>NC_045735.1:20060494-20397994 GCF_008692095.1 Etheostoma spectabile | reverse complement strand
TTTGTTAATCTAAATACAGGGTGTTAGGAGGGGTGAAAGACTGTGGAGAGATTGCTGAATCCCGGCATCATGCTTCTGACTGATAAAACATGCTTTGATTAATGTTTGAGTACTTTATCTCATATTCCCTTGGCGTTGGACAACAAATCCCTACCCTTGACACTGCTTGTATTTGCCTGTTTCTATAAATTTGTGTGGAGCCTATTTTATTTCTCAGCAGGATGGTCATGCAGTATTAGTTTCCCACCTGTCAGTCCCATCTCTCCCCTCAAGCATTCCCCTAAAATATACAGTAGATGAAAATATTAGGAGCAAAAATGGTGAACAATGTCATGACCTGATTTATATATGTTGACAAAAGTTGTAGTAATAACTAGTAAAAAAATATTTCCACTTGTGTCAACAGATTTGACTTCCTCACTAAAAAATATTATTAAAAAAATACATAGGTCATCTGAAAGATTGCTTTGGGCCCTTCTGCAACCTAGACAGTAGAAATTTCTATTCAATTAAATTTCAATTTTTGTATATTGTCAAATCGTAACAGCTGTCATCTCAGGACACTTAATAGATAGAGTAGGTCTAGACCACACTCCCTCCTCCCCCCACAATCATGCCATGAATATACATGAACTTCTCTGAGAGGTAGACAGCTCTCGTAGAAAATGAATTGGACATATAGACGGGATGATCAGCGTGGCCCGCTGCTGTACTAAGGAAGTTCAATTCTTTCATCTGCAGTCTAGATTTGAGAATTACTGCACTTATCTTTCAATACACCGAGCGAGTCTGCCTCTATGAATGTGCAGTATTTCCAGGGGCCCAGGTCGCAGACAGACGGGTATTGCAGAAATGCATCCTCAAGAGTGGACAACAGTGCTTACTGAGGAGAGCGGCTCTGTATCCTAGGTGTACGTTTTTGGAGGTGACATATTTTCTCCTAGAAAGCACGCTGTCGTAATTATCCTGCCGACAACCTTGTCTGCACACAGTTTGAATATAGGGTTCCTGGAGCGAGTCTTTGGTTTACTCGTAATGCAGTAGTGTTGTGCGCCCATGGAAATGCCGTCTCAAACCTACTGGTTTTCACTCTTACCGGGGCCATAATTGCGTTCAGCAGGTGTTCCAGGTTTGAATCAAAACATCCAGACTGGATGACCAGAGCGAAAACCAACATCTCTGTTTGGCAATCACTTGCACAGTGTGACAGATAAATAGAACATTTTAGTCCGCCATCAATACATAAAGCAGAGGTCTCTCTTCCCAGAATGCCTTGATATGACGGTGCCAGTACTAACACCTTTTGTATATTGTCTACTGAAATTGCAAGAGAATATGCATTTCACTCTCTCTTTTGCACTAGATTGATGCCCATGCAGTAGAGTATGATGTCTGGCTTGTTTTTGACAGCTGGCTTTACAGTTTGGGGTTTGTTCACAGCAATGGAAGTGTGATTTTTGCTCCACTCTTTGAAGGGCTTTCTTCTCCAGTGGGCCATTGCCAGCCATGGCTGATGCAGGTCTCTATCGACCTTGGAGAAATCGCTGTATCACCACACAGCAATAGTAGGTAGAGGATGGGGAGAGAGGTGAGGAGAAGTTCAGGACAGCCTCATCGCTACTCCAGGGCACAGGAGGACAGCCAAGCTAAATCCATGTGGCTGCTGCGCCTGCACTTTCTAACAACAATATGTTCACAATGTCGGCATTAACAATGATTAGATTGTTCCAAGGTCCTCTTCACGGCTAACAATAGGAAGTGTGCCTGTGGCTACAATCCTGCAGTGGGCATTGTTAACATTTCCAATGAGCCATGTAGCTCTGTGTCCATTACTCATAGCCAGAGGATGCTGTGTGTCCTGATATTTTCACTGTTTAAAATAAGGGCTCTCTAGTAGGGCTGGACGATATGGAGAAAATCTAATATCACAATATTTTTGACCAAATACCTCTATGTCGATACCACAAAAATATTGTAGTGTTGACTGTTGGTGCTTTCACAAAATCTTTACACAATGGGATTTTTGACAAATATAATGACAAAGTGTGTAAAGGCAAATAATAGAACAGTTACAACAGTCTGGTAAGTTCAGAAAAGTACATCAGTTTACTGTAATGCAGCCTTTAAAATCAGGAAAAGACACACTACCATATTATGATATTACAATATCCAAAATCTAAGACAATATCTAGTCTCATATCACAATATTGATATATCGATATATTGCCCAGCTCTACTCTCTAGTGCTACCCTTCCTGTACAAATTGGACTTTTTTTACAGATAGTCTGTATGTGACAGTCCCAACAAACCTCAGTATGATTGACTTTTATAAAAACAGTTCATATTTATGATAAAGATAAAGATGTTCCAATACCATGCTTTTCCTTCCCAATACCGATTTCCAATACCTGAACTTGAGTATCGGCCGATACTGAGTACAGCACCAATGTTATTGGTATTGTTGTTATACTAGCTCTTTGTAAAACTGAACAAATACAGAGAATAAATGACATAGAACTTTATTGTATTATCTATTATGACAGTTAGTCATAACAGAAAAAGAACATAAATTAACTACTTTCAAAGTAAATATACTGGTATCGGAACAACTAGATGATCTCCAAAAATGTCCATTGACCAGTGACCCAGAAATCAGAGTTGGACTAGTCTGGTTCAACTAATGTGCATTGCTGGGCATTAAAAAATAAGAAGCAAAATAAGTAAAAATAGTAAATTTTTTTAGTAAAAATAAGTCTTTTCTTTATTTCCAAAACATTTGGAAAAGCCCAAAAATCATAGATTTACCACACTGTTACAGGGCCATCTTGAAAGTTTTAGGCTACTTTTATAACTCATTATATATAACTTATAAGCAAATGTAGCCTATAACTTAACTTTTTGTTGTTGTCCTCGGGACCAATTTGACTCCTTTTTTTTAAAATTATTTTTGTATAAAAAAATCCAATTCTTACATCCAAATTGCCCAAACATAACTTGGTTGCATATGTGCGTTGTAAGGAAGCCGTACTATGTTCTTTGCAGGTAAAAATAATAATTATCTCCATCTAATTTTGGGAGTTTTATTCAATTTTAATAACATTTAAAAAAAATGTGTAAAGGGTTTTTTGAAAGTATTCTGAATAAAACTTTAACATACCAGTCTGTGATTATCCACTCAACAGTCTCTGTCTTTAGTCAAAATAATTCATAATTTCTGCTTTTTATAACCCAGAAATTAGGTATAATGGCATTTAAATTAGGGTTCATGACCACGAATAAAAAAAATAAAGGGTTGAAAAAAGTGACAAAAATGTTTAAAACAGTGTCAAAAGCACACTAAAACGTTGGGAAAAGCACAACATTTTTTTTTTTTTTAAACTTGGACCCGGAAGAACAAGAAGTTAATGGTTGACGGGAAGACAACAGGAGGGTTAATAAAGTTCAGTTTAACTCACTTCTGTGAAAAACGATTAATAAAAAGTTAATAAAAAGTCTGTCAAGCCTGTCATGCTTAAGACCCAAGCATGACAGGCTTTGGTCTTAACGAGTTGTAGCATTAATTCACTGACAGATGAATTGTACACACACTGGAAATGGGAGACAAGTGTTGGACTGCCTTCTGTCTGGCTGCACTGTCAGAGCCACTTCTCTTAAACAGTTCTGTCTGCCTGACTTTATTAAATTAACTGCTTGACAAATTAGTGAGCCACTACTGGCCCAGAAATGTCCTTGAGGCTTAAAAAGTAAATATGCACTGACAAGTCTCACGAAGTTGTACATCAAATGTCCAAAAGTTGTCGAACCCCCAGTGATCCTGTATCATTGCTGATTAATCCTTTCTTTCTGTCTCAGAAATAACCTGTAGATCCTCTGGCTTTGATCATGGAACAACTTTTCTGGTTGTGAGGCTTAAGACAGCATTAGGAATATCCTATTTAAAAAAAAAAAAAAAAGTGTCCTCATTAGAGTGCGGATCGGGCCGGATTTTTCTGTCCGAGCCCGGCCCGCGTCCGACAGAGCAGTAACCGAACCCGACCCGAGCCCGATAGGCATTAAGATATTTATGTCCGAGCCCGACCCTAGCCCGACACAGTTAAAATCGCATTTGTTTCTCATACTAATGACACATGTACGTTTGTTTGTGTGGAAAGCCCGCTTTTATTAAGCAATTGTAGGAAGGCATTCGGAAATGTCAACAGATGAGCGCATCAATGCACACGGGGCAACAAGCGCCATTACCTACATAATAAGCTGTTTTAAATTCAAAATGTTCAATGCCTTATCGCGCTGATGTGACCGAGCCCGACCCGAACCCGAGCGTCCTTTCTAAAAATCTGTTCGAACCCGGCCCGGCCCGTCGGGTCCCGTTGGGTCCCGTCGGGCTCGGGTCGGGTATCCATCCTCTAGTCCTCATGCTGTCTTAGCTATGTACTGTTTGTAATGTCCTGTCTCTCTTGTATTCTTGGTGAAACGGAAGAAAGATTTTTTTTTCTCATTTTTAAGGTGAAGTGTCTAAATAGGTTTTGAAGAGATGTATGTCTTAGTTGTCAGTCAGAGCATAAGTCACTCTTCATTAGTGTTGTAATAATATGCATATGAAACCAAAATTGCAACACTCAACGCCACAAACCTCCTGTCGCGGATTAAGAAGGCAGAATCGCAACACATCCCTTCCAACTCCCAGAGTTATCCTTCCCGTCCAGCTCCAACGCTACCGCATCTTTAAAGGTCCCATGACATGGGGTGGGGGTGTGGCCTTGACCAACTGCCACTTTGCGCGTTTGAAAGTCATAATGTCTCTCTCATGAGGGTGGGCCAAATTCTGTGGGCGGGCAAAGCAGAGAAAGGGGAGGTAACCTTGCCCCTTATGACCTCATAAGGAGCAAGATTCCAGGTCGGCCAACCCAAGCTTTCATTTTCTCAAAGGCACCTTTTCTACCCACTGAGGGACCATACACAGCAAAAAGTCCAGTGTTGAATTAACTCCCACAGAGTTGATTTCAACACTTTTTGAGGGTTTATATAGGTCCACACTCTCCAGAGTTAAATTAACACTTTCAAAATAGTTAAACAATTAACACTCGGCCAGAGTTCCTTTTTTAACTCGTGAAACAGAGTTATAGTAACACTGAGGGATTAGACAAGTAACACTGCTCAGAGTTAATTTCTTTTTAACTTTTTGGGTAGGGTTAATTTCACTCCCTAAAGTGTCAATTATTTACTCTGAAAAAATGTTAAAATTTATTGTAAAATGTATTAAATATATACTTTTATTAATAAGAAGTAATCACAATAAACAATTATTTTCATAAACATTTATTTGTCCCTTGCAGTCAAGTGAACTAAAACATTGTGAATGAAGGTATGATGTACATATATTCATCTGAAAGATTGTATGAGCTTTGAATATCAAACGGTTTATGAAATTTAACCTCAGACATTTTAAGTAGACATCTTTCCGCACTTTGTAATACTCTGAATGCATGATGGTGGTCATCAAAATTTTCTGTAAACAGCTTGTTTGTCAAAAAGAAAATTTGATCTTCAACCAGAAGTACATCACTTATTTGACAAAAGACTGGCATGTCTTCTTCCATTGCACTGCAAATAACTAGTCCAGCTTTATACACTACACCATCAACTTTAACCCAACTAGTCGAGAAAACATCCTTTGACAAGATCGTTTCAAACATTTCATTGTTGATCACATTCTCATCTCTGAAGAAAAAAGGTTTAATTGGCCCATACTCATTTTGCTTGAGGGTTAACGTTTCCCAGTGATAAGCAATGGCCATCTGATGCCTTTTAGCAAGTGATTTGGTTACGTTTTTGAAATTTTTAAAACAATCTTTAAACAGCTTGTGTTTGGCCTCAAACCTCATACACCACGTATATAATAAGGGACCAATTTTCCTTATAGAAGATGGGTAATGGATCATAAAATGATGCTTAGGTATCAAGTTTCTATGTGGATACAAGTGCTTAAATAGTTTGTGGTGGTCAACAATCAAATGCTTTAAATATATTGTCATACCTAGAGTGAGAGAAGGTGAAAAAACTATGTTCATTATTTGAAGTAACAACAGTAACAAATTCCAGTTTTTGTTTCCTGCAGGAATAATGTCACCAAACAACAGTGGGATGTTCTTCACAAGACACAATGTCTGAATAGAATTCAAACCAATGCCATTGCCAGCACTCTCCAAAATAATCTTTGTAGGACGATTTTTTCGTTCTAAAATCCATAATCAAAACCATAAATCCTGGAAAGCAAATCCTGTTCTGATATAAAGTGTTGTGTGAGATATCCAAAAAGCAATTTGATCTCATACTGAACAACACCCTCAAGAAGATCATGCATGATATCAAATGAATAGTTATTACAAACATGAAAATACTTCAATGAATTAAGTGTAGACCTTTTTTTAAACCATAAAGTGACTTCAATTGTGGGTTTTCCTGGAGAGACTGGCAGTGCATTTCAAACATATCTTTTCCACGAAGGATCACCTTTGGATCATCCTCACTGTATACCGTTTGACAATCATTCTTCTCAATCAAACAAAGGCGACAGAAATGACGGCTACTGAATGACTCATTAAACCAAGAATTGTGTGCATCCCTAGATTATCTCCAGTGATCTGACAGATTGTACCATATACCTTCTCATCTGAAAATGGAAGACTTAGCCCTTGGCTTTCTAGTTTTTTCAAATCACTTATCAACGGTTGTAGTATAACATCAAAACCATACTTGTGCAGATCTTGTGTATGAAAAAGTGTTACCAAATGGATGTTCATCAAAACCGAATTAAATTTAGGGGCAAGTTTCTTACAACAAAATAAAGACAGCCAATTTTGTGAATTCCACGTTTGGAGCCAAGGGGATTGGCTGTTTCAAAATCATCATAGTATAGTTGGATTTGTAATGCATGTCTATTAGCTGTAAAAAAATGGTGGGTTTTAAAATAACTTCCATCAAAAAAGTCAGTATAAGTGTCAGGCTCTGATCTACAATCTCTCTTTTAGCAAAACACAAATGTCTGGATTTCTGCACATGAACTTCAATGTTTCTAAAATCGGCACATATATAAAAGTATCTTTCACAGGTACTTGATCATAAGTACCAGATTTCTGATTTCGCCTGTTGTCATATCTCACTCCCAGTGTTATTTCTAATGGCTCGACAACTCCCCATTTTTGGTGGAAGTATTTATTTCGTTTCCATTCTGTATTTAGATTTGTAAACGGGTTTTCATAATCTTCAAAAGATTCATTTATACTAGATATGTTGGGGTCAGTTATAGGTAAAGCAGAAATAGCTGTATGCTTTGCTTGTGAGCGAATCTCACTTGTTAGTTCTTCCAAATCTCCTACAATTGAGGATACCAACTGTTGGAAATCCCACTCCCCTGTAATTTGGCCACGATGGATGCACACATTTCTTTAGTTGGATCTTTAGTAAGTCCTGAATCATTACTCTCAGAAGAAACACTGGAAGAGCTACATTGATTTTGTGGATTAAATTTGTCCTCCAAAGCATGTGCCTGAGATGAAGTTGCAACTGGCTCACTAGATGAACATGCAGCAGTTGAAGTTTGAGCAATTTGCTGAACATTGCTATGAACACTATTAAGGTGCTTCCGAAAACCTGTATATGTTAGGAACTGATGCCTACAGCCTTGCTGAGAACAAAACAATTTGAACTTGGGTCCAGGATAGTAACCATGTTCAACTCTTAAATGTGAAATCAACTGCTGACTGCTGGGATAATTTTTCTGACACATGAAACAGGTCAACATTTTATAGCGTCTTACTCACAGGGTGAGAGTGCTACTGGCTGGTTAAGCAGTCTTGCTCTCAAGTCTTTAACTCTGGGTGACTCCTTCATTTTCCCCACATCAATGTTATACACTGTTGTCTGCAGGAATGTGTAAAAATTCACAAGTGCCACATCGTAAGACAAATTAAACACAAAATGTGCTTTGAAAAGTTCATCAAATGCCCCAAGGGAGCGGTTTGCCTTGCATGGGATGAGACGCTTATCCATGGTGATGTAGAACCTGTCGATCTTGCTCTTCTGTCGCCCAACAGCGAGGAGGTACGGCTGCTGACCCGGCTGGTTGCGGAGATGCTCTTCCAAACTGCAGCATGACTAGGGTTGAGATCAGAAAACTGAAAATTAGACAAAAGAAATTGTGCAGCCAAAGAGAAAACTACATTATAGAATAGATTATTCAAACATCTTTTCATTGGCTAGTGCTAGATGGGAATGATGACTTCATTACAATTCCATCCACTTTTTAACAACCCTCATTTACATTTGTGGCTAAGAAGGTGACATGAGAAATTATCATCATCATCTTAATTATATAATTACCTTATGAAAGACAACAAGTCTCTCAACTGCATCACATGCACTAATTTTTGGAGACTTCAGTCCCCCTGGAGGTGGTGGAAGCATATGTAACAGCAACAACAGGGAAGCCATGTCTTGGTCATAGGCTGAGGACAAAGAGTCACAAGAATTAAATGAAAACTCTTCAAATGGAATACTTTAAGTTTGAATGAGTACAGGGAGGCATCACGAGAATGTTGTAAACCGTTATCCATCTATTAGTCACATTTATCCCAAAAATCAGATCAACGTTCAGAGATGCAGCAAATAAAGAAATGAAATATTATTGCAGTTATAGTTTAACTGCAATTATACCAGATTTATTAAAATTAATAACTTACTTGTTGCATCATCAAGATCACTTCCTGGGGGACTTTCTGCTGACTGCACCAAGCGTCGCAACTCTGGTGTTGAGGTGAGCCGCTTAGCCTCTTCCATGACATTTGGCTCGAAGGACAAATCCCATATCTGAAGCAGCCTGGAGGACGTGTCGTCATCAAATAGGAGAGGGAAGTCCTGGTCCACCTTTAAGAAAGAAGATATTAAACTACTACTACTTCAGGAAATACTTTCAATTTTCAAGCCATTGTAAACATCTCATCCCAAACGTACCAATCCTTCTGTATCCAGGAATCTTGGGAAGCTGGAGAGGATATCAACACTTCTGCCTGGGTCATTAACAAGCTTCTGACGGTGCTGAAAGGTCTCCCTCATCTTCTGGAAAACCAAGGAATTGTCTGTGGTATGGTTGAGCAAGACATGGCCTCTTGGCAAGCATCACCATCAAGCTGCCTTTCAACATTAACAGTCCTTTGGAAATTTGGCCCCCCTGGAGAAAAGTCAATTGGGCTATTTGGGGGCAATGCAGATCCTTGACGAATCTTCCTCTGGACTGTTTTCAGACGCCAAGAAATGTATCCTGTGCTGCTTGCAGCATCATAGAAGTGTTCCTGAAATGAAAAAAAGAAAAGAAATGCATTATGAGAAATCTCACAGAATTCAAATATCAATATTGTCCACAGTTTTGTGTCACAACATGACATGAAAGTGTTAACAATAAAAATGCCTATTACATAGCCCTTCTTGGAGTATGGATCCTTGAGGAAGGGAACAACATCACTATCCCACGTGCATAATCTTCTCTGATTGCTTTAGTGGGGTGGTACGTGAGAGGAGATATTAAATCAGTACATTTATACAATGGCCATGCAGATATTTGGCAAAAATAAATATAAAGTAAAACAAACCTACCCATGTTTGTCAATCATGTCAGCCACCAGGATGTTAACCATTTTTCTTCTTGCAGCATCTGTTAGAGTTTCTGTTGTTTGGTACTCCTGTAGTACTTCTTCACCCCAGACTTGCCTCTTAGCACAGCTTCAATCAACTAATAAAAAACATGAACATTAGAATACCAAACATGGTAATAAAGCTTTTCTCAGAGTGAAAAAATGTGAAAGTATTAAGAAACCTGTTTAGCAGACACAGCATCACATGTATCCTCAATTCTTTGTCTCTTCCTAGGGACTTCATCTAGGATTATAGTTGATGCACTTGAGCTGAAGCTTGAGTCAGACGTCTCAGAAGCAGAAGACAAGGAGAAATCAGAGAATTCTACAGGAATAGAAAAAATTAAAATAATTAAATAATGTAAGGTGTAGAGTGCTTTATTATACCTGCCTTGATATCTCACCCTGATCTGAGAAAACTGTCAGCACCACATTCCTTGTCCAACGAGGTCGCTGAATATTTCTGCATCAACTTCTGTCCCTGTTGCATCCTTGTATATAACTTTTGCATCAGGTGGCAGGCAAAATCTCTCAATGACTGGAAAAGATAGTAAGGTCAAACTGAATGTGCCTTTGATGTAAGCACCGGTTCTTTTCTCATAGCCAATAACTGTGCACGCTAAATACATACATCCATTACTGTATAATCCTTGAATAGATGTAGAGCACAATCCATTCCCTCTTAAATCCAAATTAAAAAATTGATGAATGGCTTTTTTGACTGTTGGTGGTTTTATATATACTGTTGGTGTATATTTACGTTTACACTCTATGAAGCACAAATTACAGAACTGAAAATGTTTAGAAATTGAACCCCATTTACAATACAAAACAGTTTGACAAAGGCATGTAAAGAAATGGATGTGGTTTAAATCCGTTTTACTAAGCCATGCTAACCTTTTACCTTTTATGGAATTGCATAAAGTCAAACGGTCCTTCATCCTCATCCAGCTTCACATATTTCTGCTGTTGGCTGTACTTCACCTGGACCAGCATTTTACTGAGACATGCAAGGAAGCTTGACAAAGTAAATTAACATTTTAGGAAAAACAGTAAAAAATAAATAAAAATAAAGCTAAGTTGACAGTGTTACACCATTTTTGGTGACCCATCAGATTCTGTGACCTGCAGTGAAAATGGGGCTGTGACAGATATTATAAGGCTGCTTATGCGTTGTCTCATCAGTATTTAATGATGCACTTAAATGTTTAATACATGTTAATATCAGTCACAGCCCGATGATTTTATGCTAATTTTGTACTTTAGCTTTAATTTAGTAATTTCAGTACAATTAACTGGTAATACATACTTTTACTTACAAGTAAATAAGTACTTTTTCCAACACTGCAGGTACACTCAAATACAGTGGTATGCTGGTCACACAGACAACTAAGTTAACCATGTGAAACACCGTCTGCGTGTTGGGACATGTTTTTTTGCGGCCCCTTTGATGTTCAAAGTGAAGGGGAAAAAGACGTTAGCTCCAGCCTCGAACTAGATTTTATGTAGTAAAAACACATAACGCTTTGCTTTTCCTTTGTTAAATCATCATTGATAAAGTTGGAGATGGTTTAGGTAACAAACTGTTAGCTATCTTACCATACACTGCTAGCTAGCTAATCACCAGGACAAATTTGCTGTTCAGTTCTGGCAACAAACACGGTTTTGTAAGGCACATATTCTCTGTAGAAGTTTCATTGTTCATACTAAAATTCTTAGCAGCAATTGATAATTGTTTCAGTAAGTTTGAGGTAATTAGACTTACCGTGTATTACTGCGTGGGAGGTAGAAAATGGCGCCGGCTTGTCCCCTCTGTCTCCAACCGTAGAAGTGAAATGCATGGGCGGAGCTTAATTACGTCTCTGCGGAGTTGATTAACACCATAGACTGTATAAAACGTTCTATGGTTAACACTGACCGGATCAACTCTATCAAATAACTCCAACACTGAACACCATTTAAATCAAAATGTGTTAAAATTACACTCTGGGAGTGA
Source organism: Etheostoma spectabile (assembly GCF_008692095.1). NCBI lineage: Eukaryota > Metazoa > Chordata > Actinopteri > Perciformes > Percidae > Etheostoma > Etheostoma spectabile. The sequence continues at coordinate 20,386,311 of NC_045735.1, read as the reverse complement.
AAATCAACTCGGAAATGTTTAACACTGAAATTTCAACACTCCAATTTTTGCTGTGTAGGCAGGCTGGGGGGACGCATATTAATGTAAAAAAAAACTCATAAAGCGAAATTTTTATGCCATGGGACCTATAAATTACTATTATTATTAGTCCTTTTGGTGCTTTACCCCGTTTTGTCTGGTAAATTTAGCTTACCGTTTTTTGACGGTTCAATTAACTGCCGTTAATGTCCTTAGCACCGGAGTTAAGTGCTGACTGGCTGGTTGCTAGCTGGCTGGGGGATGACTGTTGATGTGTCCCCGGGCCGGGGCTGTAATGATAGTTGATGGTTGCTAGCTGGCTGGGGCTGACTGTGGATGTGTCCCCAGGCCGGGGTTGTAATGATAGTGGATGGTTGCTAGCTGGCTTGGGGCTGACTGTGGATGTGTCCCCAGGCCGGGGCTGTAATAATAGTGGATGGTTGCTAGCTGGCTTGGGGCTGACTGTGGATGTGTCCCCAGGCCGGGGCTGTAATAATAGTGGATGGTTGCTAGCTGGCTTGGGGCTGACTGTGGATGTGTCCCCAGGCCGGGCCGTAATGATAGTGTGGGTTGCTAGCTGGCTGGGGGCTGACTGTGGATGTGTCCCCAGGCCGGGGCCGTAATGATAGTTGATGGTTGCTAGCTGGCTGGGGGCTGACTGTGGATGTGTCCCCAGGCCGGGCCGTAATGATAGTGGATGGTTGCTAGCTGGCTGGGGCTGACTGTGGATGTGTCCCCAGGCCGGGGCCGTAATGATAGTGGATGGTTGCTAGCTGGCTGGGGGCTGACTGTGGATGTGTCCCCGGGCCGGGGCTGTAATGATAGTGGATGGTTGCTAGCTGGATAAGGTCTCTGTTGTATTACTGTGTAGCAAAGTGGGATGTAATCAATGACAAAATGATGCCTTGTGGCGGAAAAATAATAACTCTCATTAACTCCCCTCCTCAAAAGAAAGAAAAGAAGAAAAAAAGAATCAAGATTTGTATTGAATCGTGGGTCAAAAATTGTCCCGAACAAATCGAATCCTGGGCTTGGTGTATCGTTACAGCCCTGGTCTTCATTGAGTAGTTTGTTGCATAAAATCCATCGGTTTTATTGTTGTAGTTGAGACACATAAAAAAGCAATCATCAGATAATTTCAGCAATGCAAGAGATTGACATTCCTTAAGTGATTTGGTGACTAGAAGACGTTTCTGTGGAGTTGTAAAGAAAGTTGATCTACTTCTTCATCTCTCAGGATAAAGACTAACGAGACGTATACACAGCAAATGAACACCTACTAAGAGTGTTTGTTGGGTGGTAATAAGTAAGGGTCAACCAGTTAATGAACATAGCTATAAATGTGTGACTGTCTTGGTTGTATGTACAGTCCGTGCATGTTTTCAGAATGTGTCCCTGCTGACTGAACATTGTCTGAACTAATCAAATGAAAGTAACAGCGTGGCTTTATCTCTAACAGACATGTGGTTGTCTGCTTGACTGGCTCAACGTGAAGCTGTAGCAGAAAAAAACGCTGCAAACTTTTCCCTTTTCCTTCTCTGGAGTCGGTACATTTTTTGGGTCCGGAAAACAGATTTCTGTGATCGAACTTCATATTTTGGCAGGTTAAAGTTTTTAATTTACTCACTTGACTGGTGAGCCAAGATGTTATTTAAAATCACTGAGAGTAAATATTTGCAGAACATCCTGAAGTCTGGTCTTATGCCAGCCTGTGCATACTGAGCAGCAACCCTGACTCCTGATTTCCACCGGTTGCGGAACGTCTGTGGATCCGCTCCGGAACAGGGGCGGAGTCATCAGGTTTTCATTAAAGTCAATGTGTGTAGTTCCACTGACTGCTGGGCGGCTGCGTTCCGACTCTGTCCCAGCTCCGGCGATCCCCTGCCCTCCGGAGCAGAAACGCTGTGCTTGTATTTTTGTCGGACGGCGTAGAGCTCCGCAGCAATTCAGCGCACAGCAGATGGTGCAGGACAGGAAGTCGCACACAGAAACAAAATAAAACATCTGGTTAATTTTCAAAATAAAATTGACCGTGCTCATGGCGGATCATATTTTCCTGTGCTACGCCTTGAAAACACCGCACAGAGTTGTTTCCTTACTACTCCTCTGGATAGAAACAAGCTGTTGGTGGTTTTGAGGTTCTATTCTTCATGAATTCGCGAGATCTCGTGGGTCCCCGTGACTTCAGCTGTCAGTCACGTCCGCAGCAGACACGCAGCGGAGCCAATCTGCAACCGGTGGAAATTGGGTGTGAGACTCATTCGGAGGATCCACAAATCTCAATGGACTGTAAAATATAAAATATTTTAATATAGTAAAATATGAGATCGTATTCTGAACGAGCCGCCATGACAGTCTGGCTTTGAATTTCCAGAGAAGCCAGACCCACGTGACTCGTTTGTCCAGTCAGCTGCCGCTTTTCATGTTTGGGTGACAATACAGGTCGAGACGTATTACGTCTTGTCGCTTTGGTGTGTTCCGAGGCCCTTTTTTGAGCAATTTGGGGAGGCTTATCAGTTCTTTTCTGCCGACGTTCAGCCGTCTGGTCGGTGTGTCAGGGGCTTAACACACCGTGTTTGGCTAAATCCAGACACCAGCTACAGAGAGCACAAAAAAAACCTGACAACAGTCAAGTTGAAACTTTTGCCTGTTTTGCCTGTCATCAAATTACTCACAGAATAAATGTTATATATCAACAGTTGATGGGCGCCCAGATAGCTCAGTTGGTAGAGCCGGCGTCCATTGTAGAAGTTTACTCCTCGACGCGGCAGGCCGGGTTCAATTCCGCCTGCGGCTCTTTGCTGCATGTCATTCCCCCCCTCTCTCCCCTTTCATGTCTTCAGCTGTCCTGTCAAATAAAGGCCTAAAAATGCCCAAAGAATAAGCTAAAAAAAACAACTAAAAAAAGTATTGACAGCTGACGTGACCTGCATTCGCAATTTTTTTTCTCAATTTCTACCAGCGATATGCAACTGTCACTGTCACTAAATGTGAGAAGCTGCTACGTGAATGTTTTTTACACGGCTTTGTACGAGACGCCACACATGATTTATGCTTATCACTCACAAATTCCAAGGGCCAATCACAGCGTCACAACCCTCCTTTAAATCGGTTTCTCTACCTGCTGCTGTCAGCTGTCATTTCAGGCAAAGCGTGCAACCCTCCACCTCCCCTTCCACCTCCTGTCATTGTCACCCAAAGGCACCCTGGGTCTTCCCCTTACTGGACGCTCCGTCGACTCCTTCAGTCTGGTCTTCGGGCTCCTTTGCCGCCACCACCACTGTCTAGACTCCGTCGGGGGGGGGGGGGGGGGGGGGTTGTCGTCTTGGCTTCCTTACCCCTTTTACAAATGATTCTATAACGATGGAGTCCAACGCTCCAAAGACTGTACATTTTATTATGCTTATGTACAATAACTCTCCAGATTGTATTGTGGATTTGTGAGTTTTCAGCTGCTGTGTCATGTCAGTGAAGTCTTGTTCATTCATCCCGTCTGACAGCTGTCATTTCAGTCAAGTGAGTGGGAATGATTTTACTGTGCTCGCAGCAGTCAAGCATGTTTCGAGGTGGGACCGGTGTTCTGTCGCTGGTTTATGAGATTGAGTGTGTGACCTGCTATATGGGGGGGTCATCTTGAGCTTGGCAGGGGAAAAAGAAGGAAGTATCTGTGAGTGACAGCAAAATAGAGTAAGCAGAGGAGGAGAAAATGTGTTCTACACGTAGACTGTAAAAATAGGTTCTACACAGTCAATCACACAGTCATCGTTTCCCTCAAGCTTCTAGTATGCAATTCACAACTGTCCAACTCCATCAGTGGGATTTAAGTGCACACATTTGGTAACAATCCTGCAATAAGCATGGTAATGCATCGCTCGTATTTATTCATGAGAGATGAACATTTTGCAAAAATGTTCTTTCTTTCTTTGAAACAAGACTACACGCACAGCTTCATTAACATTAATTCGTCTTGTCACTATTGTATAGAAGGCTGTAAACATTTAAATGAACAGTTGAACTGTTTTGTGCCAAGAATGAAATATGTTTTCTTCTAAAAGTCTGCTGGAGTCCTTAAAACGCAGCCGGTTGTAGACTGATGTTTATCTGTATTTAGTCCTTTCTTAAAGCGTCCGTATTCTGCTAATTTTCAGGTCCATAATTGCATTTTTAGGTTGTACCAGAATAGTTTTACATATTTTCATTTTTAAAAAACACCATATTTTGTTGTACTGCACATTGCTGCAGATCCTGTTTTCACCCTGTGTAATTAGATTAGATCAGATTATAAAACACTTTATTCATTCCACAATTGGGAAATTCCCTTGTTACAGCAGCAGTTTTACACAGTGAAAGCAAACCAACAAACAAATAGGCAAATAGGCAAAAGTAGGAAATGAATGCACAGTGGCATTAAATAAAAGGTATGGTGAAGTGAGGTGACCTCAATACAAAAAAATATTGCAGTTTAAGTAAGTGATGTAAAAATAAATTGAATAATATGTAATTAAATAATATAGCAAAAGTAAGTAACCAAAATATACAGTAGATGATAGTGAAGTGTAACCATAATGTTGAAAAAGTCAGTACTTGTAGTGGAAAAATATGAATACAGATAATAGAAATATACTTAGAGCCATGGTGCGTGGTGGGTAATTGAAACATGAACAGAAACTACAACATTATCAGGCGGTGCAGGTGTTGTAGAGCCTGACAGTGACCCGCGGTACGTCTCCTTCTTACACCGGGGGGGTATCAGTCTGCTGCTGAAAGAGCTGCTCAGGGACCCCACAGTGACATGTGTAGGAGCTCGCTCTCTTGTTAGGTCTATCGAGTCTGCTCCTGTCCCTGTCCGAGCTGCCCCCCCCCCCATTCAGCAGACCACGGCATAATCTCTGTGTTTGTCTTCCCGTCAAAATTGAAAATCCACACTTTTGTTGATGCTTTTATCAACGTTTTTAAACTTTTTCTTTTTAAACTTTTTTTCTTTTGTTTTTGTCCCTTTTTCAACACAATGTTTGGCACTTTTTATTGACGTTTTCAACACTACATAATACTAATTATTAACTTTAGTTTTACTATTATCTTTGGATTTTATGGTCAATAAACCTCATTTACACAGTAGGTAATTATACTTTGAGTTAGAAAAACCGAAATTAGGAATTATTTAGACTAAAATTAAAGGAATGTATGTTGATGGATAATCACGAACTGGAATATGTCAACTTTTACTCAATACTATTTTGAAACCACTTCATGCTATAATAAGACACCCCAACATTGATTAAAGTAGAGATTTATACTTGCTAAAGGGCGTTGTGTGGAATCAGTCATGTTATTTTTTTGGTAGTTCCAATTGGATAGTTCAAAAGAACCTTGATACAGGAAAATGGGTCAATTAGACCCGAGGACAACATGAGGGTTAAAGGATGGCAGAGGCCACCACAGAGTCGTAAAAAGTCCTGAGGAGAGTCCTGCACATTCCAAAGGACCTGAGTCTCCTCAGCAGATGGAGGCGACTCTGGCCCTTCTTGTAGAGTGCATGGGTGTTATCAGTCCAGTTCAGTTTGTTTAGATGAACACCCAGGAATTTGTAGCTCTCCACTACCTGAATGTCCGATCCCTGGATGTTCACCGTGAGAAGTGGGACGTTTTCCTCCTAAAGTTGAAGATCATCTCCTTCGTCTGGCTGGTGTTGAGTTGGAGCTGGTTGAGCTCACACCAGCTGACAAAGCCCTGATAACCGTCTTGTATTCCAGATCGTTCCCCTCAGAAACACATCCAACAGCGGCTGTGTCATTGGAGAGCTTCTGGATGTGGCAGTGGGTGGTGTTGTGAGTGAAGTCTGAGGTGTAGAGGGTGAAAAGAAAGGGGGAGAGCACCTTACCCTGAGGGGCACCTGTGCTGCAGAGCACCACGTCAGACACAAAGTGATGGAACCTCACATACTGTGGTCTGTTGGTGAGATAGTCCACTCCAACGCTCTCCATCTTCACTCTGAGCAGCGAAGGCTGGATGGTGTTAAAAGCACTGGAGAAGTCGAAAAACATGACTCTCACAGTGCTCCCGCGTCGTCTACCCAAATCCCAGGCTGTTAAGCAAACTGCAGGGGGTCCAGCTGTGTGCCCACCGGGGTCGCAAGTGACGCAGGATAATCCTCTCCATGGACTTCATCAAGTGAGAAGCCAAGGCAACAGGCCTGAAGTGGTTTTGCTCCTTGGGGCGCTGCGGTTTTGGTTCCGGGACAACACTGAAGGTCTTCCACAGGGCTGGGACCTTCTCCAGGCTCAGGTTGAACAAGTGCCTGATCACACCACGGAGCTGGTCAGCACAGTCCTTGAGGAGACTTGGGCTGATGCCGTCCGGGCCTGGCGCCCGGGGCCTTCCTTAACTTGATCTTCTTTAGTTGACTTCTCACCTGATCATCTGTTATGAAGAAGGGTGGAGGATGATTGGGGTGGGGGTGTGACGATGGTGGGTGGTGAGAGTCTCAGGGAGGGGGATAAGGGGGTGGTGAACTGATGAGGGGGCAGGGGGGAGGGGTGGGCTTGTGGTCTGTTGGTCATTGAAGGTTGTTGAAGGTGGCAGGCTGAGGAGGGGAACGGGAGGGGGGAAAAACAGATTCAGTTCATCTTATTTCCTCCCGTAGATATCCTTCCCCCTCTTGATCCTCTGCCAGTTCCTTCTGGACTCTGCGCAGCTCCTCTCTGTCCTCTGATGCAAAAACCCTCTTCTTCTCATTCAGCAGGCCCTTAATCTCGGAGGTCACCCAGGGTTTGTTGTTGGGGAAACACTGAAACAACTTGGAGGGCACAATGTTCTCCACACAGAAGTTAATATAGTCTGTGATGCATTGGGTCATACCGTCAATGTCAGTGCCGGGGGGGGGGGGGGAGATGCAGAGTGCTTCCCAGTCTGTAGTCTCAAAGCAGTCTCTGAGTCTATCACTGGCCTCATCTGACCAATGCTTCACAAGCCACATCACGGGTTGTTGTTTGGTCACCACGGGGGTGTAGTCTGTGACCAAATGGACAAGGCTGTGATCTGGGCGGCCGAGCGGGGGGAGGGGCGATGAGGTGTATGCATCTTTGATTCTTTCGCACACAGTAAATCCAAAGTTGTGACGTGTCTGGTGTGGCAGGTGGGGGGGAACAGAGGACAGGGAAGCATGATTGAAGTTCCCAGAGATTAGGAGGAGGGAATGGGGGTGCAGGTTTTGAAGTTGAGAAACAACAGTGGGGATCAGATCTGTTGCTGCAGCAACAACCGCCGGAGGGGGGGGGGGGGGTGTACACGGTCACAGCAATATACTGTGAGAACTCCCTCTGGAGGTAGTATGGCCGCATGCTAACCGCTAACAGCTCCAAGTCTCTGGTGCAGAGTTGCTCCTTCACACTGATGTGTCCCGGGTGGCACAATCTACTGTTCACAAACACCGCGATCCCCCCCTCCCTTCTACTTACCACTCTCTGTTGCTTTCCTGTCTGCTCGTAAAAGTTTAAAACCATCTAGGGTGACATGTGAGTCCGGAGAAAGTTCACACAGCCACGTCCCAGTGAAGCACACGAGGCTGCGTTCCCGGTACTCCCTCTGCAGCCGGGACAGCACCGTCAGCTCTTCCATCTTGTTGGAGAGAGATCTAACATTCCCCATGATGACAGCCGGTAAACATGGTTTATACCGTCTTTTCCGCTCTCTGCGCTACACTCCCACTCCGCATCCTCTTCTCCTTCTCCGTAACTCCTTGGGGATCTCCTGCCGCTCCACACAGAGAAGGGGTGTGTGGCGCAGGGCTAACAGCTGATCCCGGGTGTAAAACAATGGGGCCGTGGTGGAATGGGGGGCCATGTCGGATGAGTTTCCCACAGCCGTACCAGAAAGTTCCAAAAACCGCAAGAGACAAACTATGAATATAACAATATGAACATCCATAGTTGCACACTTAAAGTGTTGATGTGACTACAAAAAAAGAACACAAAAAAACACAAAAAAGAGGTAGAAACAGACAGAGCTGCTGTAACGAGCTGCCACTCACTCTGTTTTAGCTACAGGGTGAGACGTCTCACTTGTTTTAGTTACAGGGTTAAACGTCTCACTTTAATACTATCTTTGTTGGGAGTCACACATGCTCAGTAGCTAGGTAAGATCCCATCAGCTAGATAACTCTTTCTCCAACTTTGGTCAGTACAGGGCAGCATTAGCCGGGGGACTTCTTCTAGACGAGGGCCACTTGTGGAATACCTCCAGTACAGGGACATGGAAGTAGTTCTTTTGGAGATTATGGTGAACTAGTGTGTGTTGCAGCAGTGTTTTGCCATTGGGAATACGCTAGCATGCTACGGTTAGCCACCTCGTCTCGGCTAGTGACGTAGAAAGCCGTGGAGATTTTGAACAGCTCACCCGGAGACTTAAGACAGAAGACATTGAGAAACCTGTATCTCACTCAAACAGCATGGATAGTTTATTTCCAAGTTGTATGCTTGTGGAAGCACCAGAGACACAAAAGAACACCCCAAATCCCAGAAAAAGGGATTTCTTCATAATACGGGCACTTTAAGGCAGGCTGCCCTTTGACTGTGCAAGGCTGGACCCCAGTGTCTTGTTAAATCTGTCATCAGTACAACTTCAAGTTAATCCCATTTTAAATTCTGACAGAAGAGTTACTGCAGGTCCATTGCTTTCTAATGTGGTATTATTAGAATTAAAATAATCTTTACGGTAACATTTTAAATGGTACATATTCACTGTGTAGCTCTGTTGGCTGTGAATAAACCAAGACTGACATTTTATTACAGTCTATCCAGTGTGTCATGTTTTTGAAGAATGACAATTACCAAAGATGAAAGCAATAGGATTTCTGCAGTTAATGCTAAAATAACCAGTTTAAAACCTATGTAACACAGTTTAACTTAATCCTCATGACAGCAGTCAGAGGTTAACCAGGATATTCTAAACAAGTTGTGACATTTGCCCACGCTGCACAAAAACTGGGTTACTCCAGTAACCAGATTAAGAATGAAATTCTCCATGCCTGTAAGTGTGCCCACTGATTGAATCTAACCCCTCGCTCTTAACACTCTCAGTTCAGCTCCAAATAACCTCTCGTCTCTCTGTCTGTGAAGCCTCCAGAATGACACTTCGGGGGGTTGGGGTGGGGGGGGGGAAGCCAGTCGATCCCTGTCAGTACATTCATTCTCAGTCAGAGGGCAGCTGGTGCTTCCAGGTCCGTCGCTGAGTTGTGGACCATGTGCCTGTGTTTCTGCACTGAGCCGTATGATTGCCATGTGTCAGAGAGCATGGCCAAGTCTCACTTGGGGCATCTGCAGATTAGGGTGTGTTGCCTGAGTGACCATGTTTCTGTCCAGTCCTCTCCTTTCCTTTCTACGGAAGCGGATTAGGGCCACTGGTGAAAAATGTATTTGAGTTCTGACTTTATTCTCAGAATTCTGTCTTTATTCTCAGAATTCTGACTTTAATCTCAGAATTCTGACTTTAAACTAATAATTCTGACTTTAAAATCAGAATTCTGTCTTTATTCTCAGAATTCTGACATTAATCTCAGAATTCTGTCTTTATTGTCAGAATTCTGTCTTTAATCTCAGAATTCTGACTTTTTTAAATCTCAGAATTCTGACTTTATTTTCAGAATTTTTATTTTTAACTAATCTGACTTTATTCTCAGAATTCTGACTTTTGAACTCAGAATTCTGTCTTTATTCTCAGAATTCTGACTTTATTTTCAGAATTTTTATTTTTAACTAATAATTCTGACTTTATTCTCAGAATTCTGACTTTTGAACTCAGAATTCTGTCTTTATTCTCAGAATTCTGACTTTATTCTCAGGATAATGACTTCATTCTCAGAATTCTGACTTTATTCTCAGAATTCTGTCTTTAATCTCAGAATTCGGACATTTTTAAATCTCAGAATTCTGACTTTATTTTCAGAATTTTGTATTTTTAACTAATAATTCTGACTTTATTCTCAAAATTCTGACTTTTGAACTCAGAATTCTGTCTTTATTCTCAGAATTCTGTCTTTATTCTCAGAATTCTGACTTTATTCTCAGGATAATGACTTCATTCTCAGAATTCTGACTTTATTCTCAGAATTCTGTCTTTAATCTCAGAATTCTGACTTTTTTAAATCTCAGAATTCTGTCTTTTTTGTCAGAATTCTGTCTTTAATCTCAGAATTCTGACTTTTTTTTAAATCTCAGAATTCTGACTTTATTTTCAGAATTTTGACTTTTAACTAATAATTCTGACTTTATTCTCAGAATTCTGACTTTTGAACTCAGAATTCTGTCTTTATTCTCAGAATTCTGACTTTATTCTCAGGATAATGACTTCATTCTCAGAATTCTGACTTTATTCTCAGAATTCTGTCTTTATTCTCAGAAATCTGACTTTTAAACTCAGAATTCTGTCTTTATTCTCAGAAATCTGACTTTTAAACTCAGAATTCTGTCTTTAATCTCAGAATTTTGAGTTTAAAAGTCAGAAATCTAAGAATAAAGTCAGAACTCAAATACATATTTCACCAGTGGCCCTAATCCTCTTCCGTTCCTTTCCTCTGAGTCTGAAGATGCTGGCTGGTAATCTAAACACACACCAATTGTGCTGCTGTTCCCTACACACATGCCTAAGCATCAAGGTAGCACTGTTTAGAGCCAATACGGTAATTATTTGGCTCTTTAGCTTTTGATGTGCTGGTTTTACGCACATTTTGTCCATCACAGCTATCCACTTTGTTTTTTCTAAAAGCACCATTTTGATTTGACTACCACCTAGTTTATAAATGGGCTGTCAGTTATGAGGTGATAGTGTACACTGCACATTTTCCATTGACTGCCACTGTTGTCTCAGTTGTCCCTTTAGTAAACTAGCTGACACACTAGTTTCTGGCATTCATTCATAAGTATTGCTCAATACAAGAACAAGAACATAGTATTCTGGCATGTTTCAACAGAAGACAATACTGGAACACTGTATCTGTATCAAATAATCTCTGAGAAGTGCTGTACAGCATCATCATTATGATTGCAACTTCATTATTCAATATCATGTCAAATGCAATGCAATAAATGAGTGGATCAGTATGTATTTGCACAACCTACTAGTCAATGTTATCATAGTGACACTAACACATGAAGCTAGGACCACATACATGAAACATTCCATTTTCATGTATGACACATTACATTTTCAAGTATGACATGCATGTTTCACATATTTGTACAGTAAGAAGTGTGTTTTCCCTTTAAGTCACTGTGTGCTCTACTTCCAGGTCTGCAGATAGTCCGTATGGCCAAAATAACTACAGGATAAAGGTCACAGAATACAAGAGTTGGCTCATCACCACTCACTGTAGGGAGTAGAGCCCGACCGATATATCAGCGGGCCGATATTATTGGCCGATATTACACATTTCCCGAACTATCGGTATTGGCATTTATAGTAGCCAATAGAAAAAAATACATACAGTATATAAAAAGTATTCATTCATCAGACTCATTTATAATGACAAATAAATGATTCTTTAAAATTAGTATTTAAAAAAATAAAATAAAAACGGACAGTCAACCATGTTATGAGTGTTGGTGTTGCATGGTTTGTCCACTAGAGGGCGCTCTACAACGTCTCTGTTGGCAACATTGTTTTTTTTTTTGTTATTGTGTTTTTGTTCAAAGGACTTTAAGTTTCATATCTTAAGTTTGTATTTTTATACATTTTATTTATCAGAACTTTGATATATTTTGATGTTCCCCACTTCTGTTGTGACAAGAAAACAAATTATTATCATATTATTTTAGTGAGAACTCATAAATAACTATAAATAATAATTTTAGGGAAATCTGTTTATGTTTTGTTACTCGTTTCTGGATTTTTTATTTTTTTAACTATCTATATCGGCCGATACATTAGAGTATTGGATTTTTAAATAACCAAATATTTGTATCCATATCGGCCTTAAAAATCCTTTATCGGTCGAGCTCTATTAGGGAGTGTGTTTATTCAGTGCATACTGGAGGAGACACAGTAGACCCACCTGTACATGGGTACATTTAAGAACTCTGAGAATGAATTAATCACTTGGAAAAACTTTTAAAGTTCAAACCCTCTCAGTATCTCAGCTGTGGAGTTACTGAAAGTTTGGCTTGTGTCTCTATGTTTTGGAGGTAATTGCTGTGCTTTTTGAAGACAGATGCTGTGAAGGGCTTCACATGGTGGGCAAAATCCACTCTTGGCACTGGAGGGTGACTCTGCTGTTTACAGCCATCTGGCTCCTCTGTCTGTCTGTCTGTCTGTCTAGACACGGGTTGCTCCACCACACCCCTGTCCATCTATGATTAATACATGTCCATGTGTGCTTATGCCTATAACAATAAGATATAGGTCTAATAATTGCACATTATTTCCATTCTATCCCTGCAATAATTCCTATTCGTGTTTGGTGCTTTACCACCATCAAAAGTGTGACTTTTTGGGGCGCCCTGGTGGCCCGGTTGGTGGAGCGGGCGCCCATGTATGGGGGTTTGTTCCTCTGCGCTGCGGGCCCGGGCAGGCTCTCTCCTGCGGCCCTTAGCTGTCATTCCCCCTTCTATCCCCTTTCACTTCTTCAATTGTCCTGTCATTACAGGCCTAAAAGCTGGCTGTCACCTGTGTTTGATAAGAAAAGTATACTCCAGCACAACGTGACACTGACACATAAAAAGGAGCTTCAGCATTTCTGTTTTTTCTCTCCAAATAGCTAGCTTTGATTGATACTTTTTTTTCTTTTGTTTAGAATTTTTTTTATTGAATTTCCATAAAACAATGTAGCATTTTCTACAGCACATAATGGACCAAATGTATACAAACATACTATGGCTGTGTTGTACAGAAACTAACCAATGTGAAAGATACCCCCCCCCATCCCAACCCACCCAACCATCCCAGTTTGTCGCTTTGACATTGACAATTTAGCACAAAGTTTCAAAATAAGTGGTTACAAGTACAGGAAAGGAATGAGTGGAAGACAATAAGAGGGGAACAAAGTAACAATAACAGTGAAAGTGAGATATCTAAGTAAATAAGTCAAGTGAAATGATTGTTACTTTTGACAAACTAAAGCAAAATACAGAATACATTTGCTGCCCAAAAAAAGGAAAAAATGCCCCAAAAAATATCTTTCAAAAAAATAAAAATAAATACTGCTGCAGGGCAAACATCCCTTAAGCTAAGGCAAGATGATGAAACCGCATTTCATGCAGGCAGTAATTACTGTGTCACAGTCATTTCTGTTTTATTTTATTGGGCTACTAATCTGCACATGTCTTCCCCAGTGCACCGAACTAACACTTTCTATTTTGAACATTTGAGTGAGATGAATCCGAGTTAAATTTGAATATTTTCACCCTGCAGAAGCGAGGCATCTGCAACACTGTCTGGAACTGATCAGTGCACGTGAATGGGAAGGATGCATTGTTGACATTACTCCGAGTTTCAGTGAGCAGCATTCTGCTCAGCCGCCTCATGATGCGAGGCAGATTGAGGCTGACAGGTTGTGTTGATGCAAGTGATTAACACAGTAGATCAAATATAGATCATAATAGAGCAATCAATCTGAAACCATAGTACACACGCGCATGCCCACATAAACACACACAGAGAAAACGCACAGTGTGATGAAAGGACTGCCTTCTTTTTCTTACACAACCTTTTTAAGAAATAGCACATGTATGTCTCTATTGATCTGTTTTCAAACTGCAGCCCCACATCTATCCATCCGAATGGCCGTTTGTTCTCTCAAATTATTCCTTCTGCGCTTCAATGTCAAGAGTCAATAACAGCTTTCCATGCTAATGATTCCATCTTGTTCTTTCTGTACTACTTGTTTTTGTTGTTGGTAACCTACACTCACCGGCCACTTTATTAGGTACCCCATGCTAGTAACGGGTTGGACCCCCTTTTGCCTTCAGAACTGCCTCAATTCTTCGTGGCATAGATTCAACAAGGTGCTGGAAGCATTCCTCAGGGAGTTTGGTCCATATTGACATGATGGCATCACACAGTTGCCGCAGATTTGTCGGCTGCACATCCATGATGCGAATCTCCCGTTCCACCACATCCCAAAGATGCTCTATTGGATTGAGATCTGGTGACTGTGGAGGCCATTTGAGTACAGCGAACTCATTGTCATGTTCAAGAAACCAGTCTGTGATGATTCCAGCTTTATGACATGGCGCATTATCCCGCAACGATGCTCAATTGGTACCAAGGGGCCCAAAGAGTGCCAAGAAAATATTCCCCACACCATGACACCACCACCACCAGCCTGAACCGTTGATACAAGGCAGGATGGATCCATGCTTTCATGTTATAGACGCCAAATTCTGACCCTACCATCCGACTGCCGCAGCAGAAATCGAGACTCATCAGACCAGGCAACGTTTTTCCAATCTTCTATTGTCCAATTTCGATGAGCTTGTGCAAATTGTAGTCTCAGTTTCCTGTTCTTAGCTGAAAGGAGTGGCACCCGATGTGGTCTTCTGCTGCTGTAGCCCATCTGCCTCAAAGTTCGACGTACTGTGCGTTCAGAGATGCTCTTCTGCCCACCTTGGTTGTAACGGGTGGTTATTTGAGTCACTGTTGCCCTTCTATCAGCTCGAACCAGTCTGGCCATTCTCCTCTGACCTCTGGCATCAACAAGGCATTTCCGCCCACAGAACTGCCGCTCACTGGATGTTTTTTCTTTTTCGGACCATTCTCTGTAAACCCTAGAGATGGTTGTGCGTGAAAATCCCAGTAGATTAGCAGTTTCTGAAATACTCAGACCAGCCCTTCTGGCACCAACAATCATGCCACGTTCAAAGTCACTCAAATCACCTTTCTTCCCCATACTGATGCTCGGTTTGAACTGCAGGAGATTCTCTTGACCATGTCTACATGCCTAAATGCACTGAGTTGCCGCCATGTGATTGGCTGCTTAGAAATTAAGTGTTAACGAGCAGTTGGACAGGTGTACCTAATAAAGTGGCCGGTGAGTGTATAGAGCTTACCAGTGTAAATCCTATTAACAGTTTATTCTGAAAACAGATGCTAATTATTAGCCATAATGTCTTAACTATCCACGGTAGGCTTACCTAGGTCTACCAGATTGTGAAGCCCTGTGGAAGCCTAATGTAATCGATACAGAATATTTTAGTAATATATATATATATATATATATATATAGATATATATATATATATATATATATATATATATATATATATATATATATATATATATATTAGAAAAACAGGTTTTATTCGTGATTTTTGGAAGAAGTACAACGCTGCCTACAATCCTAAGCATAACAGCTACATCTCTGATTGGTGGAACTTGCTGTTACCATGGAAATGTTTATTGCACCCAAGTGGCCGCAAACGGCTATTGAGCTGCTACCCCTGGAGTCTAAGATTGTCACTGTACACTTTCGTGTAGGGCTGGGTATTGTTAAAAAATGTTTGATACCAATACTGTGACTTTGAGACGGATTCCTAAACAATACTTTTTCAATACCAATTTCTAAAATTCCTTTTTAATAAAAAGAAATTGCATTACACATTACGGCAGAAAGCTTTTTCATTTATTGTTTGGCTCCTACTACGTAAGCCCTGTCTCTGTGGGACGTAGAGTTTTTCCTGCGTGCCTCTACAACATTTGATGTTGGACAGCCAATCACAAACATTAGCGCTTGGTAGAAGCATGCTGCATGCCGATTGGTTCACTGACGCTGATTAGATTTACTCTTAAGGTATTGAAATTGGGTTGTGAATGGCAAGGCATTTTTTGATGGTCAATACTTTAAAGGCATTTTGGCTGGTGCCTAAAATGTTTTGAATTTTGTACTCAGCCCTACTTTTGCTTTTTTTCCTATTTTCAATCTTCTTTCTGCCCAATCAAATGTTTAATGTTCATAATTCATCTCGTCGGTGGTTGGTTTGGTTCCTCTTTATATAAGAATTTTTAAAACAAAAAGTGGGCGGTCACTAGGGCTGCACGATATTGGGAAAATATCTAATTGCAATTATTTTGACTGATATAGCCATTGCAATATGATTCATAATACTGGAGGGAATGATAATTTGTGTATCATTATTCTCATTTTCATTGGAAAAAAAAAAAAAAAGTCTGTAGGATACGATTTGTAGGCTGGGATGTCTCTGCAGCACCACAGTGCTTTATTTTAGAATGCTTTGACACATATTTTGCCTTTAACAAATATAGCACCACTCTGCGATTTGGATAGTGCACTAGTCCAGAATTGCGATTAATTGTGCAGCCGTAGCGGTCACTGCAGAGCTCTATTTTACATTCAGCTAAAAAGAAACGTGAAAAGCTCTTTGCCTGAGCATGCCACTCGGCTGTGTTGCTGTATGTTGCTGTGGCTTGGTACAAAGGAGCTTTCAGAGCTTGTCAAAAAAGTCCGTGCAGCAGAGGGCGCGGACTAGCCTCCCTCTCTAACGGAGTCCGCCAAGAGTGGATGTGGGTGAATGTATAGTATCACTGAAAATCACACATTCTGATAAAACCTGGCAGCAGGCGACAAGTTTAAGTTCTTCCCATTCACATGCTTTAATGTACGACGTATGATGTTTGCGTAGCCCTACTCTGCTGTTCTCCATTGAGCACCCGTGCTGAGCTTGAATTATTTATTCACTATTTATTTTCTTCCAGCATGAACACGACAGTCAGGGTTGATGTAGAGGTTGAAGTACTAGCAAGCCGAGGAACATCTCTCCTCTTTCTGTCCTGACTGGCTCTCCTGTTCATTGTAATACACCACCAATGAGTGAATGAAGCACTTTGAACTTAATCTGCTGCTGAACTGTTTTTCAAAAACAATCGCTTGGCTCCACGCTATTGTTTCTGGATGTGAAGCGATGACACAGTGACTGAGGTTTAAGTGTGGGCTGTCAGCTTTGACTAGAGTTTTTTTTTTTTTCCTCCACCACATCAACATTTAAATAACTACTGTCTTTTTCTACTGTCGATGCATCCGCCCCATTTTAGGCTACAAAAAGGATTTGGACAGATCAAGAATATTGTTCGTTAATGGAACTTTCTTTTGGTCAAAACCTCCTTTTTGTCTACAGTTATAACATCCAATGTCTTCAAATTCCTGCAACCACTAAAAAAAGCTTCAAGTGCATTTAAATATTGATAATAGCACTTACAGTATGGGTGTGTTGTTCATTTATATTGTACTGTATATTGGAACAAAATGTTATGTGACTACACAGTGGCAATGCAACAATAGCCAAGCAACACTTCTGTGCGTGTGTATTGTGTTGTTTTTATGGAAGATTGACTCAGAGGTTGTAAAGTCAACCCTTCAGTACATTTTGAAGCTGCAGTTTGTGTAGTTTGTTTTGTAGTGCCGATGTATTTGTTGATTGGTCCAAAATATAATTTTATGTGTACGATGCAATATATCGCCTTTCTAGTATTTGGTATTTTATTTTTTTGTCGAGCAGAATGTAGTATTTCTCCAGGAAAGGAATATAACAGAAAACCCTAACAATTTATCTTTAAAAAGTACCGTAGTAACCAAATATTGCCGTAGTTAAAGAGAGGGAAATAAATTCCCATTTAGTCTTAGAGTTGTATTTTTACTTACTTACACTTTACACTTAAACAGCATGGCTGCTTGTTCATGAGATGATAATGTTTCCTTGCACATACTTTGTGTGTATGCCAACATGTTGGACATACCTATGGGCATGCTGTAGTTGGTATACACTATGCAGCAAGCTTTTCCATAGTTCTTTTTGGAAACGTGTGGCAGTTGTTATGACAAAGCCAGAAACAACATTGACTCTGTACCTAAACCCCTTTATTTTTCCTGTTGGCTCTTTGTTATTGTATTTTCATTGATATTTTATTATACTATTTATTGACATTCTAAGTCTTCGACTTTTCTCCGCTTCTGTGTTCTACTTTAATTCACTTTTATGCAGAGCCCGACCGATATATCGGCGGGCCAATATTAAGCTTTTCACAAACTATCGGTATTTGCATTTATGATAGCGTATAAAAAAGACAAATAAATGACTCTGATAAATTAATATAAAAAAAATAAATAAATAAAAAACGGACGGTCAACCATGTTATGAGTGTTGGCGTTGTATAGTTTGTCCACCAGAGGGCGCTCTACATCCCCATTGGCAACACTGATTGTTTTTTGTTAATGTGTTTTTGTTCAAAGTTTCATTTATTAGTTTATATTTTTATAAAGAAAAATTATCAGAACATTAATATATTTGATGTTCCTCTGTTGTGACAATAAAACAAATTATCATATTTTAGTGACAACTCATAAATATCTACAAATAACTAATGTTATGGAAATCTGTTAGTTTTGTTACACGTTTATGGATTTTTTTTTTTTATATATGTTGGCATATCAGATTTTTTTATTAACCAAATATTTGTATCGGTATCAGCCTTAACAATCCTTTATTGGTCGGGCTCTGCTTTTTTAAATTTATTCTAGACTACTTCTATGTTAGGAATGTGGGTGTATGTTAGCACACCAGCATGTATCCTTTTGAATTAGCAGTATAAAAGATCCAGCGAGTGTCAAGCCTGCCTCAGGTGAAATTCAGCTACGCTGATTTCATAGTCCACCTGGCATGAGAGGAGAATGACATGATACCAGCAGGTACAGTAAATCCTCACAAAGGAGCAGCAAGTTCTTTATTTTGCTGTAAATGCTGGCTTTGAATACAGGAGCGGCTCTGCATTGGAGTTTCCCTTCATGATAGAATAGAATTTTACTCCATGAGTGCTGAACCTTGCAGGGAAATACTTTTCATGTTGTCTTACGTTCAGTGTCCACGCCTGTAGTATTAACAAAGTTACTGTTTTCACCAAAAGCATCAAGTGGAGCATATGGGGTCCAGCATGGCGTACGATTTGTCATTTTGTCTCTGGGGTAATGACCATGACTTTTCCAGGACTGACAGGCCAGGCAGGTGGGGCAGGCAGTAAACAGTCAAGTAATTACACTGCAGGATCGGGGGGGGGGGGAGCTGGACCTGCCCTTGTGGAGCTGACAGACTGGTAAAAGAGGGCAGCTGGTGCTTGAAACAGCTGCTGAGGGTCAGACATGGCATGGGTCGCGAGCAGTGATGATGGTGACTAAGGCTACTACGTTTACGCCTCGTGTCCACACTACTCCGGCATTTCCGAGCCCCTAAATCAGAGACATTTGGAAACACTGCTGTCCCATTTGGATTTGAAAACTCCAGGGTTCTTATCTAGACGGGCACAAACGGAGACCTTTGGAAACGACAATGCAGGTCACCTCAACTTTGGTCCAAGAAAATAAATCCCTGGTCTTACCTTTCATCATTTTCCAAAGTGTTCTTCTGTATTTTCAACTCCAACCACAGAGTAACGGCACACAATGTGCTTCCTGTTTTTAACGACACACGCATTCCCTGTGTGTGAATGGTCATGTGACATATGTTCTCAGACGTGTTAATATGATCGGATATTAGTTCTGCTACTGGAGCTAAAACCTCTTGTGTGGAGAGAGATCAGGTTTTGTCTCTTAAAATGGAAAATGTATTAGTGTAGATGTATTCTACACCTAAGTCAGTAGAGCCCTGCAGGTTGGAAAGACAGCAGACTGGGGGATGACGGCAGACTTAACACTGTCAATCACAAGATATTGCCACAGTGTCTTCAGGTATTGCCTGTGTTGGAAGCAGCCACGCAACATCAAAACCCCACTCTGACACCCTGCTACCCTTATCACCTGTCTCTGTTCACTTCAAGCAGGGTGATGTTTCATTGGCCAGTTACCATGCCACTTGCACATGTTAGTGCACATCAGCGCACGGGACCACTTCGTGACAAACCCTATGGAGCGTGCCACGGGAAGTGTGTGCATATTTTGACAGAGTGACAGTGTAAAGGAAGATGGAGACAAAAAAAAACACAGTGAATGATACTATCCCAAATAATCCGGTTGCTGTTAAAACGCCAGAGCTAGCCAAACGAGCTTCGCTAGCGAGTGTTTTTGCTAGTGACATGAAGTATGACGAGAACTCGAAGAGACATACCAAAATCACCAATGCTATAATGTACTACTAGGGTGGCAGTAGCTCAGTCAGTTGGGTTGGGAGCCGGAGGGTCACTGGTTCAAGTCCCCATACGGACCAAAGTATGGTGGTGGACTGGTAGCAGGAGAGGTGCCAGTTCATCTCCTGGGTACTGCCAAGGTGCTCTTGAGCAAGGCACCAAACCCCCAACTGCTTGGGGAGCCTTGCCATGGGCAGACCCCCCACTCTGACATCTCTCCATTTATGTAAATGTAAATGTGCTGTATTTATATAGTGCTTTTCCAGTCTTAACAACTACTCAAAGCGAAACATTCACCATTCACACACATTCATACACTGTGGCCGGGGCTGCCGTACAAGGTTCCACCTGCTCATCAGATAAACACTCACTGCAATATCTACATTGCTCATTATCAGCAAGCCTTCCTCCAATGTTCCAAAGGCTCATTCTGTTTACTAATGTGATATCATTTATAAAAAAAAAACTAGAACGCTTTTGCAATTATGTAAGCACATAAAAAAAAAAAACAATGCAACTGATCCCAGGTGGTATTCTGTCTATAATGGAGTGCAATTGACATTTACCCAATTGAAAGTGACCCCACACTTTTGACCGGTAGTAGGTTAAAAATATCAAAATTAACACTGATATTGTAATAGTCATAATCAATATTGCAATATCACATTTTGTCAATATCGTGCAACCCCAACTGCAAGCTTGACCAATAGAGTGTAAGACTGCAGCATCCCAACACATTCTCTAGATGTAATTGTCTAGGCTATAATGGCTATTGAACTACGATTAACATCAGATGATGGACGTCTCCCAGCAACAGGCCTTTGAAGTTCTCCAGAAGCTGTTAATGTACCCGCAAGGAGAGACGACTTGATCCTCGGCCTCACCCCAGCATTGAATATGCAAAGCTCTCTGTTGATTGCTGCTCCAAGCACTCATAATGAGCTTGAACACCTGAATAATCGTGTACATCCACTGGCTATTAGAGAACCCTCCAACCAGTATTCTAGTCCATGATGTGTAGACAACCAGTGTCGTGATTCATGTAATCCTCGCCAGCCACCCCCAGTGCTTTTTGCATTGCCCTTGCCTGATGCTACAGGCCTGCAACAACACTCACCAGAAAGCCCACACACTGCGAATTGCATTTTTTCCCCTGTAATTACAAATGTAACACTATTGCTAAGTGTTTTGTTTTCAACACCAGTTTTGTACTATTACCAACTGTCTTGTGAACAAATTGGCCAGTTTTCAGACATTCTCCTCCCACTCCTCTTAATCCTGTTAAACTATAAACTCCCCTGCTAATGCATCCATATTTACATTCACTATCTTAAAGAATTTTTGACGTTTTTTGGAGAGGAGCTCTTTTTGATACTGAAGACATTAGTGTTGCGTGGACATTATCTCTCCTGTTTGTCATGCTGCTCCGATTCGGCTGAGCTATAAGAGCATGTTAGGTATCTCCAGCATTTAAAGTACAGCCAGTAGATGGTTACTTGATGGTATATGTAAACAGAAATTACAGAAAGATTAGGGGGATTAAAATGTACATGCCCCAGGCAAGGATCTGTGGGTGTGGGAATCCGAGAAAAGGAGATCAAAAAAAGAAAAGAAGGAGGATGCTTTATATGCTTATGCTTGTCTTTGAAAGTGAGAGCGTGACGAGGTGTGTGCTCCGTTTTGGTTTTAGGGCTCGGCAATATACACTTTTCCCTCAAAAATTTGAATGAGGAAAATGTATGCTTTCTATATTTTCTCAGATAATTGTACATAAACCCAGTGGGAAAAGTGATTCACTACAAGGCAGAGAGCTTTGACCTCATAGAATATTTTAGTTTTACTCATTGTGGTTTGAAAGAAGAGCAGTGGGTTGGCGTGTGTGTGTGTGTGTGTGTGTGTGTGTGTGTGTGTGTGTGTGTGTGTGTGTGGTGTGTGTTGTGTGTGTGTGTGTGTGTGTGTGTGTGTGTGTGTGTGTGTGTGTGTGTGTGTGTGTGTGTGTGTGCACGCTTAAAATTGCCATTACTCCTCCACAGTAACCTGAATTGAGGCTGTATGAAGCTGCATTGGATCTGCCCTGATGCAGACCAAAAACAAAGCGGATGTTTGCACCTCTATTTTCACATTATGATGGTTTTGTTGAGGTTGTTCCTGTGTGTTCATCACTGTTGTTATCTGGATGACATGTCTGTATCTGTCCAGAACGTGTCATCTGAGGTTTGCCAATATCACAATGGCTCTGTGAAAGCAACACCAGCATGGCTCGCTGTCAGTGGTGATAAATTGTCTGGGAGGAGATGGTGTCATTAGTGTTATGGTCAGACCGAGGAAGTGGGGGGGAACCGCTGCAGTAAACACTGTCTCTCCACCACTTTCTTCCTCTCCCCTCTCCCCCCAGCTCTGTGACCTGCATACTGATCCCCGTTTTGTACCTGGAGGACATCTTGTCCCCAGTTCCAGCCTGGTAACAGAAGTGACACTTTGATGATCTGGAGAGGACAGAGTCAAGAGCTCCCCGCTGTCAGCCCCTTCGCATCTCTTGCCTTTCTAAAGGTGTAATCCCAACCCTCTCTGTTTTCCGTCTTCCCTTTCTATCTCTCCCTCTGGTATCTGCATTGCAGTGTACTTTTCTTTTCCCTATCAAGCAAGAGATGTTTATATCAGCAGTAGTCCTCTCCTCTCCTCTCCTCTCCAGATGGAAACTAGCAGCACATATTTCTTGATGGATGTGCTTTTCTTCTCTCCGTACAGTATTCGAGACATCCGAAGAGCATATATTGTATTTTTGACAGCCGTATTCCGCAGGAGGAAACTGTGTATGCTAATCAAACCCCTCGACTGTTAGGTCTTTCCCCAGCTGTCTGTTTCATCCAGTAGACGTAGGACGACGAAATGTGTGTTTGATTTCAACACAAATTGTATCTCAAGCTCAGCAGGGCTTAATACCAGATCACAACTGTTGCTCCATAAAATCTACAGTAATGGGCTTAATTAGCTGAGAATTACGGAGGCGTGGTTGATACTATGTGTCTCTGCGTTCAGAGATGGAGAGGAAGATCTTTTTAGTTTCAGTTGTCCTGTATTATGAGATTATATCGCATGGCTTGGCTGCGTCAACAAAGGTGAGCAGAGGAGAATGCTGCAGTGCAGAGGACTGTCAAGGTGACTGTCTATCTTGGGTCCCTTTTGTAACTAAGTTATGGGAGCTGCCAATTTAGCACCCATTATAGTTTTGAGGCAGCAGCTTCGTGGCTCTGCAAGAGTATTTTGGATTAACAGGGTGTTCCCTGTTCACATCGTGTGCTTAATAGGCGTGTTAATGATTACCGGTTTAACAGTTAACTGACAGTAAGAAATGTATTATTTATTATCCTAGAGCCTGACCGATAAAGGATTTTTAAGGCCAATACCGATACAAATATTTGGTTATTTAAAAATCAGATATTCCCATTTATTGTCCAATCTATATATAAAAAATAAATAATCCAGAAACACGTGAGAAAACAAACAGATTTCCCTAACATTAGTTATTTGTACTCACAAAATAATAAGATAGTAATTTGTTTCAGTGTCACAACAGAACAGAGGAACATCAAAATATAGTAAAGTTCTGATAAATAAAATGTATAAAAATACAAACTTAAGATATGAAACTTAAAGTTCTTTTGAACAAAAACAAAAAAATCGGTGTTGCCAACAGGGACGTTGTAGAGCGCCCTCTGGTGGACAAACTATGCAACGCATATTGATTTATCAGAATCATTTATTTGTCATTATAAATGCCGATACCGATAGTTTGGGAAATGCCTAATATCGGCCGATAATATTGTCCCACCTATGTATCGGTCGGGCTCTAATTTATACTATCAAAGTCAGTATTATTAAAATCCGTTTAGCATAGTACAAAATGTTTGTGTTAGGGGTATTTGTTAACCTCTGATGAGAAAAGCATTTTATTTTTATTTTTTTTAAATTAAGCTGCACATAATATATATATACTATTTCTTTCCCGTTTCCCATGAGGTTGTTATTGTGTCAGGTTACCACTCAGACTGGATGATGTTTTCTTCCGCTCCCGCCCTGAAGAGGTGAGAGATTCTCCTGTTTGACAATTCAAAGCATTTCAAGAGATTAGAGGAACGACCACACGATACAACCCTCCAGAATAGTAAACAGGTATGTGTTGTCACACAGTAAGCTTTGAAAAATAAGATAGAAAAATAAGACCCAGACCGCTTTGTGTGGCCAGCTAAAGGTGTGATTAATCAGTAGTGTGGAACAAAGGCAAAGTGCTCCCGTACTCAGTCCCTTATTGTCATTTAAAAGCAAACATACCAGCGTTATTGGGCTTTGATTTCTATTTTGTATTGGCCAGGCTGCTTTTAAAGTGTAAGACTGGCCACAGATGAAAGGCTTCACTTCTAGGCCCACCGGCTTCTCCACATGACATTGTTTGGCATTGTACTGGTGAGCTGAGGGTGGATGGCGGAGACGGTGTATGAAAGCCCTTTCACACCATCATGAACCCATAGAAAGTGAGAACTCCATTTAACAATGTTAGTTAGTTTCACTTGAAGCGGACCAACCGTTGGACACATCAGAAGAAGAAGGGCGCTGTCCTCAGGGCAGAAATAGAGACAGGGAGCTGGTGACTGGGGACGGAGCCGAGGAACTCTCATCATGGCCGTGACACACCAGCCCGACAGCTGACTGTCGGCAGAAAAGGCAGTCGGATATGGAGAAAATCCTACATCACAATATTTTTTACCAAATACCTCGATATCAATACTGCAACATTTATTGTGGTGTTGACTATTGGTGTTTCACAAAATATTTACATATTGAGATTTTTGATAAATAATCATCAGTAATGGGGATATAATGTCTAAGTGGGTAAAGGCAAATATTTGGAACAGTTACAATAGTCTGGTAAGTTCAGAATATGACATCACTTTACTGTAATGCAGCCTTTAAAACCAGGAAAAGACAACACTTATGCCATATTGCGATATCCAAAATCTAAGACGATATCTAGCCTCAGATCAAGATATCGATGTAATATCGATATATGGCCCAACTCTACTCTGAACACACCGAAGCGACGCCGGCTGCCGACAGCAGCTGATTGGTCGGACGCGTCGCGTGGGTCTGGCTTCTCTGGAAATTCAAAGCCAGACTGTCATGGCGGCTCGTTCAGAATATGATCTCATAGTTTACTAAAATAGTTCACAGAAACGTGTTTCTGAAAACATTTTAAGGAGAAATTGGCCGTGCAGCTGCTGAATCTGAATTTCAGATACCTTCAGTGATCGACTGCCTCTCTTTAATTGCTTTAACCAGGCACTTCGTAGCTGCCCACATGGAGGGAATGTTTCAGGACCCTGCTACTTTTACCCTTAAAGCCTATATCCTGGGAACATTTGAATATTTTTTTTTTATTGTGCAAGTTGGATCAATGAAGGAATACTTTGACATTTTCAACAAAAAAAAAACAGGACCCCTATGTTCCATTGTTCTCCAATTTCACCTTCAAACCTTTCAATTTATTCAGCCCTCTGGCTTCTGGGATCTGAATAATATCCTGATTCCATTACTCACAGGGAGAGCTTCAAAACCTTTTCAAAATAAATGCAGTTTCCCACAAAACCCCTTAAAACTCTCCTCTCAAACCCCCTGTTACATATTTTTTATTATACAGCTGAAATTATGAAAAATGTGACACCGCACATTCAAACTACAAGAACTCCGTGGTTCTTTGTGCTCCACTTTCACCTTAATACGATTAGGTGTCATGCTACTAAATGATTACGATGATTTACATTCATTCCATTTTCCTGCAGATTAAAATGTAGTCATGATATTACTTCTAATGAAGATATGAGCCACACTTTTAAGTCCACATTTAAGACACATTGCACGTTCTGTGCATTTTGAGATTTGCTACATTTCATTTTCCCCTTAATTTATTGGCAGAGAAGGTAAAAACAGACTTAACACCTAAACCCAAGGTAAGGCCTTTTACACTTTACGATGAAAGTTGCTGTTAATATTCAGGTCATGTACCTGTGCTCTTTTCGTGGCATCACCTATTCCCTTCCTCCTCCGTACATCACAAATAGCTCTTTAGTGTTTGCTTAGGGATGATTTGATGTGGTTTTCTCAGATTGAAAAATGTTTTGTAGCAGCTGTGTCAGTTCAGGGAAACATTTCAGAGACGGAAGGTCTTGAAAAAGGAGGCAAATTATTTCATTTAAGATATTAATGAATAAATGTCGGTTTGTGTTTTGTCTGTCTCTGTGTTTGCAGGGGGGAAGGGGTTTGACTCTTGCTTTAGTTGATGCTATTCTCTCAGTTTGATGACCCCACCCCCCCACCTTGGATAAATTGGCAATTACAGGAGAACCACATTGTTCCGTCTTTGAAATGAAATGGCACAAATTGCTGGTGCTGTGGCGTGGAGCCGTGGCCAGGGTATTTATTACAGCTGTAGACTGTCAGGTTTAAGATAAGATTAGATATATGAGGTGGCTGTGACTGATGGTGGGACACTGCTGTCCCCACAAGATGACTGGAAGATGAGATGAAGAGATGCACTGTCCTCTGTTAACTGTGTCTGGATTACACCCACGTGTTCTCTCTCTGCCCTCCCACATGATAAAGTCACATGCACCACAAAGTAGGCCTGGGCACTATATCGATATATATATATGAGACTAAAGCTGGGCGATATGAAGAAAATCAAATATCACAATATTTTTTACCAAATTTATTGATGTCGATATTGCGATATCTTTATATCTAGTCTCATATATCGATGTTGACATAATATCGATATATTATCCAGGCCTATATGACACTAGATATCATCATACAATCATCTCATCACTCCACATCATACAATTTGGATATTGTAATATCTTAATGACACAAGTGTTGTCTTGTCATGGTTTGAATGATTTGCATTACAGTAAAGTGATGGAATCATTGAATTCTGAATTTACCAGACTGTTGTAGCTGTTCTGTTATTTGCCTTTACACAGTTAGTTATTGTATCCACATTATTGATGAATACTTATCTAAAATGTCATTGTGTGTATTTTTTGTGAAAGCACCAAAAGTCAACCCTACAATATCGAAGCAATATTGACATTGATGAATTGAATGAAAATGATGATATTTCATTTCCTTCATATCCATTTTTTGCATATTCCCTTGGTAGCTCAGTAATAGTAGTAGATTGACCTGTCATGTCACCCAAACATCCTGAATTCAAACCTCCCCCCTGGTTCTTTTCTGTGTTTTTGTAGGTTTTATCTGGTCTGGCTGTTCTTCTTCTATGACTACTGCATGCTTTTGACCCAAGCAACTTATATTGTCTTGACTCTGTCAGTATAAAATCTCTCTTTTCTCTGCTTGTCTCTTTTTAAAACAGCACTCTTTGGCACACTCTCCCTTCCCAGTGTCTTTCTTCTTCCTACTGTAGCATTGTCACCACTTTCATTTGCTCCTTCCTTCACAATCTGTATCTTTGCCATGGCTTTAAGTCTGAATGCTGCTGGAGGCTTAGCCTGCTGGGCTGAGGAGTTCCAAGTCTCAGCAACAGCGTGCTCCCTACTCTATTGGCGTTTTTCCATTAATGGTGCCTGCTTGATCCGCCTCGACTCTGCTCGGCCGCAGGGCCCCATCCTCTTTTTTCCATTGCAGATTAGTACAGTCTCATGCTTGGCAAGCCATGGCTGGTCGTCATAGGAGGAAACTGCCGTGACCTAACGCGACACACACACAACGTCAAAGGTGTTTTTGATTCTCGGCATGTGGCTGCTGCCACAGCCAGAAGGCAAATTAGTTTCAAAAGAAGCTGGAGGCAGCAAAAAACAAAAATGCTGGCTAAACTATTTAAACACGGCGGGTTTGTTCAGGACCCCCCCACCCCCCGTCGCCAGCAATTGACGCTGTGAATAGTGACATTCTCTCTGACCAATCAGCAGTCTGCAGGTTTTCACGTCACCTTTTGGTATTGCCTCAGCTCGGTTGGAACCTTGACTGATGTAGTACTAAAAAAAGTACCAGGGACTTTTTTTTTGTAATGGAAAACCAAAAAAGGTGAGTCTAGGCGAGTGGATTAGGTACCATGCAGTGGAAAAACGCTATTTGTCTGCTGTTGATCTGCCCTGTGTGCCCTTAACTGCACTTTCACTGATACTCTCAAACCTCTCCTTAAACATTTTGACTCATGTTACTCTCTGCCAGCCTGATGTCCTCTTCTCTCACAAACACACACAATGCAATTGTCTCCCCCTGGGCTCTTAATCTTCGACCAGACTTCCACATAGTTCAGACATGAAGGCTGGTTTTCATTAAATCCACACATTGCTGCTTGATTGCAGTAGCTGAACTCACAAACTAAAAGCAAAGATTTCGATGTCACCTCAAGAAAAGAAAGGATCATGTGACTGCCATATATATATATATATATATATATATATATATATATATATATATATATATAGTGCCCAATGAAATCAGGTGCATTTGGAAAAATATGTAATTTGGCTGTCTAGATATCCGCTTTCACAGTATGCTGTCTTCATGTCTTCAAGTTCCTTTGTTGTGTTCCAATTAACCCAGACTCACCCTGTTGTTTGGAGAGAAATACAGCTAGTGGAAAATTGAGTTTACAAGACCTTGACCTTCCACTGAAGCTGGCGCGGTCAAGTGTTTATGAGACTGTTGACCGAGCTAGAGATCAGCAACTCAACACTTTTCATTTACTCAAATCCAAAACTTGACAGCATCACCCCAGGGCTCCTGTGACTCCTGTGATAGATACACAGCTTGATATGTTTTCCTTAACATAAACATTGATGTGTCTGTTTCCTATGCCCAAAAACTGCTAGAACAACTTATCAGACACAAGTTGAGAATGGCCATCATACACTCATCACGTACTAAGTCCTTATACACTTTCATAATTTATTTTGATTAATGAATTACTTTTTATTTCTGATTCATGGCTCAAGTACTCATATGGACCAAAGTATGGTGGGGAACTGGTAGCTGGACCTGGGCACTGCCAAGGTGCTCTTGAGCAAGGTGCCAAACCCTGCTTGGGGGGCCTTTCCATGGGCCCCCTCACTCTGACATCTCTCCATTAGTGCATGTAGTAGTAGTAGTAGTAGTAGTAGTAGTAGTAGTAGTAGTAGTAGTAGTAGTAGATTTATTAAATTAATTAAATTAATTTAGTTACTACTAGTAACGTTACGTTTTGAGTGGATGGCGAGCGCAGACGCCAAAATGGACGCCAATAAGATTCTGAATGGAAAGTTTCCTTTTTAAAAGTTGCCAAATGGTTCCATTGACAAGACCAAAGAGATCTGTGTGTGTGCGTGTGTGTGTGTTGTTGTTGTGAACTGAGCTGTCATCGCAGCACGTCCGGTCTGAAACACCACTTGATGGCCAAGCACACAGCTGATGCAAAAAATTGAATACTATAATAAAAAAAAACATTTGCACAAAGCAAGGCGATCCACTTGTCCATGTTGATAAGAGCATTAAAATGAGAAAAAATAATGGGACAAAAAGAAACCAAGGGACATTTAGAATAGATACAAATCTGTGCGATTGACAATAATGCGATTAATCGTGATTTAAATATTTTTTTGACAGCACTAGCGTGAATTGAAATATAGTTTACATAAACTGCCAGGAATAATTTATATTTGGTTCTATGGACACAATACAGTTGAATCAGACAATGTTTAATTGCACACGTTGTCTGAAAATTGTATCTATTTTCTTAGATTATTTTACTCTTTGCAAGTAGCCACAAATAGAAGGCACTGAATCCTTAGAGCCGGTTTACAGTCAACGCATCCAAGCGTGCGTGCACCAATGTGATGTCAAAATGATTTAGATCTCGCTGGCACACCAGGATTTGCTGTGTTCCCTCAGAAGGAATCACTGCACATGGGTAGGCACTTTAAATGACATTTTGAACATGTTAAGAGGCCAAAAACACATTTAAAACTTGCCCTGTTTAAGCCTGTTGGGTGCCAACGCTAGCAGGAGGATAACACGGTGTAGGCAGCACCGATTAGCACAACAGACCTACATGTTGAAATCGACCGGAATTCTCCTTTAACTTACTGGGTTAAGATGAGTTCTTTTATGGTGAATTAAAGGCTTGATCTGACCAAGTAGGTCATCCAATCAAATTGAAGCGTTGACATCAATGTTGCTGCCAGTTCTGCCGTTCGTCACTGCCCAATGTGAGGAGAGTGCAGATTTGAGTTGCCCATGCATCACTTTGCAACAAGTAGAACATAAGATGCTACGAATCAAACACACCAAAGGCTGTCAGTTGATTAGCGTTTTGAGTGTCATAGCTAGATGTCTAGAACGTATTTGAAATGATTCCCATCTTCTGTTGTTGTTTGTAATGAGAAAAGTTTATTATTTCGTGAATTTCACAATTTCACAGTTATGCCGTAAACCGTTTAAATCTGAGCATGCGCAACTAACATCTGCACTCGACCAGAGCCGGTCTGACTCGACTCATCGGGTATGACACGTTATGCCGTAAACTGTTTACATCTGAGCACGCGCCACTCAAATCTGCACTCTCCTCACATTGGGCAGTGACACGGTTGTTTACCTTTTTCTTCTTCTTCTAGTCTGTAGATAGATAGATAGATAGATAGATAGATAGATAGATAGATAGATAGATAGATAGATAGATAGATAGATAGATGGATAGATGTTTATTGATCCCAAGAAAAATGGGAAATTCCGGTGTTACTGCAGCAAAATCAGTCACAAAGCACAGAATATAAATATAAATGAAATACTAGGAAAAATATACATACATACAATATACATGAAATAATAATATGAATAAAATAAAAGAACAAATATTTGAATATGTACAGGATGGGAAAACAAAAATGTACAATTGCTTAAATAATATGCTAAGATGTATGCTAAATGTAAATAAACCAATTGTGCAGGTTGCACTTAGTGCAGTATTGTGGTGTCAAAAAGTCTTATCTAGCACCCAGTGATGACATGTTAAAAAGTGTTATTGCCCGTGGTATGAATGATTAGAAATAGTAAACTCGGTAGCCTTTCCTCATTAGCGCCACCTCTGTTCAGGAGAAGACCGCAGGAGTATAAACCGTTACGGCGCTCCCATGACGTCACATTTGTGCACGCCAGCTCACTGCAGCGACTGTATAACGCCCTTTAGTGTGTCACATTTTTACTTTACTTATCTATGACTATGCTGAGCCCAGCTGATAACCAGAAGGTGGGAAAACAAAGTTGTCACTTAACTGACAAACAGATGTTTGCAGGCGGATGACAAACTGCCGCCGTTCTTAATTCAATTAGGAGAAGGGATGCAACACAGCATTGTTCCATTAACTGTACAGATTTTTGCAAAATCCTCAGTGATGGATTCCACCGGTAGCCTCAATCATGATTAAAAACACCTATCGTCTTCAGCTTCCTGGGGGCTTTTTAGCCACATCTGTATGCTGCAGGCATCCAGTTCAGTGGAGCAAAAATCTGTAATCTTTAAATCTTGAGCGGTGTTTCCACAAACAATACACCGAGCCTCCTGACGTCTCAATCACAGTCTGGTCACATGAGGGGAGTTGGTCTTAAATTCCGGTCACGTTCTTCCCAGGCCTGCCCGTTCTGAGCTAGTCCATATTTGACAGCAGGAAATACTCCTGTGTAGGTTCTGTAAATACATTCTACTGTGATTCTCACCTTTAAATGCAAGCACACAGGCTGTAATCAAGGGATAGTGGCATTATATCCCTTTTTATGGCTCTTTATATGAATGGTAATTTCATCTTTTATTTCCGAATTTTATGATTCCACTTCTTTTTTGCTGTTTTCCTTATCACTGAAATAATAAATATGAGGAAACGAGTGTTGGCAAATTTGTTCTCACACTGCTCAACCACAATCGGACATATGGATGTCAAATATAGACCCGGCATGGCAGGAGATGTGCTCAGAAATTCAGACGTACCAGGTGGCTGCTGTCTGGTAGCTGTTAGACTGAGCCTCATTTTTATTGAATGAGAGGAGACTCTCCAGGTGTCCCACAGACCCACACCTGTCTACGTAGAGCTATTCAATCATGTCCTGTACCCTCAATTATGGTATACACACCTGCCTTGTATTCTGCCACAAAATGAGAAAGGTTTGGTCTGACTTCCAGCTGATGCTTGTTTGTGTTTAGGTGACTGTGTTGAAATCATTAAGTAAGCCAAATGGCCAAAATTCAATTTGTGGCCTTTAGTTAAATAGATTAGATAGAAGCAGCTTTCTCATGCTTACGTGATGGTTGCAATGCAAATTCTCATTCTCAACCATAAAACTCAAAGGGCACTCGGACAGCATCTCGCAATGTTAATGAAAGCGAAAAATAAGTTGTGTGTTCGCCGTGTGATTCGGATCCACTCCAAAATGTAATGGGTCCTGTCTTTCCAGATGCTACACCTTTCCACCAAGTTTCATGAAATTCAGACCAGTAGTTTTTTTCATAATACTGCTGAATAACAAACAAAACCAAAAAACATAACCTCATTGGCAGAGGTAATGGGGAAGTGTTCCACTCTCTCAAGCATGTCACGAGCAAGATGTGGTCCTGACCTCATAGACATACTGTCATATTGCATGCCCTGCTCTCTCTCCATCTCTCTTTTCACTCGCATCTTTTTTTTTTAGTTAAATAAAAATTAAATACAAGCAAGCTCTTTATAAAAGCAAACGTTATTCACATTGCCATAATCAAGTGCTGTACTGCCAGAGAGTTCTCTCTTTCTGTCTCTCATAATCTCTTTTACTCTTGCTCGATAATATAAATAATTTTGCACTACTAAAAACATACTAAAAACATGTTACTGACATAGAGTGTATTCCCATTCACCCTTGTGTTAAATCATCATGGTGCATCTAATTCATGCGGTTTCAGGAAGCGCCTTGGCTGTGTTGCAAGTTATCCGAAACACTGCAGCAGTTTTCAAAACATTATATTAAGAGTCCGTTTGTGGTCAATAAAGATGCGTAGGTAGTGGAGTATGTTGGAGACGCGATGGGAGAGATATATGTCTTTTCATTAAATCAGTATCTATTTTTAAAAGGAGGAATGCAGCCGCCATACACACAGTGTATTTATATATTTATATTTGTGCTGATATCACACTCATTTGCATCTGTTGCAAATCTCTCCAGTTGGAATTATCTGTATACTTTCTGTACACTTATAAAATCAATTGTGTAACCTGTGCGCCCCCATGAACAGTCCGGGATGTAGAATGTAGTGTGAGCAGTAGAGCATTTCGGGAAACTCCAATTCCATAAAGGTTTTGCTCATGATTATACATTAAAGGTGCCCTGCCACATGTATTTCTTGACTTTGTGGTAATGTCTGAAGTTCTACCATGGACTCTGTAACTTGGTTACCTTGTTTCAAGCCATTCTAGCGTGGTATAGAAAGCCTGCAGGGAGACTCGATTTGTGCCAGATCTCATTAATATTCAATGAGCCAAGTTGCTTGACTCTGATTGGCTAACATCTAGCCAATAAGACCCTGGCTATCAGCATCCTTTACCCAGCGCTATTGGACAAGCTCATGAATAGTAATGAGCTAAGTCAACATGACGTCAGACTAACCAGCTGTTCTGATTGGCCGGATTTCTCCTCTTATTTCTTTTCAGTGGCTAGAGCTGACAGAGGAGGTAGCAGTTCATTTTCACATTCCCGACATAACACAAACGCATATGGATCTGACATATTTAAAAAAAAAATGCAAGTAAAAAATGGTTTTGTGTGACAAGGCACCTTTAAGGACTTAACAAAAAGTCAAAAACAAACAAGAAGGAAGTTAATATTGCCAACTTGGCTCATTGGTCCTTTCCTTTTCTCCCTCTCCGTTTCTCTCTGTGTGTGAACTCTAGACGATTATTGCCCTTTAAAGGGAAAAATAATCATTATATTCTCTCTCCCAGTCAGTATGCAGCTCTGTGGTGTGCTTAACTCATCAATGAGGCAGAGTGGGCAGATAGGGCATTTATAGTGTGGTCATTAGCATGGTTCAGCGTTGGTATGAAGACCATTCATCAAACTAAATAGAACCACAAAAGCAATAAGCTGACTTCTTACACATTTGATACCACCCTCCCCCTCCCCTTCATCGTTCCACACCCCTTGTTCTTTTAGATGGCTTGACCTTTTATTTTGGCGACATTTTTTAAGTAAAAAAAGAAAGGCCCTATGTAGGATCCAGCTGTACTCTTTGTAATGGTTCCCTGGAGTGGCAGTGCTAGGGTTGGCCGTCACATGCCGAGGTTTACTGTGTATTCGATCAAATCTCCGTGATCTGTGTAATAACAGTACAGTGGAACGTTTGCCGTTGACAGAGTGACAGTAATAACCTAACATACCATCATTACTGAGATTAAACTACGTTCTTGGTTATATTTGCACTGAATAACTCAATCAATAAACAGAAACATAACTCTTGCAGCGCACACGAACAGATGTACAATATTAGCTCACACATAAAATAGCACCCTCGTGAATTAGCCTACTGTTGCTAACGTACATTCATAAATCCACAAAGTTGGTCCAATGAGGGGATAGAGAGTGTGATAGTGTTCCCGCGTTAACACCTTTTCTCGCTCGCTCAAGGCCGTCTTGTCCAAGCCGAGGTGCAGATCATGACCTTACCGCGTACTGATACATTACCAGGCCAGGTGGAGCGAGCTACTATACTGACAGGGAGAGAGAGAGGTTGCGTGTAAGGGGGGGAAGTGTCTTTGCTGGCCAGTTCAAGACTGACGCAGTTGTCAATTTCCTGTTCTGTGCTTTTTGAGATTTGCTACGTTTCATTTTTCCTTAAATTTAACGGGCAGAGAAGGTAAAACAGGCCGATATTATTGGCCGATATTAGGCATTTCCCAATCTATCGGTATCGGCATTTATAATGGCAGATGAAAAAAAACAGAAAAAAAACCCATTCAGAATCATTGATAATGACAAATTATTTAAATTAATATTTAAAAAATAAAAACGCATGGTCAACCATGTTATGAATGTTGGAGTTGCATAGTTTGTCCACCAGAGGGCGCTCTACAACGTCCCTGCTGTTTTTATTGTATTTTTGTTCAAAGGACTTTGATCTTAAGTTTGTATTTTTATACATTTTATCTATCAGAATTTGAATACATTTTGATGTTCCTCTGTTCTGTTGTGACAAAACAAATTATTATCATATTATTTTAGTGAGAACTCATAACTACAAATGACTAATGTTAGGGAAATCTGTTTATGTTTTGTAACAAATTTTGGATTTTTTGTTTTTAAATATATAAATTGAAATATCGTATTTTTAAATAGCCAAATATTTGTATGGGTCTCGGCTTTAAATATCTGTCGGGCTCTAATCGTGACTGTTCAGTAGAGCTCCCAGTTTAGTGTGATTGTAGTAATTTTGAAAAATAGGGGAAGGGCACGTTGCACGTCTTATAATAATAAAAAATGATTGTGTTTTTAAACCTGGAACACTTCTGATTTTATATACATAAAAATTTGATATAGTTGAAAGTATAGATATTAAAAGTATACCTGATTTTATATACTGCCCTCAAGACTCCTTCACTTCCTTTGTAAATAAGACATAAGTTCTACTTATTTTCAGCCGATTTAGTGGCCACTGTAGGCTTCCCTTAGAAACCGTCTCAAGTACAATCTTTGCTGCCTGTCACCATGGCGACGGCGAGCCTTCAACCCTAGCTTAATCAGAAGCTTTTGAAAGTGGAGGGATTCTAGAGGGCGCAGATGTAACTCTCTTAATTATCTGCCTCATGGCAATGACGCACAAATGAATTTTCTCTAAGTGGAAAAAGAACATGCTTTAACCCTATCAGGTTTAAAAGAGAGCAGCCAGGGGGGCCAAAAATTAAACTACAGCACACACTCTAATTGCTTTCATGAAGACTATAAGCTTGGGAGCTGTTCAGTCAGGTCTCTAACCACCATCCCGAAACACAATTTAACCCGCCTCATCTAAATATTGCACGTCCAAATTGTAAATGACTTCTTATCTTCAATAAAATCATTTCCGTAATCAAAAGTGATGCCTGGCATAAATACAATGCCATGGCAATGATTTCATTTTTGAATTAGCTCACATTTAAAAAAAAAAAAAAAAAAAAAGACATGTTACAAAAACTGTACATGGTCATTGATCACGTGTATTCAATTTCTAAATTAACAGGATATTTAAACTAATATCTGTAAATGTTTTTTAAAGCACCCATATTCTGCTCATTTTCAGGTTCATAATTGTATTTTGAGGTTGTACCAGAATAGGTTTACATGGTTTCATTTAAAAACAAAACAAAAAAAAACATAATTTTGTTGTACTCCATATTTCTGTTGCTCCTGTTTTCACCCTGTGTGTGTAGGTCTCTGTTGTAGCTACAGAGTGAGACGTCTCTCTTGTTTTAGCTACAGTGTGAGACATCTCACTTCTTTACTATGTTTGTTGGGGTTACACATGCTCAGTAGCTAGATAACTCTTTCTCCAACTTTGGTCAGTACAAGGCAGGATTAGCTGGGAGACTTCTTCTAGACGAGGGCCACTTGTGGAATACCTGCAGAACAGGGACAGGAAGTAGTTCCTTTGGAGATTATGTTGAACTAGTGTGTGTTGTAGCAGTGTTTTGCCATTGGGAACGAGCTAACATGCTCGTTGATCTATTTCTGTGAGACAGGGTTACCTTTGAAACCTTATTTGTGAGACACTTGTAATAGCAATAGCATGTGCTACGGTTAGCCACCTCATCTTGGGTAGTGACGTAGAAAGCCGTGCAGATTTTGAACAGCAGCTCACCTGGAGACCGAAGCCAGAGGACAGATAGCATGGATGTTTTTTTTCCCAAGTTTGTATATGTGTGGAAGCACCAGAGACACAAAATAAAACCCCAAATCCCAGAAAATGTGATTTTTTTTAATTTATTTTTTTATTTTTACTTTTTTCTATAGTATGGGCACTTTTAAGATTTGTAAATACTGTGGTTGTGCATGTGTGGGAAAGTTACAATGACAGAGAGACAGAAAGTTTGTCCATGTCTTTGTCTCTTTCACAGTTGTTTGGCCAGTTAGGCCACCGGTGACACTAGAATGCTTAAAATCCCGCTACCGCTTGGTGACGCCATGGTAAGGGCCTGGCAGCCGCTACACACTCACTGCTTTCAGTTGTCACTGTTGCAGTTCAGAGTGCTTATTCACTCTTAAAATGGGTACTCTCTTGGAGTTCAGTCAGAGAAGAATGTTTGTTTTTGTGATCAAATGTATTTGTTTTTTGTTTTTTATATTCAGAAATTAAAATGTAAATGGACTGTTCAGTGTCTTGCCCAAGGCCACTTTGACGTGGGACGGCAGGGCCAGGGATCGAACCACCAACTTTCCAGTTAGCAGGCAGCCACTGAGCCACAGCCGCCCAATTAACAGATACAAACAATACACTGAGACATGGAACGGGTCCCAGAACGGGTCTGGCGCTCCATGGATGCGCGCCGTGGAGAGTCAGACTACATGCAGACGTAGTTAAATTAAAATAGAAATACATTCTTATCCTGTAATGACTTTAATCTTTTTTTAAATATAAAGATTTGTGAAGCAATTATTTATTAATAAAAGAGGAACAACAAGAGTATACCATATAGGGTCAAATGATGTTGTAAAGCAACAGTCTGAATTGCTGAAACTGGACTTTAGGGAACTGCTTGACACAGTCACCCCCCTAAGCGCAAATGTGTTTATCAGTGGTCCTATACCGTCAGTCAGAAGAGGAGATGAGAGATTCAGCCGACTGTTGGGACTAAACAAATGGCTTTCAACTGAATGTACCGTCCACTCTCTGAAGTTCATTGACAATTTAAACATTTTCTGGGAGCGCAGACATCTTTTTAAAGCAGATAGACTTTCCCTTAACAAGCCAGGAGTAAAGCTGTTCACCTCTAATCTGCTTTACTTTCTGCGCTACACATCTGCTCCCTCTGCCAAGGTCACAAAACAAAAGGAAGACACAACAAAGTGCGGCAGTGATCCAGCACAGCCCCCGCCTGTGCAAAGATTTGACCATGGGAGACCAGAGAGCAGAGACACGAAACCTCCACTCCCCTCTTCACCCGTCCAGCACCCCTCAAACCTTCCCACCCCGAACCTTCTGAGGATTCATCGCTGTCTCTACTGATGTCTCCACACACCCTTTCCTTATTTCCCCCATCAATTATGCACCCCTTCCTACCCCCATGGCTCAACCCGGGCAAAAGTAAAACGCCAAGCACCACTACCAGGATGTCAGAAAACTCCTTCCCCCCAGACTGATAAGGACGCTTGTGTGCAAAATCTGGCAAGCACTATCTGATATGTGCCGGGCCTTGGCTGCAGGACTAGTGATACTAATGACTCTTTTCAAGACAAGCCCGGGCCCTGTGGATTCAATTCTTCCTCAATTTCTGTTGTGATAGGTAATAGGAAAAGAATGGTGAATAAGCACTTAACTGCAAACTTAGCAAATTTAGCATCCATTCCTCGTCAGCTACAGCCTGTCCCAAAAAATGAAAACACACTAACACTAGCCTTACTAAACGTCAGGTCTTTGGCAGGAAAATCATTTTTAATCAATGATTTTATTATCAAACACAATCTAGATTTTATGTTTTTAACTGAAACCTGGTTAGACCATAATAACAGCGCTGCTGTTCTCATCGAGTCAGCTCCCCCTAACTTCAGTTTTATGAGTGAGAATAGAGTGAATAAGAAAGGAGGTGGAGTCGCCATTTTGTTTAATGACTCATTCCACTGTACGCAAATATGTTATGGAAATTTTGTTTCTTTTGAATATGTTGCTCTTCAATTAAGATCTTCCCCTCAAGCGATGTTTCTAAATATCTACAGGCCACCTAAATATTCTGCAACCTTCATTGATGACTTCACTGAATTGCTGTCTATTATCTGCATTAACTTTGATTGTGTAATCATTGCGGGTGATTTTAACATTCATGTTGACAGCCCCCAGGACAGGGGGACAAAAGAGCTGTGTTGTGTTTTTGAGAACTATGGACTGACTCAGCATGTGATGGAGCCCACCCACAATAAGGGGCACACTCTGGACTTGATTGTCTCCAAAGGTCTGAACATTTCCAAGGTTGTGGTGACTGACGTTGCTCTCTCAGATCATTCCTGTGTTTTCTTTAACGGCACTATCTCTGTGCCCAAAAGTGTCCAAACAAAGATAATCAGAAAACGGTATATCACTGAAAACACCAGTGACACATTTATACAGCTTTTCTCCTCCACACCAGCCCTCTCTGGGCTCTCAGTCACTGAGCTTGTAGATAATTTCAACTGTAAAATTACAAATGTTATTGATGCCATTGCTCCCACTAAGGTCAAAGTTGTCTCTGGTAAGAAAAGATCTCCATGGAGAAATGTCCTACTGGTGAGAACAGAAAAAAGAGAGTGTAGGAAAGCTGAACGAAGGTGGCGAAAAACAAATCTCCTGGTCCATTATAACTCCTATAAAGAGAGACTTCGCATTTATAATTTGGAACTGAGGAATGCAAGAAGGTCCTTTTTCTCTGATATTATCTCTAGAAACAATAATAATTCACGTGCTTTGTTTGCTACTGTTGATAGGTTAACAAACCCTCCAGTACCAGTAGCATCTGAACTTTTATCTACCAAGGCCTGCAATGACTTTGCCTCCTTCTTCAAAGACAAAATTCAAAAGATTAGACAAACAGTCAGTGCCTCCATATCAAGTTCAGGATATGTGTTGTCACAGTGTTCAAGCAAAAATAGTTCCAATATGACAGAATTTCACACGATCAACCATACAAACCTGGAGGACATTATTCAACATCTGAAAACCTCGACCTGTTGCCTTGATGTTCTACCAACGGGACTTTTCAAAAATGTTTCCAATTGTTTGACTTCTGATCTTCTACAGATTGTGAACACATCTCTTCTTTCAGGAATCTTTCCACAGGCCCTGAAAACTGCAGTAATCAAGCCACTCTTAAAAAAGAACAACCTAGACAAGTCACTAATGAGCAACTATAGGCCAATATCAAACCTTCCGTTTTTAAGTAAAATCATTGAAAAAGTAGTCTTTCAACAACTCAACCATTTCTTGTCACTAAGCAACAGTTTTGATACCTTCAGTCGGGTTTCCGACCACACCACAGCACTGAAACGGCTCTTGTCAAAGTCTTTAATGACATCCACCTTAACACAGATAATGGCAAAATTTCAATCTTAGTATTACTTGATCTCAGTGCTGCATTTGACACGGTCGACCACGACATACTACTAGACCGATGGAAAACTGCGTTGGCCTTTCTGGCTTAGTACTAAACTGGTTTGAATCCTACCTAAAGAATAGGGATTACTTTGTGTCTATAGGTAATTATGCATCTGAGCGTACAAATATGACGTGCGGAGTTCCGCAAGGCTCCATTCTGGGGCCTCTTCTGTTTAACATCTACATGCTTCCACTGGCTCAGATTATGGAGAAAAACAAAATAAGTTACCATAGTTATGCGGACGACACACAAATTTACATAACCTTATCGCCAGGGGACTATAGTCCAATACAAAAACTGACTAAGTGCATCGAACAAATTAACGGCTGGATGTGCCAGAACTTTCTGAAATTAAATGAAGGAAAAACTGAGGTGGTGTTTTGGAGCAAGAGAGGAACGATTAAAAGTCTGCGCTCAGCTTCAAACAACAATGTTAAAAACAACAGACAAAGCCAGAAATCTTGGTGTAGTCATGGACTCAGACCTGAACTTTAACAGCCACATTAAGACAATTACAAAGTCAGCCTACTATCACCTTAAGAATATATCAAGGGTTAAAGGACTTATGTGTCAACAGGATTTGGAAAAACTTGTCCATGCCTTTATCTTCAGTAGACTTGACTACTGTAACGGGGTCTTTACAGGTCTCCCTAAAAAATCAATCAGACAGCTGCAGCTGATTCAGAACGCTGCTGCTCGAGTCCTCACTAAGACCAAGAGACTGGATCACATCACTCCAGTTCTGAAGTCTTTACACTGGCTTCCTGTGTCTCAAAGAATTGATTTCAAAGTACTCTTGCTAGTTTATAAATCACTTAACGGTTTAGGTCCAAAATATATTGCTGATCTGCTACTACACTATGAACCACCCAGACCTCTCAGGTCATCTGGGACAGGTCTGCTTTCTGTCCCCAGAGTCAGAACTAAACAGGGTGAAGCAGCTTTCAGTTTCTATGCTCCTCATATCTGGAATAAACTCCCAGAAACCTGTAGATCCGCTGCTACTCTCAGTTCTTTTAAATCAAGGCTGAAGACCTTTCTATTGATGCTGCCTTTCTTTAAATGACTAATCATTTCTTTAAATTTCTTATGCTGCACTGTAAATTTTATTCTTGTGTTTTATGTTTCTCTTTGTTTTTAACTGTCTATTCATGTGTTTTACCGGTTTTTAATGCTTGTGATTTTTAACTGTTTTTACTTGTGTTTTATCTGTTTAACTGATTTTGTGTAAAGCACTTTGAATTGCCTTGTTGCTGAAATGTGCTATACAAATAAAGCTGCCTTGCCTTGCCTTGCCTATACCCGCCTGAAAAAAAGAAATCTGAATTTCTTCTTTTTTTTTATATAAATATTTCTAAAGCAATTATATGGTAATAAAACAGGAACATAAGAGTACAATTTCCCCCCCCCCCCCCCCAAAATTTTTTATT
Source organism: Etheostoma spectabile (assembly GCF_008692095.1). Classification (NCBI taxonomy): domain Eukaryota; kingdom Metazoa; phylum Chordata; class Actinopteri; order Perciformes; family Percidae; genus Etheostoma; species Etheostoma spectabile. Next base: position 20,344,358 of record NC_045735.1, on the reverse strand, counting down.
TATTTATTAAAATAAATAAATAAATTATTTGTCCCAAAAATAGGTACACCATGTCATGTGGTATGAAGAAAACCAACGAACGCTGGGACCAGGTAACATTCAAACATTTAGTTATACATTTCATATCCGTGAATTCAAGGTATAGGTTATAAGTTATGTAAAAACTAGGCCACAATAAGGCATGTTCACCTGCCATATACTAAGTTTTAATCTAGTCTAGTCTTTTAGACTAGGTCTACCCGCCGTCCAACGATCGTCCCAAAAAGTCTTTTCAATGTCATTAAAATAATTCAAGGCACTTATATAGAAGACAAAGATTAAATATAATTTATTTAATGCGCAAAAATGCTTATGTGGGGTTTTCATCACTTGACAGTGTGAAAGAGAGAAGGGGGGGAGAAGTCTTGTACAGAGTGACCTGGTCTTGAAGAAAAACACCACTTCTGCAGTTTGGCAGCATTTGGTGTTCCACCCTAATGAGTAGGGGGAGGTGTTTCAGTATTAGTGTTTGGTATTCACTTTCTGAACTGTGGAGGCATGAGCCAACAGTTTGGCGACGCCGTCTGAGCCTTACGTCATCATTTTTAATTAGTCATGTAATACCGTTTATCAAAATTTGGATACCACCCAACTCTAGTCCCTGATCATTTCTGTTCCGTGGGACACCTCTAAGTTAGCGTCCTGACTTGAGTGAACCTCAGGCCAATGTGACAGGGTGACCGAAAGGCTTTGTGGCTAATCTAATTTCCCCTCTGGTTTCTCTATGGTACTGTAAATCCTCCTCTCTAAGTCCCTGTCTTATTACAGTGAAGGGAGGTAGCGGTCTGATATCGGGGGTTGAGATCAGGAAATGATGATGGAAACTTCAAAGATGACCAGTCCAATGATGTTAGATCATTTGCAGCTTTATTCAAACAGTGAACAAAGTTTCATGACACAGTGAGTCGCCTCCGTATTCACACGGATGTCTATACACGAGTGACCAATAAACATCAGAATAACTGCGTTTTTTATAGTCTTTTTGTCCTGCACCGGTCAGTCGATGAGACAGGGTTACCTTTAAAACCTTATTTGTGAGACACTTATAATAGTTTTACACATTCCAATCTATTCCTGCAACCTAGTGTCCCCATCACGCTGACCCTGCCCTAAAAGCTCCCTGAGAATAGTTAAATACATTTGAACACTTTCATGCATAAATACCGACCTATCACTGTCACTCATTACTCACATTACCACCCTGACAGGTCTGCCAGCTTGAGCTTCAGAGATAGCTTTAGCTAGAGCCTAATTGAAGTGGTATCACTACTGTACAGGCCAAAAGGTTGAACACGCCTTCTCATTCAATGCGTTTCATTTAATTTCATGACTATTTACATTGTAGATTATCACTGAAGCCATCAAAACTATGAATGAACACATGTGGAATTATGTACTTAACAAAAAAGTGTGAAATAACTGAAGACGTGTTATATTCTAGTTTCTTCAAAGTAGTCACCCTTTGCTTTTTTGATAGCGCTGCTTGATGAGCTTCACGAGGTAGTCACCTGAAGTCAGTTGTTGTGCAGAAGTCAGGTTGACACACAGCCGACAGCCCTATTGGACAACTGTTAGAATTCATATTATGGCAAGAACCAATCAGCTAAGTAAAGAGAAACAAGTGGCCATCATTACTTTAAGAAATTAAGGTCAGTCGGTCCGGAAAATTGCAAAACCTTTGAATGTGTCCCCAAGTGCAGTCGCAAAAAAAACATCAAGCGCTACGACGAAACTGGCTCACATGAGGACCGCCCCAGGAAAGAAAGACCTAGAGTCACCTCTGCTGCTGAGGATAAGTTCATCCGAGTCACCAGCCTCAGAAATCGCAAGTTAACAGCAGCTCAGATTAGAGACCAGATGAATACCACACAGAGTTCTAGCAGCAGACACATCTCTAGAACAACTGTTAAGAGGAGACTGCGCCACTGTATATATATTGGTCGGGCTCTAGTTGGTGGTTCTATCCCTGGCCCTGCAGTCTCATGTTGAAGTGTCCTTGGGCAAGACACTAAACCCCGAATTGCCCCCGATATTGTGCCATTTGAGTGTAAATGTGAGTGTTTATCTGATGAGCAGGTGGCCCCTTGTACAGCAGCCTCGGCCACAGTGTGTGAATGGTGAATGGCGCCTGGACTGTATAAAAGCGCTTTGAGTAGTCGTTAAAACTAGAACAGCGCTTTATAAATACAGTCAATTTACATTTGTTTCTATAACCTTCCTCTCTGGTTTGCAAATCATCGACCTGCAGTTCCACTGAGCTTCTGAGCGTCTTAATATTCCGGAGCAGATATTCGTAATTGAAATTATATGGTTAGCCATAGCTGCAAGAGCCAGGTTCCCTCCTCCTCTCTCATGGGAACAGAGAAACGGGTTAGCTTTACCTCCGTCTGATTTGAACCAGCACATGGGCATTTGCATCACACTGCATGGATTGTTGGCTGCTTAATTTGCTTCCCTCTATTACACTGTGCTTCCACATGGCAAAGATTTTCTGGATGTGTGTGTGTGTGTGTGTGTGTGTGTGTGTGTGTGTGTGTGTGGTGTGTGTGTGTGTGTGTGTGTGTGTGTGTGTGTGTGTGTGTGTGTGTGTGTGTGTGTGTGTGTGTGTGTGTGTGTGTGTGTGTCTGTGTGTGTGTCTCTGTCTGTGTGTGTGACTCTACAATTTAGTGCATTCACACTATATAGGACATATTTGATGTTTGGTGCATTCAAAGACATGTTTGAAGATTTGTGCAAAGATAAATACTTTAGCTGACACTTGACATGCTGACTGACAGTTTTTTTTTTACTAGGACTGCAACCCAGACCTTATAGCACCTGAAATACTTCCGTCAGCCCATCTTTTTTCAATTTCCTGCCTTTAGTGAGAGACACAGAACAGAGCATGCTGGACGTGGGACGATTAGTTGGCTTTGACATCCATTATGCTACGTACAAAGAAAATACACACCTACACCCTCAGTAGGTCATCTCTCCCATATGGATGAAGGAACTCTGAGGGGGTCACTACCACTGCATCAATTAACAGTTCTCCTATTCAGGAAGAAAATACTGTAGCCATTTGGCATTATATAAGTTATCAAAAGCAACAACAGGTGCAGGACAATAACATGTTTATATTTGGGAAAAGAACTAAAAAGCGTTTTGTCCGTGATAAATCTAACATGCTTTTCATTATTTACTCATTCATCAAGTTTGAAATCATCGGGTCCGATGGCAACTGTGAACAACAGAGGCACAACACAGGTTGTATGACAGATTAATGACAACATGGCGACCACAGATCAGACCTGCAATATTAGGGCTGGGAATCACCAGAGGGCTACATTACAAAATTATCACAATACTTAATTCATCATACTATGATATTACGATTTCAAAAATATTGCAATATTCTGCGATAAACAGTATACATATAGCAATTTATTATTTTTTTTAACTTCAAACTATGTCCCCAAAGGAAGACTTTGTCAACATATGTTTTAAAGGTCCCATGGCATGAATATTTTACTTTGAGTTTTTTTTAAACATGGACATGCATTCCCCCAGCCTGCCTATGGCCCCCCAGTGGCTAGAAATGGCGATAGGTGTAAACCGAGCCCTGGGTATCCGGCTCTGCCTTTGAGAAAATGAAAGCTCAGATGGGCCAATCTGGAATCTTGCTCCTTATGAGGTCATAAGGGGAAAGGTTCCCTCCCCCTTCTCAGATTTGCCCACCAAGAGAATTTGGCCCACCCATGAGAGAGAGAGACATCATGGCTTTAAAACAAGCAAAGTGGCAGTTGGTCCACACCCCTAGCCTCCACCTTGACACCCCCCCCCCCAGATACAGTATTAGGGGACCACTATGGTCTATATAAAAGAGACTTTAGATACAGTACTAGGGGACCACTAAGGTCTATATAAAAGAGACTCCAGACACAGTACTAGGGGACCACTAAGGTCTATATAAAAGAGACTCCAGACACAGTACTAGGGGACCACTAATGTCTATATAAAAGAGACTTTAGATACAGTACTAGGGGACCACTAAGGTCTAATAAAAGACACTTCAGACACAGTACTAGGGGACCACTAATACTGTGTCTTTGCTAGTTATAGACCGACACAGTTGTCAATTTTCCGTCCAGCGCCCACGTTGTTTAAATAGCAAATACACTTGCAACTATCTTTGCGCCCATGGGCATGCAGGCCTTACAGGGAGGTGTGTTCAGGCGCTTTCCGGGCGTATTGCTATCTTGAAGCAGGGGGAAGTGATCACGTCATTGACCAACAAAAACCTGATCTAAAGTCAATAACCCAGCATTTAATAAAGATTTTCTTCCTTAGTTTGATACTAGTTGAGGCCATTAATTAAGTCATAGATTCAATTCCCATTGGAATTCATACTTGTATTTCAATACAGGCAGTTCCATAATAATTAGCAACACTTTACAGCAGAAATCAGAACAGTTGCCATATGTAAATGTGTTATATGTGTGTGTGATAATGTTTGTTTCTCTGAATGTCCTTTTGACTCATTTGCATCTGAATGTATGACCCTCGTGTCTTTCCCAAAGGAACTTCTGCTTTATTGTGCAGATTACTGATAGGGCTCATCATCTGTGAGTCTCAGTGAGAAAGGATTTAGCAAAGGAGTCTCACCAGAACGCTGAACTACGGTTGGTTTTAACTGGGGTAAACAGACCAAGGCTAGCAGTGTCCTATCATCGCAAACCATCAGGCTTAGAAATCGGAGATAGCGGCGAAATAAATGAGTGTACAGCCACATTCTCTCACTGCCAGTGTTTCCTGCTGCTCCAGTAGTTAAGATAAGTTCTGGAGAGCCAGCAGGGAGTCTGAAAGAAAATTGGACATTTAATTCTGATGGTAGCGTTTTGGAGGAAGGACAATTCCCCCTGCATGTTTTGTCCATCCCTCCCGTTGCTTCCATTGTTACCTTTCAACATGAGAAATTATCAGTGACTGCTTCTCCATGGTACTCATCAGGCACTCATGTAATGTAAAGCGTAACACCTTTTAATTGCGTTAAGCATTGTTTGGTTAAGAAGTTTTATGGGAAATTTCATATAGAATGTTGTTGCAGACACATTTTTTGATTCTACACTCAAGTTACTAACATTAGAGCTGGGCAATATATCAATAGTATATTGGTATCACGATATGAGACTAGATATTGTCTTAGATTTTTGATGTTGTAACAACTTATTATGGCATAAGTGTTGTCTTTTCCTGGTTTTAAAGGATGCATTAGTCATTATATCCACATAACTGATTCTTTATCAAAAATTTCATTGTGTAAATATTTTGTGAAAGCACCAATAGTCAGCACTACAATATTGTTGTGATATCGCTATCGAGGTATTTGGTCAAGAATATTGTGATATTTCATTCTTCATTTTCTCGTTTAACCCTCATGTTGTCCTCGGGTCAAATTGACCCGTTTTCCTACATCAATGTTCTTTTTAATTACCCAAAACATGATTCCACACAAAGCTCTTTGGCAAGTACAAATCTCAACTTTCATGAATTTTGGGGTGTCTTATTCAATTTTATAGCATTTGGAGAAAAAATGGCAGTGGTTTTGAAATAGTATTGAGTAAAAGTTGACATATTCCAATCTGTGATTATCCATCATCATCCATTCTTTTAATTTTAGTCTAAAAAATTCCTAATTTCTGCTTTTCTGACTCAAACATTAGGTATAACTTCCTAACAAATGAGGTTTATTGACCATAAATTCCAAAAGTAACTGTAAAACTAAAGTTAATAAGTTAGTGTTACGTAGTGTTAAACATCAAAAAATGACAAACAGTGAAAGAAGTGTTGGAAAAAAAAGACAGAAATGTAAGAAAAGTTAAAAGTATTTATAAATAGCGTCAACAAAAGTGTTAACTTTCAATTTTGACGGGAAGACAACACAAGGGTTAAATTCACCTAGACATCCAAACTCTATCACAGGACTTTGGGTGCAATTTGCAGCCATCATGTCTTCAAGTCCTGTATGCTTTTAGAAACCAGCACACCTTTTCTCAGGTTGGATGGGTACAGTCAGAGGAATGGCAGTATTCAGTTGTCCACTCAGGTGTTTCACCTCCAGACCTCAACCGGTTCCTGTGTGCTGAAAGGTGAATACTCCCCACATTCTGAGGTCATCTGTAGGTTTTTTTTATCTAAAAGACCTCCATGTTTTTAGCTTCCTTTAGGTCTGCTTCAGTTCTCCTGGTTATGCTGCAACCATCATCATCATCTTCTTCATTGGAACAGTATTATGATGTTTTTCCATTACATGGTACCTGCTCGACTCAAGACCTAACGCAACACACACACAGAACGTGGAAGGTTTTGGTTTTTGATTCTCGGCATGTGGCGGTTGCGTCTCTCGGCAGCAGTGATGACTCAGTGATTAGTGACGATTCTCTCCGACCAATCATTAGTCTGCTGGTTTTCACGTCACCTCTTGGTATCGCCTCAGCTCACTGGGAACCTCCATGGTTACTAAAAAAAAGTACCTGTTGGCAGGTACCAGGGACTTTTTCATAATGGAAAACCAAAAAAGGCGTGTCGAGCCGGCACTGTATAATGGAAAAACGCCATTAGCCCGATGATGAGCTGTAGCTGTTTGCTGCTACTTGTTTAGCTACGTGACGTTCAGTCCAGCGTTCCATTTCTTTCTCGCCAGACGACGGAATCATTTCTTCCTGTGCTGTCTGGTGTACGCCCATTAAGGAAACTCCAGGCTGGCTGCCATAGACCTTTAATTTAGGAGTGGAATCTCTCTAGCTATTCTACCAAGAAGGCCTAATTAATGGAGTGTTACAGAGATTGTTGTCTTTTTGACAGGTTCTCCATCTCTGCAGAGGAACTCTGAAGCTTAGTTAGAGTGGCTATTTGGTCCAAATGAAGCTCCAACAAACAGTCCTCGTCAATCCAAACTGTTATTTTGTGTCCCTCCCTAGTCCCCAGATTAGTGCCATCAATTCTGTTGACTGCTCCTTGGACCTAGTATATCAACTGTGACATACTGTGTATTTGTCCTTTTATTCAAAAGACAGTAGAATCACAGACAGGAAATGAGGTAGAGAAAGAGGGGTATGACATGCACAAATGTCCCCTGTACATGTAGTTTGGGTCCTAACCACTCGCCACCACAAGACCCCCAAATATTTTTTTAAATGCGTTGTTTACTCACCTGCGTAATGCAACCAAAGTACTGAAGCAGCTATATGTTGTCAGAATGAATTGAACTGGTATTGGGATGCATTGTTGGAGCATAAGGACTTTTAGCAGCTCTGTTTTCACCGCTGTAATATGCAAACAGACTGCAACAGTTTGCCCCTGTACAAAGAATTAGGTCATTTACTTTTCAACATTAATTATGGGGTTTAGATTTAAACTCACTGAAAAGATTTAATTTCCGGATGTCTCAGAGAAGCTCTGCTCTCCAGATTTGAAGTGCGTAATCAGTGACTTCATGTCTCTATTTACCTCTTGTAGCATAATGGGTGAAAATGATTCTGCAAATCTGCAATCTCCACCACTTCTCTGGATTGTGGCGGGCCTGTGAATAGTTTGATTGTTGCAGTAGCATTGAAAAATAAGGTTATAACTGGGAAAACACATTTACTGACTGTCCTAACTGTGAAGTTAAGGCAGTTTGTCAGTGAACGCGTTCTGTCTAGACCTTGTGGCTCTTTCCCCCCGTTGCGTACAACAATGGCTGATACGCGTCATGACGGCTGCAACAGAAGAGCCTTTTGTCTGACAATAATAAACGGATAACCTTTGTCAGCCTCTGGATCCATAAAAAGTCTTTATAAGAAAAAAAAGAACCACCGTTTTTCTGTCTTCAGCAGTCTGATCTGGATGTCTTTGTCCTGACTTTTCCCCCTTCACTTCATAGTGTTGTACTTTAGGTAGTTTCATCTTTAAAAGCGAGGCATTTGCACATTGACTGAAATTCATAAAGGCTCATAAAGCAGAAGGGAGCTTAACAAGTGCCCTATAGACTCTGTTATTAGGTGTTTCATATGGTTAGTAAAATGCCAATTATGTTTGATTTAGCTGCTTGTGAATCTTGTTTGTCTTATATGAGTGTCCCCAGGTACAGCCACACCAAACACATTATTTTATAGTATATTTTGTGCCCCACATTCACTTCAGCAGTTGTGGCTAAATGTGTGTGTGTGTGTGTGTGTGTGTGTGTGTGTGTGTGTGTGTGTGTGTGTGTGTGTGTGTATTCCTTTATATAACTGACTAGATCGTTTGGGCATGATCAGAGTTCTGGTGCCAAACTGCTAAATGTAATACTCGCTGCCCAATTAGACTTGGCCACCAGATGCAACATGTTTCACCCAACAGAAGGAGGAAGCAACAAAATGTTGCTTTATTGTGTTTGGCTTTCTGCAGCAGGACATGCATGGTGGCATTGTGCAGGTGGCCGGAGGAGTTGTCTGCATACTGATAAGAAACCCTCCGCCAGTCTGTTAGTTTGCCATACCTATTAGCATCTGTATAGGTGGCAGACGTTTTTCAGCTTGCTCTGCTTTTTAGAAGCCGTCTGCAGTTTTTGGCCACTGAACCGACTGCATACTACCCCCAGTCCCTTTTCAAGCTGCGAAATTCCGGTTATTATCAGTGCCTCACTGATCTCTGTGCTTAATGATGAAGATGTCTGAATGCCAGCTTTGGAGATGGTTTTAAAAATATGTAGGCAATGGCTTTGTCATTTTCCCAGAGTAAACTGCCACTCTAAGTCGCTGAAATCTATCACTTACTGCTAGGATCTAGCTCCAACAACAGTTGAATGTAGAGGCTTAAATAAATGTAGCACAACTATGCTGGATAAGCTTTAATTCTATAAATTAGTTTTAAGTGCATCATTTCCCATACAACTTCCTCTAACTTTTCACCTGCACGGTATACCTGAGAGAGTTTAAAGCCTAGCTTACTGTACGTGGAGTTACTTTTTATCTGCACAACAGCTGCACTCTGAGGAAAAACTGTCTTTCCAATTTTAAAATCCAAGCCGTCCACTGACACACATCATTGTAATGTAATTGCCCAAAGATCTGGGGATGATTGAAGTTAGGCTCGATATAAGCCTCCGTGGACTACAGTAGTCTCTTTCCTCTACTTTAGGCTGCTTTTGATTTCACTTGGCCATTACCTGTCAATCACAGTAATGTGCAGTCGGTATCTAGACCCATTTTCCACCTGCTTGCTTTGATGCCCACCAGCAAGTTGTTGTCAGTGCTCTCCATATATACCATGCACTTCTTCAGAGGGCTAATTTCATGGTTGTTGAACTTGAAAAAATGCATTATCGATTGTTGTTTTGTTAATAGTGATTATAGTTTGGTACTCAAAAAGGGGCAGCGGGGCTCCAGGGACGTCCCCTCCCCTTTTAATGATATGACAGACTGTTTTGGTTTCATGGGTGTTTAAATTCTGGTCAAATCCCTTTAGAAGAAAAGAGATATCCACTGTCTTCCAGTCCTGGACAGCCCTTTAACATCAGAGTAGTGACCCGGAAAATATGTGACAGGGTCCTCTTGGGTAATTTCCACTAAAAGAAAAAAACTTGATGAAGTACAGGGTTGAAGGGCGCCTGGCTAGCTCATATATAGACGTTTACTCCTTGACGCAGCGGCGGCGGGTTCATCTTAATTGATCTTAATGCCTTAATTCAAAACAATTAGGAAAATAACAACCTTTTAAGGACACCAGTTTTGTATTGTAAATAAATAAATGTTCTCACTTAAAATACAGGGGGCATAAGTATACACACCCCTATGTTAAATTCCCACAGAGGCAGGCACATTTTTATTTTTAAAGGCCAGTTATTTCATGGATCAGGATACTATGCATCCTGATAAAGTTCCCTTGGCCTTTGGAATTAAAATAGCCCCCCCCCCCACATCATCACATACCCTTCACCATACATAGAGATAGGCATGAGGAACTTTCCATAAGATCATCTCTCAATGCAAATCAAACCAGCTATTAGGCTAATAATAATAATAATAATACATTTTATTTAACAGCGCCTTTCTAACACTCAAGGACGCTTTACAGAGAATAAAAGACAGATATAGGGAACATAAAAGTGTAAGTAGTAATAACAAAACAGATAAAACAAAAAACAAAACAAACAAACAAAACAAAACAGGAACAGTGTATTTACAGATAAGCGACCTGGAACAGATGGGTTTTTAGTCTAGTTTTGAACAGAGGGAGAGAGTTGATGTTGCGGAGGTCGGGTGGGAGTGAGTTCCAGAGCTGGGGAGCAGAGCGGCTGAAGGCTCTGGTCCCCACGGTGATGAGTCGAGCATGGGGGACAGTGAGGTGGAGGGAGGAGGAAGATCTGAGGGAGCGGGAGGGGACGGCAATGTGTAGGAGTTCTGATAGATATGGAGGGGCAAGGTTATGGATGGCTTTGAAAGTATGGAGAAGGATTTTAAATTGTATTCTGAATTGAACCGGGAGCCAATGGAGCTGCTGAAGAACCGGGGTTATATGATGAAATGAGGGGGTTCTGGTGATGACACGAGCTGCTGAGTTCTGAAGAAGTTGAAGTTTATGGAGGGATTTTTGAGGAAGGCCAAAAAGGAGAGAGTTACAGTAGTCAAGGCGGGAGGTGACGAGGCTGTGGATAAGGATGGAGGCAGTGTGAGTGGTAAGGGACGGACGGAGGCGGTTTATGTTGCGTAGGTGAAAGTATGCAAGTAAGTAAGTATGCAGGCTAACTGACATAAAACCATGCCAATCTATGAAATAACTGGCTTTTAAAAATAAAATTGTGCCTGCCTCTATGGGAATTAAACATAGGGGTGTGTATACTTATGTCCCCTGTATTTTAAGAAAGAACATTTATTTATTTACAGTACGTTAGTCATTCACAAAGAAAATTAGTGTCCTTAAAGGTTGGGTTTTCGAAAAGTTTTTGAATTAAGGCATTAAGATCAATTTCCAAATTCCTTTTTTTTTAATCAACTTTAGCATTGGTGTGTAAACTTACTCTAGCCACTGTAAAAGCCTAAAATGTCAAAATAAATCCTCTAAAAAAAAGTACAGGGTTGAAAGCAGTGCTCAGTGTGAATGTACAGTTGAATCTAAATGTGGCTCCGTGCTGAAGCATTGCATCAACAGAATTTGATTTAAACAGCATGTGAAAGGCGTATAAATCCGATCGCTCTGTCCCATCTTGTTCTGCAGTTGGTGGGTGGTGAGTTTGATCTGGAGACAAACTTCATCATCCAGGATGCGGAAAGCATCGGCTGCATGGTGGAGCTGTTGGCGCACTGTGACGTCACCTGCCAGGCTGAAATCTGGAGCATGTTCACCGCCATCCTTCGGAAGAGTGTTCGGAACCTGCAAACGAGCACTGAGGTGGGCCTCATCCAGCAGGTGCTGCTCAAAATGAGCTCTGTGGACGACATGATTGCAGGTATGAGAATTGCTCAGCAGCGGTAACTGTACATATATTTTCATTTTTAGATTTATGTTTTTTTTTCAGCAAGTACTGTATACATGGGTTATGCTTTCTTGGTTTTAGCTTTCAGTCAGGATACAAACTGTCTGTATCTTAATGCATCTGCATTTTGAGTTACAATAGTCTGGCAAAGTTGTTATATACTATTTGGATGAAAACAATCCATATTCAGTCTGCAAGCCTCGCGCTTCAGGACCTTTGGACAGCCATGCACCATATCTACTATAACATGATTAAAGGCCCAGTGTGTAACGTGTTTAGTTGTTTATTATCAAAAATTGATGTTGCCCATTCACAAACTTTTTCATGAACATTGACCACCACCATCAATTCCTTTTGGCTTGAAATTTTACATTTGGATTTGCATGAACTGGGGTAGATGCTCCATCTTGAAATACGTTAGCCGGTGAGGGACATACTGCTCCGCCTTTCGCGTTTTCACCGTCACTTGATCCACTCACAGCTGCTGCTAATGCTGCTTACAGGTATCGTCGCTTCCCGGCCCTGGCAAGTTTGAAGAAAGAAACGTGGAGGACTATGCGTATTCAAAATCCAAATTTTAGGTACAGGAGTCTTCTTCTTTGCCCAGAAAAATAAAAAGGAGATTGAAAAGCGCAAGACAGCGGCTTTTTGAAGCGTGAAGGCTGCCTGTAAGCCGGGCACCTGTGTTACGTATTTTGAACTGCGTGGCGCGAGAGAGTTGATTACGATATATGATCTCAGCTAGATGGCAGAAATTCCCACACATTGGAGCTTTAAAGAACACATCATTTTGAAACTTTCAGAACTGTTTAATTTTCCTCCTAGTATTGTCTATGTTGTCTCAATGCATGCAAAAACAAAACAGCGAAGGGAGGCAGCAGTGAAATGTAATACTTGTTTTAGACATATTGAAAATACGGAACTAATGAAGTGTGGAGCCTTAGGAGCATGCTTTTTTAATTTGGGTTATTGTACAACTATGAAAACATTGTCATAATTCAATCAATTTAAACTATTCCTTAAGACGCCGGTTCATGCAAAAAAGTCTCAATGACTTTTGATAAATTTTGATTATAATTGAATTTAGAACAATTGTACATTACTTTGTGAGTCATAGTAGGTAACTTAAGTCTTTACAGAAATGTTACAGTTTTACATATTGGATCCAGAATATTTTACTGTAGATATACTAAACCTTCATGATGTTCTGTTGACACATTGCCATGAAATTTAATATGGCTATTTATTTAGGGATTTAAAATTGTCCAGACGTTAATTGCCGTGTAGCGGTCACTGTGTAGTTACATCGTACTTTTTCTACAAACACTTCGCAGTCTGTAGGGACTACTATTTTTCAGTTGTACCTTTCTGGAACAAGCCCCTATAGATCTGTAATCGGGTCACTGTGGGATTGTCTGTGAAAGCCATTGTCACTTTGATATTTTTACACTGTGCAAATTGCATCCATACCTTGTGTAACTTATAAATTATGTGTCATCTGATGAAGTTAAAATGTGTGTGCCTCTAAGTTAAACAATTTACAGCTTTGGTTTGCAGGTCGGTTTCCATGTAATTGTGGTGGAAGTGCTTCTGTGATAAAAATAATGGAATGAAGCTAAACTACAGCAAAATTGTTTCAATTTATTTCAGGAGTTGATGCATATGAACACAGTGAGGACCTCCTGTGCAGTGTGGATATATGATAATTTCTGTAAAACGCAGCTGCGTTTGATGATTGTCTCTCTCTCTCCTCTTCTCTTGTGCGTGTGTGTGCATGCTATCTCGCCTTTAAAGACTTGCTGGTGGACATGCTGGGCGTGCTGGCCAGCTACAGCATCACAGTGACGGAACTGAAATTGCTCTTCAGCATGCTACGAGGGGAAGGAGGCCTCTGGGTAAGTGATAACACGGATCGAACACAGGGAGTTGGACAGAACGGTGTGTTGGTTTGACGCTGTCACTTGAGTTGCCCCCAGAGAGCCATCACAATGATCCGTGTAGGGCTTGCTCTGTAGTTGACAAACTGCAGAATGAGTGAACGAGGTATTTGGCAGTGTATTGACTGCAGTCTAAACACTCAGAGAGAAAGCCCTGACTGTCTTGTTTTCACTCTCTTTTACGCTTTCAATTTTTTTTTTTAAATCTTTGCCACCTGTGCAGCCGAAGCATGCAGTCAAAATGTTGTCGGTGCTGAACCAGATGCCCCAGAGACACGGCCCAGATGCCTTCTTCAACTTTCCTGGTCGCAGTGCAGCAGTAAGCCTTCACGTTTCCACTCTGCAATTTAAAATGGCATGTATTTGTGCACTTTTATGAAGCCCTGCAGTTTATCAGGGTAGAAAAAATTGATAGTGAACGCACACAAATTAACAGAACAAACAATCTCTTGCTCCGTACGATAATGGATGTCAAAGATTACATGTGTGAACAAACAACAAAAATCTGAAGTAAATCCATGTATCAAAAAATGTACTTCTGATATCTGCTGGGTTTCATAAAGTAATTTGTGAAATTGTGATGTGTGTTTATCACAGAAAGGGTTATTTTGTTATGGTACATTATTAATAGCTTTTTTGATGGATCCATTCAAATTCAACATGCCTCATCTACTTCATTTTATCAACCCACCCATCTTCGTCCGCTTATCCGGTATCGGGTCGCGGGGGCAGCAGCTCCAGCAGGGGACCCCAAACTTCCCTTTCCTGAGCCACATTAACCAGCTCCGACTGGGGGATTCCGAGGCGTTCCCAGGCTAGGTTTAAGATATAATCCCTCCACCTAGTCCTGGGTCTTCCCTGAGGCCTCCTCCCAGCTGGACGTGCCTGGAACACCTCCCTAGGGAGTCGCCCAGGAGGCATCCTTGCCAGATGCCTGAACTACCCCAACTGGCTACTCCGAGCTCCTCACGGATGACTGAGCTTCTCACCCTATCTCTACGGGAGACGCCAGCCCCCCTCCTGAGGAAACCCATTTCGTCCGCTTGTACCCTGGATCTCGTTCTTTCGGTCATGATCCAGCCTTCAAGACCATAGGTGAGGGTAGGAATGAAAACTGACCAGTAGATCGAGAGATTTGCCTTCTGGCTTAGCTCCCTTTTAGTCACAAAAGTGCAATAAATTGAATGTAATACTGTACACGCTGCTCCGATTCTCCGACCAATCTCCCCCTCCATTGTCCCCTCACTCGCCAACCCGAGCACCCCAAGGTATTTAAACTCCTTCACTTGGGGTATGGATTCATTCCCTACCTGTAGAAGGCCCTCCATCGGTTTTCTGCTGAGAACCATGGCCTTAGATTTAAAAGGTGCTGATCCTCATCCCAGCCCCTTCACACTCGGCTGCAAACCGATCCATCAGGACCACATCATATGCAAAGAGCAGCGATGAGATCCCCAGCCCACTGAACTGCCCCCCCCCCCTCCCGGACTACGCCTCAATTTCCCGTCCGTAAATATTACAAACAGGATTGGTGACAAAGAATAAATAATGGCCCTAACAAGGGACCCCCCTCATCTATCTCCCAGGGGACCCGGTTATACTTCTCCAGATCCACAAAACACATGTAGACCAGTTGGGCATACTCCCAGGCTCCCTCCAGGATCCTTGCGAGAGTGAAGATCTGATCCGTTGTTGCACGACCAGAACGGAATCTGCATTGTTCCTCTTCAACCCAAGGTTCGACTATCTGCCAAACCCTCCTTTCCAGCACCTTGGAGTAGACTTTCTCATCATCCTCCAGCTCTGCCTCTAACATAGAGGGTGTATTAGCTGTATTTAGGAGTTCCTCAAAGTGCTCCTTCCACCGCCCTATTACATCCTCAGTTAAATTCAACAGCATCCCATGCGGATGGTTTTCCTGAAGCACTTTGGTGCTGACCAAAAGTCCTTCTCCATGTCTTCTCCAAACTTCTCCCACACCCACTGCTTTTCCTCTTTCACGGCAGTGGCTGCAGCCCTGCAGGCCCTTTGGTACCCTGCAACTTCCTCTGGGGATAACATCCCGGAAAGACTACATCCTCAGTCGGATGTCTTCCCTGACCACCAGTGTCCACCACATTGTGATGCACCTATGACCCCAAGACCGTAGCTCCCTGCTGCCTGCTTCAGCAATGGAAACTTTGAACATTGTCCACTCAGGTTCAATACCCCCAGCCTCCACGGGGATACACGAAAAGCTCCGCCGGAGGTGTGAGTTGAAAGTCTTTTGGACAAGGGCCTCCTCCAGACGTTCCCAGTCTACCCGCACTACCCCTTTGGGCTTACCAGGTCTGTCAAAAACATACAGCCTCAGATCAGATTAAACAATTATAAAATCGATCATTGACCTTTGGCAATGGGTGCTCTGGTACCAAGTACCAACACTTATAAGCATCCCTATGTTCAAACATGGTGTTTGTTATAGACAGTCCATGACTAGCACAGAAGTCCAACAATGAACAACCACTCTGGTTCAGATCAGGAAGGCCGTTCCTCCCAATCCCGCCTCTCCATGTGTCTCCGTCAAGTCCCTCAGCAGAACTATGACACTGGAGTTCCACGCTGGACTCCATTCAAGGTCTCCAAGAAGGCCAAATTCTCCAACCTTTTGTGTTCCTCCCACATGTGGTAGGCCCATGGGATTTTCTTCATTTTATGATTTTCCACAATAAGAAAACGTAGTGTGACAAAGTCTTTTTCCTAGGTTTGTGCAAGACTTGTGAAAATGTTATGTTTTTCAATCAATTTGTGTATTAATATTAACACCTGTCTATGTGTCTAAATTGTGGAAAAGCTAGTGCAGATAATAAATAACTAAATAAATAAGTAGCACTTTAAAAAGCTTAGAGATAAACTCGCTAAAGGAGGCCAGTAGGGACAAAGCCACGTGGTTAGTTTTTAAGCTCACATTGATTTTTAAGATTTATTTTTTTTGGGGGGGCATTTTAGGCCTTTAATTGACAAGATAGATGAAGACATGAAGAGGGGGGGATGACATGCAGCAAAGGGCTGCAGGTCAGAGTCAAACCCTGGACCTTTGCGTCGAGGAGTAAACCTCTATATATGGGTGCCTGCTCCACCAACTGAGCTATCTGGGCGCCCAGCTCACATTGATTTTACATGCATTTGGCTTAGGTGGTGCCCAAAATGGCTTGGGTGCTGCGCCTAAGTGTCATAATGGCGTGGAAAACCCTGAATAAGATAAGTGCAGTTTGGGCTGCTGATAGTTTCACTTGGGAGTTGACATGTTGAGAGAAAGCCGCGACGGGAATAATTTAGAGGGAGATGGGACACCTGTGTCAGGGCATACTGTTCATTACCTTTTTACATCATGCCAAAGCAGGTAAGTAAATGAGTTAGATTCATTAGATGTAATTTTTCACTAATGGTTCAAGAGTTGTTTTGAACTACTGTCCAGAATCTTAGAGATTAATAGCCACTTTCCCCAAATGCAAATAGGACATAAACCATGACTGGATTTATTTCATAGAGGCTGGACACTGCCGTCATAAAATATTCAGCATGAGCAGGAATCATGATGCGATCCGTCGTCCAGTAACATTCTGGAGGTCACTGCATATTTTGCAATTTCCTTTGTGTTATATAATGATCTAAATGCATAGAACATACACATGTGTTTGACAGAAGCAAATAACTTTAACATTTTCATTAATAAGTATTAGGCACAAAAGAAGAATGACAAAGTTTGGGATTCTTTTTCAGATTACATTTTTTTAGTCAGTTTTTTTTTTTTAACACCTTATTTTTTTGCTCATAGTGCAACTCAATCTTACCTAAACATAATTTAATAAAGGCAGTGCAACAGATCTTTAAATAACTGTCTCTTCTACTGCATCATTTCCACCCTCTTGTGTTTTGTCCCAGGCCATTGCTTTACCTCCAATTGCCAAGTGGCCTTATCAGAATGGGTTTACATTTAACACCTGGTTCAGGATGGATCCCTTGAATAACATCAATGTTGACAAGGACAAACCATATCTCTACTGGTGAGTAAACTAGTACATACTGCACATGCATGCTCCATGTTTCCAGTGTCCTGGATATGCTTTCTCACCGGTGTGCTGTAAATTCATATTATGATATCAGAGAGAGGAAATGACACTTTCCTGTTTTTCATCAGTCTAATTGCTTTAGCTTTGTATTAGGAATCGCTTCCTTTCTGCAGAGGCCCGTAAAGCTACCAGCAGCTTTATTGACAAAGCAATATGCTGTGTGATGCTCTGTGACCTACAGAGGTCCCCCCCATCTAACCAGATTAAGACTGCAACTTGTTTTTCAAGGTTAAACTAGTTTTACAGACTTTCTCCCCACACACTGGCAACACTTATGTAATGTGATTGTATGAAAGGGGCTCATTTTTTTCCGGATATTGTTCAGGAGTTATAATGGAGAAAGAGGGGAATTAGGTGAGATTATTGAGATTAAAACCCATGGAAGCATGAACTACAGCGACTGGCTCTGGCTGTTACAGAGGTAGACTGCTGCTGTGGGAGCCACTGTGGAGGTATTCATTTAGATTTGAATATCTGCCACACAAGGCCCACATACCAGCTTTTGCAAAAGCTTGTGGGTAATTATTGCTAAAATCCTTAATCCAAAAGTGCAGTGATATGCAGCTGCCGCTCTTTCTGGTCATTAGAGCAGCTTTGGGAGGAAATCACTGAATACAATGGGAGATATAAGAGTTGCGGAACGCAATGGAAGAGAAAGTGGATAATAAAGATGAAAAGGTAGATTTGGCTGACAGAGGAGGCCGTTACCACTAATTGGTCAGAGATAACAGTTAGTTCCACTGAATTGCCTGCTGGCTGCCATTGATTTACCTAACATCTACTTACCTGGGAAGGACTTGTTCAGCGTTTCTCTGATGTGTAACATCAAAAAGAAAAATAACTTTTGCCTAAGCTAACTTGTTGGTATTCATGCAACAATTCCTTACTGACGGAGTCACAAAAAAGCTCAGATATGCCAAGCTAATCCGTTTTTTCTACATTGCTCCGAGAGCCTCAATGCTCAGTGGCGTGCTGTGTAAACAACAACAAAATAGAATTCTATCTCTAGAAGCGGAATAAGGTGGCGGCTCTACCTGATGTGTAATCACAAGCAGGCTTGTCCACTGGAGCGTCTTGGCTGACTCAGTGGTAGCTAGGTGTGGGGCTCTATATGCCTCGGGCCCTGCATGCACCGCTGCATCTATCACAGCCTATGCTCTCTTCATATGCCTGGTCAAAGTGGTCTGTTTGTTTTAGATGATCCCAATGGGGGGTGGTGCTGGTGTGGGGCTTTGAAGATGGTCGACCGCTATAGACCTGAAGATAGGGGGACTGTAGTGAGTACATGTTGGGGGTGAAAACTTAGACTTAGACAGACTTTATTGTCCTTCTACTGCACATTCACGATATACAGTTGCGTGAGATTACGTTGCAAGGCTCCGAAAAAAGAAAAGAAAAACAGAAGACAAGTAAAAAGAGAAACAATATAAAAAATATAAGTTTGTGCAATATAAAGCATGTATCCAATATAAAATTAAAAATTATTTTAACACGATTATGACTAGTGCAAATATCAGTAGCAGCAGGGTGTATTGCAGTGAAAACAGTGAAATGAACAATATACATTTAAAGTTACTTGCAAATGCAAATATGGTTCACAGTGTCCATGTAAAGTGACTGGTGTCGTATGTAAGGGGGGGGGGGGGATTATTGGGAGTTCAGCAGGCTAACGATGAAGCTGTTGTGGAAGCTGCTGAACCTCAGGGCAGCAGGGAGGACAGTCCATGGTTGGGGTGGGAGGGGTCCTTTGTGATTGGCTGAGCCTGGTCAGGCAGCGTCTGCGAGCAGTGTCTGAAAAGGACGTTCAATCCAAGTAGGGAAAGATTAGAGAACTAGTGTAGCAGCGTAGGGTTGTCTGTGTGTGCGCGCAGGGTGTGAGCTGTATAGGATTGGCTCGTATTGTACACAGGCATTTCCTCACTGCTGACATGATATATATATTTTTTTCTGTGGCGTCAAGAAGATTAGAGGATCTAGAGCATCAATTAAGTGTGCCTCATCAACTAAGTGGTTTTCTTGTAATTTTAGCTTTGAGGTTGTTCCCATGCTCGCACAATTTTCACTTGCTCTCACCTCGGGTGTTTCCCCCATTCTTGTTGGTTAAGCATATTATCATATTTCTCATAAGATTTGTAAGAACTACATGTCAATTACCCCTGCAAATTGCTTTGTGTCTGCATAGCGTGAGGAATTTAAAAATGACATTGGCCCCAATCTCATCATGCAGAAGGAAGCATGCACTTCAGTCATTGGTTGGTATGATTGTTTTGTTAAGGAAGAAAACATCCAAAGAAATTCTTAATAACTAAAAATACTTAATAACTTAATAATAGTTACACTGCATACCTTGGCAGTCAGAAACCTTCCAACCTCAGTTGGGTTGAAATGTATTGGACCCTGCATGTTGAGATAGGAATAAGGTTTACTCTGTTAACTTTGATATATACTGTATACTGTGCATTTTCCTGTTCATAGCTATCGGACCAGCAAGGGCATTGGGTACTCTGCACATTTTGTCGGGAACTGCTTGATCGTGACATCACTCAAGTCCAAAGGAAAAGGTTTCCAGCACTGTGTGAAGTATGATTTTCAGCCCAGGAAGGTAAGAGCAGCTTTGGGTTTTAATCATGTGTTCCAGCTGTTATACCACATATGATTATGTAGAATTCAAACCGCGTACCCTCAAGACATGCTCAGTAGCTACTTCGTAGTATGTGTAAGGCAAATGTTCAAATTAAGACAGACTTTATTGATCCCGCAAAGGGGAAATTAAAAATAAAATGACTCTGTTGTTAGTTATTACACACATTACACACCTGCGTCGGACTTATACATGCCTTAATGGAGACATCTCAGAGTTAGGGGGCTGCCCATGACAGGCACCCCGAGCAGTTGGGGGTTGGCAGTGCCCAGTAGGTGATCTGGCACCTCTCCAGCTGCCACTCTGTACTTGGTCCTGCACAGGGACTTGAACTGGCGACCCTCCAGTTCCCAATCCCCTACGGATTGAGCTACTATCACCCCCAATTTATGAACCCCATCTGAACATGTGTGGCATTAAACCAACCGCTCATGCCATTAATGCGCATCAATGTGGCCTAAGCTGAGAGGAAAGTTTTCGAACACCCTGTAATTTACCCTGACTCCCTACCCACCACCTGTTTGTTCGTTCACTGCCGTTACAAAGTTGTATGTCAACACATGTACCTGAAGTGTTTACGACTCACAGAGGAGTCTTACAGGTGTAATAGGATGTAAATGTAGATGAGAAAATGAAACTTAATCTAGCATGGAATGTGTAGCAGTCCCTGCGGAGGAGGAAAACCGGCTCGAAGCATGTGTCAAACAATTACAGCCTTCACAGAACACCTGGGAACAAGCATTCCTCTCACTCCTACTGCCACAGTGCAGGCATCGTTTTGCAGAAGCTCTTAGAAGATAAAACATGTTGAATTAAGTTTTTAATTGATTTGGGGTTCAGACATCTGCGGATAAGTGCCGTTCTAAATTACCTGCGGGCAGCTTGCACTCTTCCCCTCAGCCTCAGTAAGTGTGTAAGACGGCTGTTATTCCTTCAGACTGCTCACAGTGCCCTGCATGGGTCAGACTGAAACAGTGAGCACCCGGTCACAGAAAACAAAGACAACCTATTACCTTCTGATGTTGTTGTGCCAGTCTTGATTTTTTTTTTTAGTCTGTTCTGTGTTGCCAGATTGCAGTCTGCACCTCCAAAGTTGTGAACAGGCAGATTTATTCATGTGTTAACTTTGTTTTATATGTTTTCTGAAAACCAAGAAAAGTCAAAGTAGACATTCTTAAAACAACACATTTTCCCCAGAAAGTCGTTAAAATAAAAGTTATTGAGAGCCGAGCGACTCTGAATGGTTGCGAGCTCCGGACCAATCTCAGTTGTTTGTGTTTATAAAAGCGGGGCTTGATGATGCTCCTGATGCTGATGTAGATAGAAACAGTTTGAAGAAATGAAATGCAGCTACAAATTGTACTTATTAATGCTCAAGTGAATAAATAATACATCTACAGTTTCTGCGTTAGCAATTATGAGCAAAGCAATTCAAGCTTAGATTGCTATATATACAGTACTTCAGATATGTTCCACTTTAATGACTGGGTGAGTGGGCCATACAAACAGTAACATATAAAATGAATTCAGACTTTAGAGAGAGCTGGTGACAAACCTTTAACACTGGAACAAATACCTATGCATGACATAATTTTCTTTTTAAATGTTGTAATAGTTGCCTTTGATGAAACGTCAAAGTATTTATAATGGATAGTGTTTGATTCTGCAATTCTTAACGCCACGTGAGGACAAATCAGGCACAGTTTGGGGATTCTAAAAAATATAAAAGTAGAAGCCCCTCCCTGTTTCCCTCTCTTGCCACACAGTTGTGTGATCAGTGTCTCTTTTTATGGGTTTTTAAATGTTTTTGTACCCACTTTACATGACACCTTAAAATGTCACTTCTTTAGCTGTAGACTTGACGAGTTATACAGTGGTGCTCATAAGTTTACGTACCCATGCTAAAGTTAACTAAAAAAGTATTATCTTTTTGAAATAGATCTTATTGCCTTAATTATAAACATTAGGATGAATCCAACCTTTAAGGACAATTTTCTGTGTGAATGAATGTGAATAATGGATCGTAAATAAATAAATTAATGTTCTTCCTTAAAATACAGGGGGCATAAGTATACACACGCCTATGTTAAATTATCATAAAGTCAGGCAGGTTTTTATATTTAAAGGCCGGTTATTTCATGGATCAGGATACTATGCATCTTGATAAAGTTCCCTTGGCTTTTGGAATTAAAATATCCCCCCCATCATCATATATCCTTCACTATACATAGAGATTGGCATGGTTTTATTTCAGTTAGCTTAATAGCTGGGTTGATTTGCATTGAAAGATGATTTTATGGAAAGTTCCCCATGCCAATCTCTAGGTATGGTGAAGCGTATGCGATGATGTGGGGGGGCTAGTTAGTTAGTGTTTCAGCCCTGAATAACTTCAGCCAGTGTCTAACATGGCTCTCTGAAGCGATGACTTGTCTTGTCTCTTAGCCTTTTCTCTGATCCATTATTCACAGTGTTCCACTGCGGATTTCAGAACATTACGAAGCAAACCTCACAGCTGTGCCTTTCTAGGAACTTTATCTGAATTCCCCAGTGTTTAAAGAAATGAATGGGAGACCAGAAATGCTGATGATGTGGTTGTATAAACCAAACTCAATTGTAGTTTTAGTTAAGTGCAATCAAATGAAGTGTAAAGACTTTCTTACAAAAGAATGATAATGACTCACTTACTGAGTGACCTGTTCTGTAGCTCCCTTATTAAATCTTTTTTCTATCTGACTTTCTTCCCCCCCCCCCTCAGTGGTACATGATCAGTATAGTTCACATCTACAGCCGCTGGAGGAACAGTGAAATCAGATGCTATGTTAACGGACAGCTCGTTTCTTACGGAGACATGGCATGGCACGTCAACACAAATGATGTAAGCGCTCTTGTTTTTTTTACTCCTCCTCACTATTGTCAGCCTTTTCTCCCTGGGTTTGATGTTTATTGGCACAGGACTGACTGGGGCTGCCACATTTACGTCTCACATGGCTATAAATTGTGACATACATACATCTTCAATAGCGCTCATCGGCCAAAATGAGTTTTACCGCATCAACATGGATTTCATGGATTTTTCATGGATTTCACTCAGATATATGACTGGCAGTCTTACTTTAAATCTCCATCCTTTGTAGAGCTGCTCTGCATGAGAGGTGAAAGATGGCATATCAAACATTTGGAAAACAGATTTATGTGTAGAGTGAAAAATGGCAAGATCTCAGAAGCTATTGTAGATGTGTACAGAAACAGAGATTGTAAATACCATGACACCGATCTCGTTTCAAATGGATGGCATTGTATGATGTTGCATGTTTGAATGACTCTAAGCCAAAATGAAAACCTGTTTTTACACATAACACAAATTTAAAAAAGCAATTTGCACTTTCAGAGATGAGGCACGTTTCCCAAGGTGTGCTTCACACTGCAGCTGTATTCAAGGGAAGATTGCACAAATGACAGGATGAGATTTTAAGTGTGGTTCATGAAATATTCCACCACATTAAGTAGAGCGGTTTTTGTGGGAAAATGTTCCCACACCTGAAACGAAATGTACTGCAATGGCTGCAGACACAGTTGCATCACAAAGGCAAAGAAATCCTAGCGAAGACGCAGCAACGGAATAGTTTAGATTATTTTATTTCAACCGACGGACACGTGAAGATTTATTGAATGAGGTGGCATAAGAAAATCACGCAACCACATCAGAGTACAATGGAAGGCAACATAATACACACTTGCATCTTAACATTGCCCGCCATCCAGATTATTTAAACAAGGGCTGGTGTTTTCTCAACAAAAATAAAGAAGTCACTCACATTACCATTCAATGCAAAATAATATTCAAAGAGATTGGCACATAAGTCACATAAACGATCTGCATAGAAAATATTGGGTAACTTTTTACTTGATGGTGTCTCCATAAGAGTGACATTGTCATGAACACATGACACAGTCATGACACATGAACCCTAACATAACCACAACTATAGCTTGTCATGACACAACCGAATGACATTTACTAAAAGAAGTGTATATCATTGTTTATGACTTATAATGTTTATAACATGTTTAGGACAGTATCATGTCACGCTAATGTAGATCCCTTCAAGTAAAGTGTAACCACATATTGTAAGCTGTCAACTAAAAGTGAAGCTAGATGTGATGTGATTATTACTAGATAGATTATATTACTAGATAGAGTATCATTGGTATAGGAAACACAGCTATTAATTGGTTCAAAAACTGTCTTACAGAGCGAACACAATGTGTTTCTATAGATGGTCTTAAATCAGACTTTTTAGAAATTTCTATGGGTGTTCCTCAAGGTTCGATTTTAGCCCCTATTTTATTTTCTATATTCATAAATAATATTGGAAAGGACGTGAAAACTGCTAAACTGCACCTTTATGCAGATGATACTGTGATATATTCAGTTGCCTCTTCACTGAACCAAGCAATGCATGACCTTCAGTTAGCCTTTCAACAGCTTCAAGTTTCTCTACATGGCCTTAAGTTAATGCTAAATACTAAGAAAACCAAATTTATGACGTTTTCAAGGGCTCGTTCCCAATCCCCAGATAATATAACTATTAACACATTAAGTGGAGACTTAATTGAAAATGTTTCATCATATAAGTGTTTAGGTTTTTGGCTGGCTTTCAAAGTTCATGTTGAAAAGCTTGTAAAAAAGCTGAAACTAAGGCTGGGGTTTTATTTTAGAAATAAAACTTGTTTTAACATGTCAGCCAGAAAAACACTTGTGCAGGCTACTTTTTTAAGTGTTCTGGACTATTGTGATGTTGTCTACATGCATGCTGCCTCTAGTACTCTCCACCTAATAGATTCTGTGTACCATAGTGCTCTGCGCTTCTTAACTAATTCTCATTCCCGTTCTCATCATTGTACGCTGTATGAACTGGTAGGCTGGCCGTCCCTAAGTCTACGTAGACAACTTCATTTGTATATTTTTCTATACAAGGCCATGTTGGGTAAACTGCCGGCATACTTATGCAATCTCCTCAAGCTGAACTCCAGCCATTTTCATCTCCGTTCCACCAGGTGGCGCTCTTACCAGGTTCCAAGGGTTTTTACTGAGCTGGGGAAGAAAGCCTTCTCTTACTTCGCTCCATGGTCTTGGAATAATTTGCAAAATGATCTAGTCCCATTAAATAAGTTTAAGGCCATGTTAAAATGTCATGTAATTCAAAAATGTAACTGCCACATGTGACTTGTCCTTTCCTCTATGTATGATTTTGTTTATGCTGTATTTTTGTTTGTATTGTAATCTGGTGTGCCGTCTTGGCCAGGTCTCCCTCGAAAAAGAGATTTCAATCTCAAGGGACTTCCTGGTTAAATAAAGGTTAAACAAAATAAAAAATGTCTTCTAACACATAAACTGAAAAAAGCCGATTGTATTATCTATATCATTTTGTTTCTCTTCATCTTTTCTTCCTCTACTAGTGATATTCTGATATTAAAACCTAAATGTTCTTAATTTTCTAGATGATTTTCTATCATAGCATTGTGCTTTGCTTAAAAAACACATACTGTAGATTACTGCCATCCCTCTGTTCTTTCCAGTAGGACTGACGCTTCCAGTCTTGGTAACTGTTTAACCTGATTTCATGTGTAATAAGGTATATTTTGTACAGAAAGGTTGAATATCACATCACACAAATAAGATTGGATGGGCTTTTCTAGGGTTAAATATAAGATAAGCTTGATCAAGATTTTTGAACTCTCTATAAACAATGTGTTTCCCCCCCCCCCGTACTGCTTGTATAGGCCTTCATACTGACTGTTTGCTGAATTGTTAATTAGCTGCTGCCGTTGTAAGCTATCCTTCAATTTGATCCTGATTACAATCACAACACGTCTTCTTTCTATCCCAGAGGTTATATTGAGGTTTCCTATCCGTGTAAATCAGGGACATTGTCTTCCTCCGTCCGATAGGGAATTGTCTGAGTTGACACTGAATGAAGGTGATGGTTATATTGAAAATTGAATTTCTAGGAGGAAAATATAGCACATTTGCGCAATCAAATGTACTTTTTTACTTATTGCCCTCTGGCTAATTCAGCTATGTGAGAATTTGGATATTTCACTCCTGAAGCATAAAATGATGTAGCCTTTTCTTTCTGTGTCCTCCTTGCAGAGTTATGATAAGTGCTTCCTCGGGTCCTCGGAGACAGCAGATGCAAACCGAGTGTTCTGCGGCCAGCTAGGAGCTGTCTACGTGTTCAGTGAAGCCCTCAATCCTGCGCAGATATTTGCAATTCATCAGCTAGGACCAGGCTATAAGGTATGTACTTGAGTGTGACTAAATTAGATTACATGTTAGCAGTCTGCATCACCGATCAATCTGTATAATCAATGCCAGTGCTGCCCTGCCACAGTTCCTTTGCCATGTGTCTCAGTCCTGGAAGAGATGCTTTTCCTCCCACATAAACGGCTGCATAAATTACCTACTTCGGGGAGATAATAGCACAATACGCCGAGGAAGCAGCAGGCCCTCTGAGGGGATAGAGTCCTGAGCCGACTTATATCAGCTGCAGCAGGTGTAGCACTCCCAAGCTTCTCTACAAAGACCAAACGATTGTGAATTTATAGAAAGATGCTGACCTACCCAGAAGGGGATTCAGCTGGGAATCACATGGGGATAAAATATTTGGTGTGCACATTTTTTTTTGAAATCTACATTCTAGTGTTATTTATTTTATTTCCTCTCTACGTCCAAATATTCCACTCAATCCCCGTAGGCTTATTTTCATATTCAGAGACTGCTCTCTCTCTCTCTCTCTCTCTCTCTCTCTCTCTCTCTCTCTCTCTCTCTCTCTGTCTGTCTCACTTTTCCTGACAAAGTGTTGCTGTTTCTTCACAGCCCTAAGATCTGCACTCTGTCACAAATGGAGGGATTACAGGCACTGCCAAATCAGCTTTGAACACAGGATGTGTCTCAGACAATTCACCATATCTGTCCATTTTACACCAGCTCTGTTTGCTGCCTAGCTGCTTTCAAGACCACATTAGTCATTTTAACGGCAGGGAAGGAATAGTAGGCATTGTCATTGTAAAACCAACACTGTTGAGGATTGTAAGATGGATGTTTGTGATTTCTATCAGGTCTGTAAAGGCCTGGAGGATCCCAGGAGAAGTCATTGTTTTGGTCTTTTTCTCTAATGTCAGCTGACTTGCCGTTTACCTCCTTAATTGTGGTTCTAGACCTTCTATTAGAGGGGTAACGCACAACAGAGCAATCCTCCAGATTTCTTGGAATAATGAAGAGCAAGTCCCGGGGAGTCAATTACCCGCATTTGATGAAGCTGTGAATGGTGTTGGTAATGGTGAGTGTGATAGAGCCAGCCAGGTGCGTTGGAGAGGAAGGTCAGAGAACTGTCAAGCCCACTGATTGGTTGTTGTAATGGGAGCGTTGTCCACGAGAGGACCCGTCTGTTTTAATTTAGAACTGCCAGGAAGAGTCTGAGTGCAACAGATCGCCGCATACATCCGCTACATTATGTACATAGAATGTATGTACAACTTTCTTTATTTCTGTTTTCAGCTTGCCGGCGCTCCAAAGCCAGAGGAATAGAAACCTCTGCGCTTATGTGATTTATTTTCTGATCCATGGTCCTCTCACTCATGTTTGATCTTTGACACGCTTCCCCTTGCTCACATGGTGTAGTGAATGTAACTTCTGCAGCTAGTTGAAATGCAGAGATTATTGCTGCCTAGGGTTGCTATTCCTACTGCACGTTAGGATTTATGACTGCAAATCTGACAGCCCTATTAGTGCAATCTGTTCCCTGGGCTCTTTTTTTTTTATGGCTGTAGGGAAATTGCACTCTGAACCGAGATGGACTCCCAGTTATTTTATTTAAAGTACCAACAACTTTTGGCTGTATGTTGCCATCTCTATGACCGACTTGAAACATTCCCAACCATTTGGAGATAACATCAAGGGACATTGTTGGGTTTACAGAGACTGAGGCTGACAGAAGCTGACTGTCGTATTGGACTATCATTCATCACTGATAGCAGAGTTCATCAGCTTTGCTGAAAGTCTATGAAATTGTGGGCTGAATGATTCATATAAGGGATGTGCCTCGCAAATGTGTGATGCAACTCACGATGGATATAATTTCCAACGGATACTGGCCAACACAACATTATTATTATATTTTGTTTGTATGTTTTTTCTCAATAACTACTTAAAGCAGTGTGCATAAGTTTACATACCCATGCTAAAGTTGACTAAAAAGAGGAATAAAAAACATCTTTTGGAAATTGATCTTAATGCCTTAATTAAAAAAGAAATAGGAAATATCCAACCTTTAAGTACATCAATTTTCTTTGTGAATAAATAGTGTATCATTAATAAATAAATATTCTTACTTAAAATACAGGGGGCATAAGTATACACCCCCCTATGTTAAATTTACATAGAAGCAGACACAGTTTTATATTTAAAAGCCAGTTATTTCACGGATCAGGATACTATGCATCCTGATAAAGTTCCCTTGGCATTTGAAATTAAAATCACCACCTCCATCATCACATACCCTTCATCATACTTAGAGATTAGCATGAGGTACTTTCCATATAATCATCTGTCAATGCAAATCAAACCAGCTATTAGGCTAACTTCGTCAGGATGCTTAGTATCCTGGATCCAAATAACTGGCCTTTAAAAATAAAGATCTGCCTGCTTCTATGGAAATTAATTATTATGGAAATAAAACCATGCCAGGGCTTCACTGAACACAAACTCTTTGTGTTGACTAGTCAAAACAATTAAGTCACGGCTTTACATCCTTTGCTATGATGCACTTAGAATTATTTCCTAACCCTAACCCTCATATAACCCTCTTCACCACAAACCTGTAAACAAAGAGGCTTCAATGAAGAGAAGGGAGAGCATTGCAGAGCTTTAACGCCTATTTTATACAGTCTATATTTAAAACTCACAAAAGAAAGAAGTAGTGTTTGTGATGCAGTCGGCTCAGAAAATGAAATGTGAATTGAATTAAAAAACTACAAAAACAAAGTTATGTGAAATGGGTGATTTTATTATGATTGATCGTGCAAGCCTATTGTACATGAGTCAGATTAGCCCATTGAAAGTGTGCCAACACTGCTCTGCAGTACAGTATGCACCACATATTGTTGTAGACTAGACCGAGGAGCTGCAGACTCCTGGTCCTCCTGTGTCAAGGAAGACAAATGTTACATCTGTGTAGGGGCCGTGCAACAATACAGTATTGATGTACAACATGACAAGCACACAGGCGCCGAAACCTCTGGAGATACTATACAGTAGGGCTGCGCAATTAATCAAATTTGAATTGTGATTTAAATTTTGGCTCGACAAACAAGTATTTTGCACATTGTTATTGTCTTGTGTTCTGAATGAAAACAAATAGTATTTCACAGTTCAAGGTGTTTTTACTGTTAATTTGTTAAATATCGTGTCAAATACAGTGGCTCGAATAAGTTTACACACCCATGCTAAAGTTGATTGAAAAGAGGAATACAAAAAATCATCTTTTGGAAATTTATCTTAATGCCTTAATTCAAAAAAATTTGGAAAATCCAACCTTTTAAGGACACCAATGTTCCTTGTGAATGAATAATGTATTATTAATAAATAAATGTTCTTCCTTTTAAAATACAGGGGGCATAAGTATACACCCCCCTATGTTAAATTCCCATAGAGGCAGGCACATTTTAATGTTTTAAAAGCCAGTTATTTCATGGCTCCAGCATACTTTGCATCCTGATTAAGTTCCCTTGGCCTTTGGAAATAAAAGAAAACACTGATGAGTATTAGCACTTGTTTGGTATAATTGGGTGATCATACACTTGACTACAATCCTAAAAAATCCCTGACTTTGTGCCTATAAGAATTGATGCTGGTTCAAAGGCAAAGGGTAGTAATACCAAATATTGATATGATTTAGACTTTTCTTTTGTTTGCTCACTTTGCATTTTGTAAATTGATAAAAAATAAACAATCATTTATTTTTTTGAAAGCATTCTTAGTTTACAGCATTTTGCACAGTACTGTATATATACACACCAGCAATAGTTTGGACTTAAAGCTTGTTATATATAGTGTAAAGAACAAGTCCACCATGACTACAGTGGCTACATAAAATAATAACTAATTCACATTGCTATGCACAGGCATAACGTGCATTTATTATTGATTGAAACATTTGTTTTTATTGAGTTATTAGCCTTCTCCAACTCAAATAAAATGCTTCTAATAAAATAGGCCAACTTCACATTAAATGAATACTGGAGCTTGACATTATCAAACTGCTTGGCAGTGTAAATCCAGCTCTGCAGAGTTGCAATATTTTAGCTGCTTCTTTGAGCTCTTTCTCTCTCTTCTTCAGTCGTATTTGTCTTGAAGGTATACAAAAGTACACCAAACTAACATTGGGCTATATATTTAAAAAAAAAAGTTTATTACGTTAGAGTTTATTACATTAAGCGATAGGGACATAAATGTATCATCTCATAACAAAATACGCTAAGGGGACTCCTATCAGCTTTCACTGTTACATCTGCTTGTAGGTTGAAAAATTCACGTAACATGTTGACATAACAATGTATAATGTAGCATGAGCCCAAACCATCCCATCCCTGAGCCTCTCTCTTCTCTACAGAGCGCACACTAATGTAATGGATGTAGCATAGCTACGTTAGCCTGCTGCTGCAACATAGGCTGCCATTAGCTTTGGTTGATATTGTAGCATGATATGTTAATACAAGGCAATGTTGCATGACGTGATGCCAATGTTACAATGCTGAAGCTGCACATTATTCAAAGCTTAAGTGGTTTTGTTTTTGTATTATTTTTTTATATTCACAGGGCATTTCTCATTATCTTCATAACTTTCAAAATGCCCCTGAAGGCTGATGGGCTTTCCCTCTCTTTTAAATCCAGTGCCAAAGATTCTATATAACTTAAACCGTCATTGGCTGTGCTCCGTGTGTGAGAAAATAAACAAAGTCACGTGACTGGGACAGAGGACATCGCTGAGGGCAAAATAAATGAACACAAATTTGATTTAACTTTACTTATGACAATCACAACAGGAAAAGAAAAGAACAGTTTGACTAGGCTCTTTGTCTAAAGGGGTAGCTGAGCCAATCAGGGCAGTTGGGCTGTTGTAGGGGGGGGGGGGGGGGGGGGGTTCCCTTTATTCGATAGTGACAGTGGATAGACAGGAAAGGGAAGAGAAAGAGAGGGGACAACACGCAGCAAAGGGCCGCAGGTCGGGCTCGAACCCCGGCCGCTGCAAAGGACTCAGCCTACATGGGGCGCACGCTCCCACTGGGTGAGCCAGAGGCCGCCCCCTCTTTGGCAGTTTTTTTTTTTTTTTTACTACCATTGAGTCTATACAGAGAAACACATATTTGTTTATGATATTATGAAGTCATTGGAATGTTTGCATGTTTGACGTACTAAGATCGCCGGTACTGTACTGTGGCATGGGAGTGTTCCCAGATTGTCAAGCCTTGGCCTGTTTCTTGTAGGGAGTTGTGGGGATTGTCCTGGTCGATGACAGCCTATGGCACCAGGAGAGCAAGGAGGCAACTGTGCTCTCATTCCTATCTATATTGCTGGCCCGTGGAATGATGCTGTCATGCTACAGGGTTTGTTACTGTAGCCACAACCCATGAGATCATTATTTTGACACTGCGGCAGGGCACACACTAAAGCACAGGGCACTGGAGCTTGTTATTTCTTGTCACTTGGGTTTCATGAGTAGAAACTTCTTTCTGAAGGATGTTAGAGACTACATGATGAGATGCATGCTTGCTGCAGTGTGATCATATAGTAGCAGATCAACAGAATACCTCTTATGCCTTTTTTATCATCTGACTGGAAAAAGATATGCCATTAAATGTGGGCTCAACCTTCACAGTTTTTGGAACTTTCCCATAAAACCCCTGCTAGAATGATGCTGCCAGGCAACAGATGTAGCGCCAGTAAAATATACACGGACTTTGACCAATTGCATTTGGAAAAATGATTCACAAGCTCAAAGTAAAATCTGAAAACCAGAGGATAAAGTTTAAGAGGATGCAAAAATGTACCATATTAAGATTTGAACCTGCTTCAACACAAGCAGCTAAATGTGGTTTCGTGCAATATGCGTAGAAGGTAAAATATGAAGAATAGTATCAAATACTTTGTTGTTGTTTCCTCTAAAGCTTGCCGTTGAGATGCTCACAAGTGTTTGAGCTCGAGTCCAAGTCTAGTCTCAAGTCTCTGGTGGTTATAATGATAGTTCTGCGTCACATCCAGGCTGCTTGGAACACTGCATAGCTATATAAATGGAATTCAAAGCATGTAATATGTTATTATGACTCCTTTATCTATTAGCATACGATAGCAGCTTTGTTTCATTGTTTGATATACAATCGGTGTAAACAGGCGATTTCAATATGACGAAAAACATCAAGAATGTTTTACTTTTAAGTTAATAACTTGACCATACTGTACAGACCAAATATTGAGGTACTAAAAAAGAAAGGACTCGCTTAACAGTTGCTGAATCATGATAACAGTTCTTAACTCTGTGTGTGCAGGCTCTGTGGGGCCATAAGAGTAAATATATGAAACGTTATACCTCACAGCGCCATAATTAACATCCTCCCAAATAATGCAAACTGCGAAGGTAAGGCAAAGGTACTTTATTGTCACATACACATACATACATGTAGCAAAATTTATTCTCTGCATTTAAGCCATCCCTCAAGGGACTGGGCAGCCAATCACAGCGCCCGGGGACCAACTCCAGATCTCAGCCAGTGCCTAGCTGGAGAACCCAATACATGTTTTTTGATGGTGGAGGGACACCGGTGCACCCGGAGGAAACCCACGCAAACGTGGAGAGAACATACAAACTCCACACAGAAGGGCCAGCACGACCTGGATTCAAACCCAGAACCTTCTTGCTGTAATGGTTAGCCACTGGGCTAACCATTGGCCACCATGTTGCCCCCACCATGTTGCCCAAAACATCACATTAAAACATCACATTGAAACATCACATTGGGGCTAAACATCGATGCCAAATAATGTGAAATATACCGCAAGTCCACAAACATGTTACCACACTACAGTTCACTTCCTTATCATAAAGAATCTGCATTTTTTTCACAACAACCTTCAAATGCTTAACATGTTTCAGTGCTTAGACTTTCTATACATTCTAAGCTGAATGTGAACCAACTGGCCAACTTAAGATGCTCATTTTAGTACTAATATCTGAGTGATATATCTGTCACGGCATAACCACAGTCCTCGGAAAACTTGATACGATCGCTATTTGTCTAGGACTTCCAGTTCTTTGGCAGCCCGTGCATATGAAATGACAGAGCTAAGCGCTAGGCCGCCAGGCTGAAAGGTAAAGGTAGAAGGGCCTGCTTCGTCATAGCCCCAGCGCCGCTTCGCTTACTGTCGACCACCTTAGTCCTTTCTTGATCCGGCGCTGATTAGCCTTAATGCTCTGTTGACAGTTAATTTGCAGTGAATGATTCTGCCATCAGAAACATGTCTCTCCTGTCCGACTCGTCGCCCCAGTCTCCTCGACTTCTTTTGTAAACTCCTACAGCTCTGTGACGCAGGTAAGCCACACCCACCTTAGCCTGGCAAGCAATAGTACGATTGATTTCTGGGACCACAAGGTTCTGAGAGAAGAACACTTATTATAGACTGTTAGACTGTAAAATGATTAGCAATAATAATCCATCCCCCAAACTCTCAAACCCAGTGAGTAGCACTGGCCATCTCTGTTGCCACCTACTTAAAATTATGCACTTTACAAGTGCTCAGAATAGAATACAGAATCACTGTACAATTGACAACCTGAGTCAGCTCAACTTTTGTTTTTAGCCATTCACTCCCTTACTGAAAACAAGCAACCCAGATTTAGATGCCTTTTAGGTGGGTGCATGAACCCTGTTGGCATGTGTTGCATAACATACTGTATTTATCTACAGTCTCTCTAGGACCAGATGGTTTGTTTCCTCATTTCAAATCTTCAACTCTTTCTGTCTCTGTTTATCTTATCAGCGTCCGCTTGCTGTTCATGAATCAGAGAGGGAAGGGAAAATATTTCTCTCACTCATCAACATTCAGACTGCATTGACAGATTAACTCAGGTCATCTTCAGCAGCTACTTGATTGCGTGAATTAAGACTAGTCTGTTACCCAATCAGCTGTTTATTCAATTTCGTTTTATTTATACTATCAAATCATAACGAGCTATCTCAAGGCACTACAGTAGGTCCAGACCACACTCTATAATTTACAAAGACCCAACAATTCCAGTAATTCCCCCAAGAGCAATCAGAATCAGCTTTATTTGCCAGGCATGAGGACACATACGAGGAATTTTTCTTTGGAACATTGTTGCTCACAATGCGCTTACACATGCAAGACAACCAAACAATAAATACACACTAATATATACATACTCTAAACAGAAACAATATAGAGGCAATAGTGCAATGAGTGCAATGAAGAGTGCTAAGTATGCAGGAAGGAATTGTGATAGGTATTATTTAAATGTGGAGCATAGTGCAAAGGATTCAGGAATAAATAGTAGTATGTTATTATATTACAATATGAACAATATGAACAGTTCTGGAATAGGGAATGAGAATGATGAATAAATAATAATTGAGATATGAGAATGATGAGTAAATAATAAATAATAAGTGAGATATGAGAATGATGAATAAATACTAAATAAGTGGATTAATAAGTGGAACCAGTAAACAGGTGCTGTTTAGAGACAGTGTTACTGGGTTATTGCACAGAATTGAACCTGACACTGAGGGTAAGAAGTCAGCTGTTCATCAGAGTGATGGCTTGTGGGTAGAAACTGTTCCTGAGTCTGTGGGTTTTGGCGTGCAGTGCTACCAGAACCAGAGGGGAGAGGCTGGAACAGGTTGTATCCAGGGTGAGATGGGCCTGCAGTGATGTTTCCTTCCCGTCTCCTGACTCTGGAAGAGCAGAAGTCATGAACGGAGGGCAGAGAGCAAACGGAGAGCAAGCATTTAGTGAGACCTCGGACCGACCCAGGCTCTCGGTAGGCGGTGTCTGACGGTGCCGGCTGGGGGTGTGGTGAACAGTGGCAATAATAGCTACAATAAAGATATGGAACTATGACTAGAAATAGTAGTTGTAGTAGTTCATGGTGTAGCAGGGCACTGCCGAGCATAGCAGGATGTAGCAAGGCACTGTAGGGCACAGCAGGACAAATCAAGGCACTGTAGAGCATAACAGGACAGAGCAGGGTACTGCAGGACATAGCAGGGCACTGCAGGGCGTAGCAGGGCACTGCAGGGCATAGTAGGACGTAGCAGGGCACTGTAGCGCGTAGCAGGGCGTAGCATGGCATAGCAAGATGTAGCAGGGCACTATATGGCGTAGCAGGACATAGTAGGGCGTAACAGGACGTAGCAGTGCACTGTAGGGCATAGCAGGATGTAGCAGGGTGTAGCAGGGCACTGCAGTGTTTATGTCCACTGTAATGGATGTGTTGCTGACCCACACACTGATGGAACCTCCTGTTCTTTTTACACAGCCATCAAAGGGCTGGCTTCATATCATATGTCTTAAGACATAATGACATCTTGAGACACATATCATATGACACTTAAAAAATATAAATAAGGCGCATGATTGATCCATATTAAGTATTTATTTGTCACTGTAATTATTACCATTGTCACCACTGTAAGTTTTTCAGTGTTGATGACAAATTAATAAAAAAGAACAGCATATATAGATTTTCCTCTTGAGGAGTATAGATGTATCTCAGCTTGGTGTAATTTAGTTCTAGTTTCTCTCTCTCTGGTATGAGGGAGGTGGGCTGAAATTCTATAAATAAATCCGACAAATAAACACTGAGTCTATATTGTGATCTCAGCAAGCATTTGCACAATGGTTGGACTCGGAGCCTGATTACTTTGGATGTGAAGTGACACAGTAACTCAAAGCTAAATTGCACAGTGCTGGCTTTGATTTGAAGGTGTTTACTGAATGAACATCTCATATTTGCACCAGTTCCATGAGTGCAAAGCATATTTGAACCGAAGGAACCTAGATGAGATGGAGAGAAATGGGGGAAAAAACCTATGCATTGGCACACACCTTAATGTGTGGCACACACTCTGTAGAATTTTTTTCATTTCCAGTGTGAGTTGATGGGGATTTAGCAGTGACTTGAGAATGCTCCAAAACGGGCTAGAGTAATTAACTGGGTTAAATGAATGCAGATAAATAGTCATCTGTGGTATCATCAAAGAAACTATGATTCCTCTCACCAGCCCCTCATCATAGTACTCTGCAGTATTACTACAGTAGAATAACAAACAATGTTCCCACGCAGATAAAAAAAAAGGCTCCGGCTTTAATATTTAAAGTAAATCACAATGAAACCATCCATAACGTCATACTGTATGTCCTAGGACTGGGAATCTCTGGGCACCTTTCGATTGGATTCTAAACTGATTATTGATGCAGCCATTGCGTGATTTAAAAAAATATGAAGCCTTAAACATGCTTGTGAAAATCGCCTTCTCTCACACTGATCTTCCGTGTCAGAGGCTCAGTCATCCCATCCTCTTTCAGTCACTCTGTTTTTCTGATTTGTAAATGTCTGGAGACAGTAACTTAAAAAAAAAAAAAAATCAACACATTTAAAAAAAGAAAAAGATAATCAATTATTAACATATCCGAATCAAGTGCCAAATCATTCTAGAGAGAACTGGGATGCATCTAAGACTCAATTCCCCTCCCCCCCCCCCCCCATAGTATGCCCCCTTTGAGACTTAATGATTAAAGCATCAAAATGTTTGCACTGCAATATTTTTACATTTTATTTCTCATTTATGCCTTGTAACTACTTTCTTATTTTGTCTTTCACCTTGAATTAAGCTTTCCTTAGCACCATACAGCCTGCAGCTTAATTTCACCACACAATTAATATTGCCCTGACCCAAATTGTGCGTTGTTGTTAATTGTGTTGAGATAAATTTACATCCTGAAAAAGTAAATACACAATTGCTTTGTGTTGTTGATTGCAGCATTACAGAACGATAGAGTTGAAAAGGATAGCTTTTAATCACTTTTTTTTGTATTCATTCTTGAATGGATATTTTTTAATCAAGTTATAATTAAAAGAAAACACCTGAGAGATACTGATAAGGTGCATGTGCAGGAAGGAGCTACTAAATCTATCACCCTCACTTTATCTCTCACGTATTCTCCCCCTGTAAACTCGCTCTCTTTCTCTTTTTTTTCTTTTCTTTTTCTCCAGAGCACATTTAAGTTCAAGTCAGAGAGTGATATCCACTTAGCGGAGCATCACAAGCAGGTGTTGTACGACGGTAAGTTGGCCAGCTCCATCGCCTTCACCTATAACGCCAAGGCCACTGACGCCCAGCTCTGCCTGGAGTCCTCACCCAAAGAAAACGCCTCCATCTTTGTGCACTCACCGCACGCCCTTATGCTACAGGTCAGTTGCTCTACTCAAAGCCAACTCTTAACTTGGTTAGTGTCACTATCCCAGATATTCATTCTTTTCTGTTGCCCTCATTTTTAAAAGTCATTAAAAAAAGGTCTGTTTTAATTGGTTTATTTTGTCCTCACAGGATGTGAAAGCCACAGTGACTCACTCCATCCACAGTGCCATCCATTCCATTGGTGGGATCCAGGTGCTCTTCCCGCTCTTCGCTCAGCTGGACTACCATCAGCTGAACGACAGCCAGGTGGAACCCACTGTTTGGTAAGGGCTAGAAATGTTGTCGGAAATCTGAGTTGATTAAACAACTTAATTTTTAAGTGACAGAAGCTCAGTTTGGAGTTGACGTTTTGATCCTGTGCCCTTTTAGAATTTGTATATGAGGCTGTGTTTACGTAGCCAGCCTCCGCCCTCCTACAAACTTCCACTCAATTTTCGTTTTCCTTCAGTACTACGTCTGGGATTGCAGTCTATACTTGGGTTTTCTCCGGTCAAATCTTTACCGGTCCAGTCAGCGAACAGAGGGAGTGGGTGAGAACAAT
Organism: Etheostoma spectabile; assembly: GCF_008692095.1. Taxonomy (NCBI): domain Eukaryota; kingdom Metazoa; phylum Chordata; class Actinopteri; order Perciformes; family Percidae; genus Etheostoma; species Etheostoma spectabile. Next base: position 20,306,056 of record NC_045735.1, on the reverse strand, counting down.
GACGTTGAGGTTGCGTGCTAGCCATAATGGCTGCGGAGAAACATGCGAGCGAAGCCATTCGGTCCGTTGTAGCAACGCTGCCTAATAATCAGAAGTTAAAGCCCGAGCAAGAACAATCAGTGCTGAGTTCTGTTGGTGGCCATGATGTTGTGGCCCTCCTCCCCACGGGGTTTGGGGAAAGTTTGATTTTCCAGCTCGCTCCATCAGTGGTGAAGGAGTTAGTAAGGCGAACGCTAGCGATGCTAAGCCAAAGTCACGACCAATCGTTAGCGATTGGTTATGGCAGATCCAGAGTGGCTCTGGGCAGATCCAATAGTTTTAAACTTCAACAGAGGACCCGCCTTCAAGGAACACTTTCACTGTACAAATGAAACGTACCAGAGTCTGGTGGACCAGGCTAATGGACCAGAGTCTGGTCGGACCGTGCTAATGAACCAGAGTCTGGTAGGACCAGGCTAATGAACCAGAGTCTGGTAGGACCAGGCTAATGGGCCAGAGTCTGGTAGGACCGGGCTAATGTACTAGAGTCTGGCAGGACCGGGGTAATGTACCAGAGTCTGGTAGGACCGGGGTAATGTACCAGAGTCTGGTAGGACTGGGGTAATGTACCAGAGTTTGGTAGGACCAGGCTAACGTACCAGAGTCTGGTAGGACCAGGATAACGTACCAGAGTCTGGTAGGACCAGGCTAACGTACCAGAGTCTGGTAGGACCAGGCTAACGTACCAGAGTCTGGTAGAACCATGAGAATGTACTAGAGTCTGATAGGACCAGGATAATGTACCAGATTCTGGTAGAACCGGGATAATGTACCAGATTCTGGTAGAACCAGGCTAGTATTTTTGACCGATGGAGAGAAAAAGCCTGAGTCTGGTAGGACCGGGCTAACGGACCAGAGTTTAGTAGGACCGGGCTAACGGACCAGAGTCTGGTAGGACCAGGATAACGTAACAGAGTCTGGTAGGACCAGGCTAACGTACCAGAGTCTGGTAGGACCAGGCTAACGTACCAGAGTCTGGTAGAACCATGAGAATGTACTAGAGTCTGATAGGACCAGGATAATGTACCAGATTCTGGTAGAACCGGGCTAATGTACCAGATTCTGGTAGAACCAGGCTAGTGTTTTTGACCGATGGAGAGAAAAAGCCTTAAAATATATAAACTATTTTTTAAAGTTGCACAAGGGTAGATTTTTATATTAATATGTATTTATCTGTATTATTAGTAAGGATGGGTCATGATTTAAATTTTTTAAAATAGTCATTCAAATTTGAATAGTTTTTACTACAATCTTTTTGTCTTATAAAAATCTATTTTCCCTTGTTTTGGCACTGGATTTCTTATTGTGTTGTACATACAGGCAGTAAAATCAGAGCACAGGAAGCAACATCTTGGTGATAAAGTCTCAACGTCCAGAATTAAATGGTGTGCCTGATGGACGAACAGTATGGTGATATGAGTGTTTCGGTATTACTTTATTATTTTTGCTTATGTAATGTATTTTGGTCAACATGTACAGCGATACTAATAAATTTGTTACTAGAAAGACACTCTGAGAGCGCAGAGCTCTACCAAGGCATGCCCTACATCACAATGTTAATGCAGTGTGAATTTTCCAAGTCGGGATGTCATTTTTCCAATTATTCCGACACCACACGAATGCAGCAGAAATGTCACTGGAGCCAGTTTTCTCAAGTATGACAGAGTTTGGCGCATGGGCCTTCCAGCATACACCCAGTATGGAACGAAGGCAGCGAAAATGGAAAGCGTTGAGGCGATGTTGGTTCCTGCGGTATGTTGTCATGGTATGTCTCACTTGCGTATAGTAAGGTGCTAAGTACACATGTATGGTATACACAGACTTTGAGGAGCAAGGAGAGGTTCTTGCTGTGCCAAACGCTTGCTCTATTTGCCAAACATTGATGATGCCTTCCCAATGCGCATGTCAAGCTCTGCATCAAGGTTAATGGTGTTTGAGACTGTGGACCCCAGGGAGGTGAATTTGTCCAGCAGAGAAATGTGTTGTCAATGGATACAGCAGGGTTGCAGATTGGGCAAGGATAACTGTCTTTTTTTAGACTAATCTGCAAGCCAAATTCTAGACATACACAGGCAAAGGGTGAGCAGAGCAAAGGCAGCATTTCATGATTATCTCTACTCTCTGGTTCAGACTCCTCATCCCCGTCATCCAGAGCTGGCCAGTCCAAAGCTTCCCCTCTGTGCCCTGAATGGAGTCTGAGCTCTGCTCTAATCCTGTGTTAGTTCAACGACAGCATTGCCAGATAGTGGCCACACAGCAGCACAAACCCCTGATGCCCAAAGCTCACTGCCTCTGTTCCTCTCCTCTCTGCTCTCTCTGCTGCATGTCGAGGGTCTTTCCCTCACAGTGTGACGCTCTTCTCAATACTGGCTTTGTCCTTGCCTTGGCTTTTAGATTGAGTCCTTGTAAAGCCTGCGGAGTCGACCAGTTCAAAGCTTCTGCAACAATTAACTCTCTAATGCACGTGGATCTGCTGCGGCTCTTCTCAACAGCACCCTGGAACATTGATTTAAAAAACATTCCTTTTAAATAAACATCTAATTTCATGTTACTCAGTTCCACTTGGAATTCCAAACAGCGTCACTACTGCTCTGCCAAATTGGAAGGGAGCTTGCAGTGACGGATCCGAGGCTAAACCAGGAGCTCACCGACTTGACTGTCACCAACGTCAGTATGTTTTCCCCTTGGCTCAGTTTTAGCTAAGTTAGACCGGCTGTGATGAAGGAGAATCTGCAAACTGACAAGGTAGACAACCAGACGCAGAGTGAAGAGCGATGTTCACATTAAATTATATGAGTTTGTATGCCTGTAGTGTGTGTGCATCATCTATGGGCAAGCCTGCACTGGAGTGATTGTGTCCTTTTGATTGTTGCGCTAGAGCGCAGGCCACTAGAGGATGTGAGGGAAAGCCGATTAAGAAGTGTCACCAAGCACCACTGTCACTCAGCCAAAGGCTTCAACTGAAAAGCCCCTGACAAAAAAGAAAAATGTCTTTGGTGCTGTGCCTTGCCCCAGTCAAGCCCTTTTCGCCGCCTCGCACACATATGCACATGCACACTCTGTTACAACTCGCCACCCAGTCCACTCTGTCCCTAGAGAGCCCGGCGTGCCCGGGCTTTCTTCTGAAGAGAGACATGAAAGTGGTCAGCTACAGTTCCCGGCTGATTGCTGACATTCTCTGAAAATGACCTTGTTTCCTCCTCCTCCCCCCCGCTCGGCCACACTGCTCCTCATGCTGTTGTAGTTTATAGAATAAGTGCTTTGCCACCTGTTGACACATGAATAGATGTGTATTATATCCCTGTGTGAGATGTGATGTCTTCTTGTTTTGCAGTGCCACTCTCCTAGCCTTTCTAGTTGAGCTGCTGAAAAGCTCTGTGGCCATGCAGGAGCAGATGCTGGGAGGAAAGGGCTTTTTGGTGATTGGATACCTGCTGGAGAAGGTACGCTAGAGCATCAACATATAATACCTATTTTCAAACCCCAGTGAGTAAGTTCTAAGGAAACTGCTATTTCTAAATTAAACAATTTCAGCACTATTCATTTATTCATCACGTGAAATCATATAAAAAGAACAATTTCAGTTATGTGTAAGTTGTTTGTAATTAGTTTTTTTCAATTTATTAAAAACAGTAATAATAATAAGGGGCGGCTGTGGCTCAGTGGTAGAGCGGTTGCCTGCCAATCGGAAGGTTGGTGGTTCGATCCCTGCCCCTGCAGTCATTGTCGAAGTGTCCTTGGGCAAGACATTGAACCCCGAGTTGCCCCCGGTGCTGCGCATCGGAGTGTGAGTGTGTATGAATGTATATCTGATGAGCAGGTGGCACCTTGTACGGCAGCCCCGGCCACAGTGTATGAATGTGTGTGAATGGTGAATGGTTCCTGTAGATGTAAAAGCGCTTTGAGCAGTTGTTAAGACTGGAAAAGCGCTATATAAATACAGCACATTTACATTTACATTTAATATATACACACACTCACAAAACCGGTCAAAAATTTGGGGTCACTTACAAATTTATTTACTTACATTATAGACAGAATACCAGCTGATCTGAGTTGCGAGCTGATCTTTAATGCAATACCTACATTGCCCATTGTCAGCAAGTATTTCTCCAATGTTCCAAAGGCACATTCTGTTCACTATTCTGATATCATTTTTAAAACCTAACTAGAAAAACATTGAAGAATCATTTTTGCAATTATGTAAGCACATAATGTAATCTGAAAACTACTGCTTTGGTTAAAAAAACAATGCAACTGATCTCAGCTGGTATTCTGTCTATAATGGAGTGCAATGGAAATGTCTAAGTGAACCCAAACTTTTGACCTGTTACTGTGTGTGTGTGTGTGTGTGTGTGTGTGTGTGTGTGTGTGTGTGTGTGTGTGTGTGTGTGTGTGTGTGTGTGTGTGTGTGTGTGTGTGTGTGGTGTGTGTGTGTGTGTGTGTGTGTGTGTGTGTATATAAAGTCTACTTGTGCTACAATGGTGGGGGGGTTAAAGAACACAACAGGATGTCACACAAACTGGGTTCTTTCAGTGGCACTCCCATCGCTGCACAACCTTGCAGGAAATCGCCAGATAACTGTTTTCTGGTCAGAACGTGCCCTGATGGATGGGCTCTGCCTGTCAGGAGGTCAACATTTTATTAGGGATCCCAATACACGCGGTCCAATTGTCTGGGAAGAGACAGACTCCTCACAGTGTCATTTGTTTTCACTTTGAACACTTAAAAAATATATATATCACCAACTATATAAATAATGAATGGGAAATGATACACTGATATACAGTTTTGACAGGTTTTTAACGGAAAAGACCGTCTGCTTTTGAAACTTCTTTCACCCTCGCCACTATCAAGGTGCACTGTATTTTGTCTGCACTCTCCAAGCCCTGTCAACAGTCTGATCTTCCGTTGCCTGTAGCAGATAGTCTTTGAAATAAACAGAGCTCAAGGTAGAACACCACAAGACTACTCCTCTTCCCCTTTCCCCCCTTGGATTCCTTCTTTCCGCATCAATCTTTATTTACCCATTTTGTGATGCAGATCTAGCAGCTTGCCAGCCTCCCCAGAGTGCTGGCTCTTTTAGAGCACTGAGAAATGACTCCACTTTGTCACTCAGTGACTTGCCTGCCTGCTGGCTTCAGCTGCTGTTAACTAACAGCCAGGCAGAGTCGGCACCTGAGGGCTCCGATTTCTATTTTTTATTTTTTTTTCTTGCTTCCTTCCCGCTGCCAGATTTCACACTTCCACATATCACACCATCTGTTCATGATCTGTTTATGCCACACCTTCCCTTCTCCCTGTGCCTTCATTTTTCCCTTTCTCCTGCCCTCACCAAGTCCCCACCTGGGCAGAGAACAGGTGCCAGACAGCAATGGTAACAATATTTGTCAAAGTGAAATTCTCTGCAAAGTCAAGCTTCTACAACTTGCTCTAATTTTGTTTAAACATTTTTTCTTAGATTCAGTAACTTGACAAAACGACTAAGTAGATCGATTCATCACCTACGCCAGCATGCTAGCCAACTGCCACAGAACATAAGTAGAACATACAAACCAAATAATCCTTTAACTGGGTCTATGTACAATGGAATTGACAACACTTTGGAGCAACTAAATTATTCAAATGCTTTTTTATTAACCAAAATACATGCACAATATTAACAACACAATGAATACTTTATACTTCAATACTGACTTTCATGTCAAACTAGTAGGACACTAGGAGAGTGCAGACCTACATCAAGGCATGTCCAATCCCACAATGTTAATGCAGTGGGAATTTTCCCAGACACCACATGAATGCCTTAGCTTTCATTGTTAAAGGTTCCATGGCATGACAATTTTACTTTATGAGCTGCAGAAGCTGACAACTCTCTAATGAAACAAGGGCAAGTGTGAAAAGCTCATTTGCAGAAACAATGGCTGCAACTGGTCTCGTCTTCTGCACCTCTACCTCCTCCTGTTGCACTTAAAGGTGCAGTCGTTAGTAAAGGAAAGAATAAAACTCTCTAGGACTCATTATAGGCTGGCAAGAGTAGAGCTCTTTCTCACAGCTGCCATTGTTTCATGTAGGACGGGGTGTCAATCAGAGGAGAGAATAGAAAATTCCTAATTTAAAGGTCCCATGGCATGACAATTTCACTTTATGAGTTTTTTTTTTAAACATTTATATGCGTTCCCCCAGCCTTTTTATGGTGCCCCAGTGGCTAGAAATGGTGATAGGTGGAAACCGACCCCTGGGTATCCTGCTCTGCCTTTGCGAAAATTAAAGCTCAGATGGGCCGATCTGGAATCTTTCCCCTTATGAGGTCATAAGGGGCAAGGTTACCTCCCCTTTCTCTGCTTTGCCTGCCCAGAGAATTTGGCCCACCCATTAGAGAGAGACATCATGGCTTTCAAACAAGCAAAGTTGCATTTGGTCAAGGCCACACCCCCCGCCTCCACCTTGCCCCCCCCCCCCCCCCTCCTCAAAAACTAAAGACTCAGAAATGGCTCAGAAATAAGGAAAGCTCATTGTGGGACTGGCTCTAGTGGCTGTAATTCTGCATCAAGGGACTTCAGATACAGTATTAAAGGACCACTAAGGTCTATATAAAAGAGACTTCAGATACAGTATTAGGGGACCACTAAGGTCTATATAAAAGAGACTTTCGATACAGTATTAGGGGACCACTAAGGCCTATATAAAAGCATCCAAAGAGCACCGTGTCATGGGACCGTTAACGAAAGTGAAAAATAATTTGTCTATCTGCCGTATGATTCGGATCCGCTTCAATATGTAATGGGTTCTTTCTTGGCCTATTCTACACCCTCCCACCAAGTTTCATGAAAATCGGGCTAGTAGTTTTTCTGTATTCCCGCTAACAAATAAACAAGACAAACCAAACCAAAAACACAACCTCCTTGGTTGGAAATAATTACTGTATATACTTTCAATTTGAAACCAATGCTAAAATTTGAATCATATTAGGCTGCCAAACAACTACTAGCAAATGCTTCTACCTGTCACTCAACCCAAAATCAGCCAATCTTTATGACAGAGTTACAGACATGGTTTCTTTTTTTGTGACATTTAGGTGTTTTCAACTGATGGCTTCTGCAAATGAGACATTATAAACAGTTTCTGTATGGTGTTGCTCTCCATAATGCAGTCAGTATCAGGAAGGATAAATGCACGCTTACAGCAGGATAGGCTTGGCGACATTATTATTATTTACTGTCTTATTTATTATTATTATGTCTTTGTGCTTCTTCCTCCAGTCATCCCGTGGACACATCACCAGGGCTGTACTAGAGCAGTTCCTCTCCTTTGCAAAGTATCTGGACGGGCTGACACATGGGGCACCGCTGCTGAGGCAGCTGTGTGACCACATCCTGTTCAATGCTGCCATCTGGATCCACACCCCCGCCAAGGTGAGCTCCTGCAGGTCACTCAGCCCATGAAAGGACAGGTGTAGACGACTTCAGTAATCCTTTGCATCATCTTTGCTTCAGTAAAGACGAATATTGAAACATTTGTGTAGGTTTCAAAGGAAATAGGTCTGGGAATGTTGCATATCGCCCAGTATGTATCACACGGGCGACAGTTTTTTGTAGGTAGTAATACGACAAAGTAGTAGTAAAATATGATTGCAAATTGAAAACTTTTCTTCCAATATGTGTCTCATATTAATGAGATGCAAAACTTTGTTGACTTGGTTGAGCTGTCAAATTAAAGAATATTGTCCAGTTTCACCTGATGAGTTTTGTATTTGGGGCCCAGCTGACACTGACCAAACCATTGGCAAGTGTCTGAGGAGTGGAGTGGAGCGCATGCACCTGATATATTCTTACATTTATAAGACATTACATGGTTGCACAGTTCAGCAGTTGCTTCCACTTTCCTGTCGTCAACCTAACCAAGTTTATTAAATGTTCCAGACCCCCCCCCCCTTTTTTTAAAAATAATGACCCATGAAAAAAGGGGGATGAGGTATCAAAGGAGCTGAGTTTGTGTGGCAAATACATTTGCCTCAGGAATGCTGCTGGTGGGCCAAGCCATGAATAATAAGCAGAGGAAATAAATGCAAAAGTGTCCGGAGGCTTGCCTGCGACACTCCTCCACAATAGAGCACAGTGAAAGAGGGTGAAGAAATGAGACAAACAGCGAGGTAATGAAGTAGGTTAGAGCAATTTTAGCTACACCAGCACAGAGTGCTACACTGGCTCTCTCCCTTAGGACATGTCACAAAGTCCACATTTCCTCTGTCCCTATCCCCAAGCTGCACCGAGTACTGGGAGCCAGCTGTGTGAATGACAGGAACATGCAATATGCATTAATAACATGGGCCTGCTGACCTTGTCCTTGTAGACAAATAAGATTTTGTAAATGCATTTTTCTTTTCCGTTCTCAGGGAAATTACATTACCAAGAGCGTGGTGTTGACTTATCTCCAGTGTTTAATTCCAGTAGCCTCAAACCACTTTACATCATGCTCACATCGTAACCACGCTGCCGCCTTTTGTCATGACTCACATCTGACTTGTTAATAACCTATAATGATAATGATATATGGGAAAAAGCCCTCAGCATTTATAGCTGGAATGACTGGGGTGGGATTAAGGATTCTTGTCAGGTCTGTTGCTAATTACAGAGGACATGCTAATCATCACTAAACAGAGTGGAGCTGAGACAATTAGGAAATAGAGTATTACGGGGTCAGTAGCCATCCCTATCATACACCTGCAAGGATAATAGGCTCAGCTGGTGCAATCGGGTCTAATCATGTATAAGGTTTAGGGGATTCATCACACCGAGCACGTAATAACATGAATACATGTATGCATGTTTTCCCACTCCAGGTACAGCTATCTCTGTACACATACCTTTCTGCGGAGTTCATCGGCACGGCAACCATCTACAACACAATTCGGCGAGTGGGCACAGTGCTTCAGCTCATGCATACGCTAAAGTACTACCACTGGGCCGTCAACCCTGCAGACAGCAGCGGCATCTCACCAAAGGGTCTCGGTGAGCATATTTTGAAATCCTTAAGCATAAGTCAAGCTACCTTAAGTTTATTTGCCTTGTTTTGTGGCTGTCGAATATGATCCGATTGGAGGGGGGGTTATATAAATGTTCCCATCTATCTTAAGGCTCATCCCAGTGAAGCTCAGTGTTTTGGAAAGGAAATCATTGGGAGTGAACCAATCACAATCATTGTGTGCAGTCGCAAGCCTGCTATCAAAGTGTCTTCCCGAAATGGCAGCAGCTCCCCCACATTTGAAATGACTCATCTTGCCTGTCAGCTGTTAGGTCCATGGCCATCACTGGAGCTGACAGTGAGGCAGACACGCCACATCAATACTGTGATTGCGCTAGGGTGCTTGGTGTGGGTGTCAGGCCTGTGAAACCTGGGCCAGTAGCACGACTGGCATCCTCTCTCTACTAAACAACAGAACGTCACAAAGCCGGCTGTGCTGGGAGGGAAAGTGTCCTTGAACTGTCATTTCCTTTTTACTCTCCATTATTCTTTTCCAAAACTATCTGTGCCGTACTACAGGGGTTGTTTTTATAATGGCACTGAGAGCTTAGAGTATGCTGCGCCAAGGCCTAATGACATCTACTCCCAGAAGGTGAGAGCTTGTACTCTGACACTGATGTAATCCAAAAAAGGGGTTTTCTTTGCGTCAGCGCCACTAATAATTCCCATCTCAAGTGAACATCACATTTATTAACACTGCAGGATTAAAACAATCTTCAAGTTGGCTCAATGTAGCAGCATTTAAGCCCTATTTATATGCCCCATCAAGGCACTTGGCCTACATTCTTGATCTACTAGAGCTACAGTAGGAGTGATCCTAATTGATTTTCTGCTAAAAGTGGTCAGTGACTTCTAGACTTAGATGGGAGAGGTTAAATGGGACCATATGGGCACACACTATTGTAAATCAGGGCCCCTTAGTCTAATATTTTTCCTCATTTTAGGTAGTTCCCTATCCCATCTACTTACACAGTCCCATGTTCCTTATATTTTTTATGCTGTGAAAGGCAACTTTGGAATACTTAATAAGTAATGAAAGTTCAACCTATCCCAAGCTGATGTTCTTAGACAATTAAGTATGTTTAGCTTGGTCCCAGAAGTATCACGCAATCCAGACCAACCAACAGATTCACTACAATTGCATTCATAGGGCAAAGTGCACCACATGGTGAAGGTAATTTTTTAGATTATTTTTTGGGGGCTTTTCCGCCTTAAATGGACAAGACGGCTAAGTGAGAAAGGGGAGAGGCATAAACCTCCAAGCACATGTGCACCTGCTCTACCACCTTAGCCAACCTGGCCACATGCTGAAGGTAATTAACAGCCCTTTTTGCACTTTCTGCCCACTTAAGGCTTGGTGCACTTATCTTCACATGTTCTGGGAGTGCTCTCCTGTTGGTCAGTTCTGGAACAATATTGCATCCAATATATCTGCTCTGATTAACGTTACTGTACCTGCTATTGTCATTGCTAAGAGAATGACCCATTGGAAAGCGCCTTATGATGTGTCTATTCGTACATGGACCCTTTCCTTTTTGGATGTTGTGTATATGGAGTTCTCTACAGCTTGCATGAATGGAGCCCCAGACACTTGGTTCAACATTGCTGACTCCTTGAAGTCCATGCTGTAGACACACAGCCTTCTTACCTCTACTTGCGCATGTGTTTTGGTCCTTATCTTATGTGTGTGTGTGTGTGTGTGTGTGTGTGTGTGTGTGTGTGTGTGTGTGTGTGTGTGTGTGTGTGTGTGTGTGTGTGTGTGTGTGTGTCTGTTTCTTTATGTATTAATTGTAAGCTGTGGACTTACTGTTATGTTTTTATTAAGTTTCCCTCCTTCCAGTCTTTCCTTTCTCTGTTTTTTTCTGTTTCTTTTTGGTCCTGGGACACATTCTCATGTCTCAGCATATTGTTTGTAATATTTTGTTATCTTTACATAAAAACATTTGGTCACGTGACCTCTAGCTCACCCAGTAAGAGTGTGCGCCCCATGTAGGCTGAGTCCTTTGCAGCGGGCCGGGTTCAAATCCAGCCTTTGGCCCTTTGCTGCGTGTCAACCCCCATCTCTCCCATCTTTCCTGTCTATCCACTGTCACTCGGAAATAAAGGGAAAAAGCCCCAAAAATAAATAATAAATAAATAAAACATTTGGTCGCAAAAAAGTATATTTAGCTTGGGCATCCGAGGAACGTCTCTTGGACAATCTCAGTAGGTTTTTTGTTGCTGTTGAATAATAGATTCGTCGGAATCACTTTTTGGAATATCTGTTTCTGTGTAGCCTCAAGAACTGCAGTATAGGACTGCATTATATAGGAACATCACAAGTAGTTTTCTGATCCGTTAGCGTCAGATGTCAACAGGGGTTGTAAAAACACATAAAATAATGACAACAGGCTGGTGCTCACTGTAGTTTTTCCTTTTGTTGATGCAATACGGGAGAGTCCCACCTGTCACAATATGTGGGCCTACCATCTGCAAAGATAGGTGTAGATGTTTGTGTTGGGTGCCAGGCGAAGGCAGGAAAACAGAAAAACAGCATGCTGCCACCTCTGGGTTGCGAGAGGAGATCGGTTTGTGAGGTCTGTTCTATTTGTGAGTGAGCACCATGACATCCACAGGTTCATTGGTTAGCAGTAAATGCAGACTTTGAACTCCCATGTTGAAGAATGAGCAGAGGTTGAGGAAAAGCTCTTGAGTTACCTTACCTGTCGTATCTACCATGCTCACCTATGGTTATCATTTTTGCATAGTGACTGCAAGAAATGAGGTCCCTTCAAAAGGTGTCCTGACAGCCTGACATCCAGATGTCCCTCCCCTTTGGCAACCTTCGCTATCTATTTTGCAGGGACACCATTGCTCCATCCAGACAGTTGTGATTGGTTTAAAGTAAAACAAACAAACAAGCCAGTGTGTCTTTTCCCGCATCCCAGAAGAGATCAGTGGTGTAGCCAGACCATACTGTAGCGCTGCCTCGCACTGTGAGATCTGGTCTGGCAATGTGAGATTAGTGTTATAGAAGTATAAAGGGGAACTTAAGATGAAGAACTCTGACATTCCAAAGGAGCTTCGAGCAGAAAGTCCATAACACTCTGTACCTGTTAGATCCAAGGATGGATCATTACAACTTTAAGATGGGTACAGAATGACTCTAGAGAAGCAAAACCACTCTGTGGTTGTGGGCTAGAAATCTATAGACCATGTTTTTTTTTAATGGCAAAGAATTACACAATTATAGATCCCATGGCATGAAAATTTCACTTTATGAGGTTTTTTAACATTAATATGAGTTTCCCCAGCCTGCCTATGGTCCCCCAGTGGCTAGAAATGGTGATAGGTGTAAACCGAGCCGAGAAATTAAAGCTCAGATGGGCAGATCTGGAATCTTGCTCCTTATGAGGTCATAACCACCTTGCCTCTTCTCCCGTCTCTGCTCCTCAAAATCTACATACTCAAATGGCACATACTAAGGAAAGCTCATTGTGGGACTGGCTCTAGTGGCTGTAATTCTGCACCAAGGGACTTCAGATATGGTATTAGGGGACCACTAAGGTCTATATGAAAGAGACTTCAGATTCAGTATTAGGGGACCACTAAGGTCTATATAAAGATATTTCAGATACAGTATTAGGGGACCACTAAGGTCTATATGAAAGAGACTTCAGATACAGTATTAGGGGACCACTAAGGTCTATATAAAAGAGACTTCAGATACAGTATTAGGGGACCACTAAGGTCTATATAAAGATATTTCAGATACAGTATTAGGGGACCACTAAGGTCTATATAAAAGAGACTTCAGATACAGTATTAGGGGACCACTAAGGCCTATATAAAAGCATCCAAAGAGAACCATGTCATGGGACCTTTAGAAAGCATTCACTGCTCAACAAAACGGTGAATGTTTTTGCATGAGTGTGAGGAAAAGCTTTGATGGAAACAACGCTGGCCTCTTTTAATAGTTTTTTTGAATGCAAAGTGGTGCACATATACACATACTGGACCATCCATCTGTTACTTTTACCCGTTCTTATACAGAGCTTTTTAGTTAAGCCTTCCGCAAACATAGCCCTCTTAAGCACAACTGTAAATATTAGGGCAGGGACAATCCCGATTTGATTCTTTCAACGATACATGGATGCCGGTTGGATTTCCATTGCAATTTTAATTTATTGCGATTCGATGATATTGAGTATTGCGATGTTCTTTTTTCCTTCTTTAACCAAAACAAAAGTTGAATAATTAAGATACATGAATCGCACCCCTAGTGAATATGGTGCTAATTGCTGTTGAAGCCTTGGGAAATTGTAATGGCCTGAGAAAATGGCTCGAATTCTGTGGAAGACGTATCTTGAAATGGATCGCTTCCCTGCTGCGCGCGGATCAGTTTCCACGTGGGTCTGGTCCCACTGATCTGTGCTTGATTTGGCAGGTCAGTTTTTCCTCTCTGTCCTTCTAAACTGAGAAATGACCAAACAAAGATGCATCCCGAGAGGGAGAGAGCCAAGCAGATAATGAAGTGCTCAATTATAGGGACACAGAGAACACATTTAAAACGGAGCCCTTCCAGCTACTCGTTTTGCCTCTGGAAGTGCCTCCTCTTTTTTTCCTCAGGTCTTAATAAAGAGTGCCATCAAATTAAAGCCATGTATCATCCACTTATACACAGAATCACTGCAGGCACTCACATACAGATGGCCATTGCTCAACTTCTCCCAGTCTGGCATGTACCCACAAGCCAACACATAATCCGTCTCAATCTCTATCCCTCTTTTTCTTTGTCTCTGTCTCTGTCTCTACCCTGCCTCTGTTTTACTAAATAATGAGTAATGAGATGAGCATCAGAACTTTTTGGCCAGTCCCCACATTTCAAGCTGGTTCTGTCATGTTCCCATTACAAGAGAGTGGCAGACATCAGAGGAATGATCTGATCAGAGCTTATGGATGATTTTTGAGTGTGCCTTTACATCTCCTGTAGGATAAATGAATGATTACAGGGAGTCAGGTAACGGTTTGGCACATGCATTAAAGCCCGACCAATAAAGGATTTTTAAGGTCAATACCGATAAAAAATATTTGGTTATTTAAAAATTTGATATTTCGATATACCAGCCGATATACACTGTATATAAAAAAGAAAATCTAGAAACGCATATCAAAACATGAACAGATTTCCCTAACATTAGTTAATTCTAGTTATTTATGAGTTCTCACTGAAATAATATAATTTGTTTTATTGTCACAACAGAACAGCAGCACATAAAAATGTATTAAAGTTCTGTAAAAAATAAAATGTATAAAAATACAAACTTAAGATATGAAACACAATAACCAAAAAGTGTTGCCAACAGAGATGTTGTAGAGCGCCCTCTGGTAGACAGATTATGTAACTCCAACACTCATAACATAGTTGACCGTCTGTTTTTTATATATATATATATATATATATATATATATATATATATATATATATATTACTGTGTATATATATATATATATATATATATATATATAATGAGGGCGGCTGTGGCTCGGTGGTAGAGCGGTTGCCTGCCAATCGGAAGGTTGGTGGTTCGATCCTCGCCCCTGCAGTCATGGTCGAAGTGTCCTTGGGCAAGACACTGAACCCCGAGTTGCCCCCGGTGCTGCGCATCGGAGTGTGAATGTGTGTGAATGTTTATCTGATGAGCAGGTGGCACCTTGTACGGCAGCCCCGGCCACAGTGTATGAATGTGTGTGAATGGTGAATGTTTCCTGTAGATGTAAAAGCGCTTTGAGCAGTTGTTAAGTTGCTATATAAATACAGCACATTTACATTTACATTTACATATATATATATATATATTTATTTACATATATATATATATATATATATATATTTATTTATTTATTTATTTATTTATTTTGGGGGGGGCCGTTATAAATGCCAATACCAATAATTCGGGTTTAGATAATATCAGCCCACCGATATATCGGTCGGGTTCTGACATGCATGCTCTTCTTTCACTGACTTTCTTCAGACTAACACATTTAGAAACGTTAGGAGAGAGATGGGGGCTCTACCCATTACATTGTTATGTTTTCCCCTTGTGTTTGCCCTGTGTGTGTCTTATTACATGTTTAGTCATTGCAGTTTAATGTCAGCATGTGCCAGATGCTCTAAAGAGAGCGGTTTAAGCAGGCAAAACATACGTTAGTTACAACTTGAGAGTAATTATGGAAACCAATTATTGCTGCTGTGATTAAAAATACTTGTTGCATGAGAGTATTTTATCTGCCTTTTGTTTATTTAAAAGCACTGAGGGAGTGAAAACATCATTTTGTTTTTAGAGGTTTGCACAAGTATCCTGGACGCATGCTATTGTGTATGCCGTGACTTTGTTATCATCAGTTATAAGCCAAAATTCCTGTGTTAATCACATTGACATACATTGTTTTTCACTAATCTATTTCTCCTTGTGCCCTTGGGATGCAGGAAGTAAAGCAATACGTAAATGAGAAACTAGAGCTGTGCAGAGCCGCTGAGCATAATTGGTTGTGAATAACTTGGATGCTGTGGCTGCGGTAATAATGTTCTTATCATCCCTTCCATGTCAGGCGCTGTCCCTGCACTGGGGTTTCCTCTCTCGCTCTATTAATCCGTGTCAGGATGCAGCGGCTCTTGGCATCCTCCTGCAACCTCAGGGAACCTCATCATTGATTAGATTGACTGGCTGTTGGAGCAACACGATGGCAAGGTGTCTGCTGGCGTTGTGTCTGTCATCATGACACCGTCCCCATTTCAAATGAACATGTGTCCAGCCAAGGTGGAGGTGGGGGTTTATCAGTGCTGAGAGCTGAGGAAAGACACTGGGCAAAGTGGCCCTAAAGGGCTTTTTGCTCTTGTATTTGGCCTAGATACTGTCATTTAATACCTCTGCAAATGTCGAAGATTTTGTCAGCGTGTTTATACTTGGCTGACTGCACCCGGTGAATTAGAAATGAATGAGTATATGCCAGGTTTCACATCCAAAATGGAGCCTTTGTGCTACAGCGAGAGAGAGAGCGCTGCTAATCTCGAGGGGATTCGTGTTGGTATTGTTGTAGGTGGTAATGTATGCCATATCCTGTATTTTCTGGTGTGTGTGTGTGTGTGTGTGTGTGTGTGTGTGTGTGTGTGTGTGTGTGTGTGTGTGTGTGTGTGTGTGTGTGTGTGTGTGTGTGTGTGTGTGTGTGTGTGTGTGTGTGTGTGTGTGTGTGTGTGTGACTAAATAGCTCTGTGTTGTATTGATCTGCCTGTTGCTGCAGCCCATTAGTGTGCTTACTCCGTGTACGCTCCAACACTTTTTAGTTGAAAACAGGAGAGCTGGGCATGTTGAATAGATCTGACCATGTCAAAAGTCATTATTGTGAAAACCCAGCCAATACAACAGCAGCAGCCCTGACAGTTAGTCAATGCTTTCTGGGATATTCCCGTCATTCTTGTATATTTGCACGACGTCCATACACCTGCTGACAGCGTTCGGCCCGTCGGATGTTGAATGAGGTTGATGACAGAGATTGATTGCACTGTGAGGCTAACGTCAGAGGACCAAAGTGACCTTAAGTCGGCAGAGGCATTCTGGGTAGTTTTAATGAGATGTTGGCCAGTGTGTTAGGCAGGTGCAACCTTGGGCTGGCTGCCTGGGCACTATGACCAAGGCTACCAGGGATGCACACAGACTTTGGATGCAGCATGAATGATGTACACATTTGGGTTGAATACTCAGAGTGACTTCTCCTAAAGTTAAAGCATGCTATTTACAGCATATGATATATATATATATATATATATATATATATATATATATATATATATATATATTGTAAATGTGAATAAATGTGCAAATTATTTTCTGTTTACAAAGTTGGCGATTTGCTCTTTTTGCCACACGCCCTTTCTACCGTAGATTGTTGGTAAAACCTTTGATGCATTTGTTTAAGGTGAATCCAGTAAGTCAGTACAGAGCTGGTGATGCTGTTGCCGTGGTGCTGCTACACGTCCTGCTGTGCCTTGTAACGCCCTGCAGTGCCCTGCTATGCCATTACCTACTACAAACTACTATTTTTAGTCACTGTTGCGTCATCTTTTACTGTGACTGTTATTGCCACTATTCATTACACCCCCAACCGTCCCCGTCAGACACCGCCTACCAAAGAGCCTGGGTCTGACCCAGCTTTCTTCCTAAAAGGGAGTTTTTCCTCGCCACTGTCAGACTGTTGCTTGCTCTGTAGGGAACTACTAGAATTGTTGGGTCCTATAAATTATAGAATGTGGTCTAGACCTACTCTATCTGTAAAGTGTCTCAAGATAACTCTTGTTATGAATTGACACTATAAATAAAATGGAATAGAATTGACGCAGATGTATCTGAAGGTGACACTGTTTTGTCTGCTTTTTTTGTCAAAAGCTCAAAGGAGCATGACATCACATTAGTTTCAATGTTTCTTCATGAACTAATTAACTAACATTGAATTTAGAGCATCTAAATAAACCAAAAACAAAATGTAGAAACATATAAATGAGACTGAAAAACAGGGAGATATCTTATTTGTTTCCAACACTTACTCCTCACTTTCTCTCCCCAACTACAGATGGTCCAAGGCCGACCCAGAAAGAAATCATTTCTCTGCGGGCATTCATGCTTCTCTTTCTCAAGCAACTCATCCTGAAGGTATGTCCCACCTGTCTTCATGCCTCGCATCCCCTTACACGGCTGGATTTATTCAAAACGTTCAGCCGCTCTGCTCCTTCATGAATTCAGTGCTATTTATATATTTCTTTCAAAAGAAAAAAAGATGTGGGGAATCAGAAGAAACCTAGTTGGCCTGAACAAATGGTATGCATTCATTATTCAGTTTGGTAATTATTTAATCATTTTAGTAATTTATCAAGTAAAGAAACCAAACATGTGTTGGTTCCAGCTTCTCAAATGAGACAAATTGTGTCTTTCTTTGCTTGAATTAATTGTAATTGGCTAACGCTGGGTTTGTTGTTATCAGATACTCCTTTAAGCCGTCACTTTTGGAAAATGTATAAACAATACTCTGTGTTTTTTGGCATTTTACTGACCAAATTAATTGGATTATCATTTGAAATAAATGATAAGCCTATCAACGATGAACATATTAGAGTGCTGGACTACATATTACAACTCTGATTATGTTTTACACTGTACAGTGCACCAGTCTGTGTTCTGCTGCCCACATCCCAGCATGCCTTGTCTCTGCAGATAATGATCGTGCCTGGTTCTGTAACAGGGTTCTTTAGGGCATGGCAGAAATACGAGGGATTTTTACACTGGACAGGAAAGGGCTTGGTGTCTGCAGCTGTCACCAGGCCAAAGGAGTTATCTGGCTGTTCAGTCGTTGTATTGCAGCAACATATTTTCTCATCACATGTGCATCAGTCTAAGCACAACAATAATAAATGACACACTGCTAGGGCCCTTTTTTAACGATCCAAGAGCACGGCGTAAAGCGCATGGCGCAGTACATTGCAAAAAAGGGGTGTCTAAAAACAAGATAAATCACAAAATCTGAGGGAAAAGGTACTCAAAGTTTCAGACTTAAAATTAGAAATTCACTCTTAAAACAAGACAAATTATCTAACACTTTTAAATTTAATTTTTTTTTCAAAATCTTGGTTAGAACCAAATAATTTGCAGTGTAGCGTTTAGGGTGTGTCCAAATCCACTTTTGCTAGTTTGATGGCGGAAAAAAGGATCCGTGCGCCGGGCGCATGGTCCTAAAGGGTTGTACGGAGTGTCTTCATTGATCATAGGTGTGTTTTGGGCGTAACATGCAATCAACAAGTGTCATCTCCCATTCCCTTTAACAGCCAGGCGCCTTTGGCCCTTAGATCATTGCTGTTATAATGTCAGATTTGCACAGTTACATTTTTAGTTGTAATCTTTTGCGTGTGTGTGTGTGTGTGTGGTGTGTGTGTGTGTGTGTGTGTGTGGTGTGTGTGTGTGTGTGTGTGTGTGTGTGTGTGTGTGTGTGTGTGTGTGTTGTGTGTGTGTGTGTGTGTGTGTGTGTGCGCGCGTGTGCACAAGCCTAAAAATAACAATGAAATGCTGCGTTACGGACTTTAGATCAGGTTTTTGTTGGTCAATGCCGCGATCACTTCCTGCTTCCGCAAGATAGCAATACGCCCAGAATGCACCTGAACACACACCCCTGTAAGACCAGCACACCCATGGGTGCACAGGTGGACCCAGGTGCATTTGCTATTTATACAACGTGGGCACTGGACGGTCTTAAAATAGCAAAGACGCTGTAAGTCGGGCTTTGCACGTGCAAGTTAGGGCCCTCTGGCTTCTTCCTCCAGTCTTTCCTATTATGTTATTTTAATTAAACCCCCTGAAACTGACTAGGATGCTTTTGCCTAATAATTGGCTCTAGCTTTGTAATGCAATGACCTTTCTCCAATGATTTGCCTTGTACGTCATTTAATCTTAATCTGATTTGATGTAGTTATTTGTGCTTTTTTTCAGGACCGGGGTGTGAAGGAAGATGAGCTGCAGAGCATCCTAAACTATCTGTTAACAATGCATGAGGTACTTTACATGGTAGTCCATCCGTGCTCCAAGTCCATTCATTCCCACATGCTGTATTGAGCTACAAGGTCAACTTTCATCTTTATTCTCGAGGAAGTTAATTCCCCCCCCCAGCATTTAAACTGACCAGCCAGGTGAATGGATCGTTTCTGTCACAACGTTTTATTACTCCATTCAGTCCTTTCTAAACAGAATGAAAAAGCCCAATAAAGTACACCCATTTCTTTAAGTTACATGGGATTTCTGACAGAATTTCCCCCCATAGCATCAGCCCAAACACCTTTTAATAAAACACGAAAACACAGAACAGCTGGACAGGATTCCTAAATGGAGGAAGGGCAGGTAACAAGGCACGTCTCAACAAGAAGAATCATGAATTGGACAATGGCCAACCACTGCCCCTGTACTGTTGTAAGGTGTACCAGGTGATACAATTGCAAAGAACATACATGATGTCACTGCTGCAGTTGCAGTTACAGAGTCTGAGCAAAAAAACTTTTTTCTGTTCCTTTGCCCCGCTCTCTTTTCTTTTTTTCTTACTTTTATCTCCAATTGTTTTTCCCTCCTGGTTTGTCTGCAGGATGAGAATCTGCATGATGTGTTGCAGCTGGTGGCAGCCCTCATGTCTGAGCATCCAGCCTCTATGATCCCTGCTTTTGACCAGAGGAATGGAATACGGTAAGCCCCCTAAGGGGAAGACACAATCCCTTCGCCATTCAGGCACAAAATGAAAAAGGTGATTTCACAAAACAAACCTAAGCACCTAACACTGGTGGTGGTGCCGTGTGCCTATGTGATGCATTAATAATTCATAAGGTTCAGTGAGAGAGAAAAAAAGACGTTTGCATGGAAAAGTAATAATATTAACATATTGATTTCACAATATGACATGGATGATCAAGCTAAACCCATGTGAAACTATAAAGTATAAACTCGGTGTAGCACTGCTTGTGAGTTCTGGGGAATTCTGGCTGCTGCTTTCATTAGGACATTCATTTAATGCTAATGAAAATTCACTCTGAAGGAAAGTGGTTGTCAGCTTACCAGTGGAGGACCCTTTTCATCAACAGGGCTATATTTTATTCTGTCAAGACCGTGTGCTGTTGCCAGCTTTCGCTGCTTGTGTCTGTTCCAGGGTAATCTACAAGCTCATGGCCTCAAAGAGTGAAGGCATTCGAGTACAATCCCTCAAAGTCCTTGGGTACTTCCTCAAGCATTTGGGCCACAAGTAAGTAATCCATTCCAATAGCTGTGTAGTAGATTGTAATTACCCACTCAAGTGTTTTATAATAAATTGTCACATAAAAATAGTTGTCTGTTACAGGCCTAATGCTGTTATCTTTTCTCTGTTGTTACCATAGACTGTAAATTAATGGACAGAGCATGTGTGACGTCACCCATTGGGGTGTGGAGATCTGACATGAGTTTGCTGTGACGGGCGCAGCCATCCTGGTGTAACAATTTTAGGCAAGATGGCGGAGTGAGGGAGGAGCTGCTTACACTCTGTTACTTTACACACTTTCACTGGTAATCACACCATAGCCACGCCCTAAAACACCCCCTGCTTAATTGCCGATTTTAAAATCAACAAGACCATAATTCAAAAGATAAACACTTAAAGAAGACTTAAAACTAGCGACTGAGACCATAAACTCATTATGAAAATGTTTACTGAAGTAATAAATCAAGTGAATCAAGGTAATAAATCATAGACTTCTACAGAAACCAACCTTTTGCAACTGCACATCTTGCCCCCTGCTGGAATTCAGATAGAATGCAGGTTTACGGAGTCTCCCCCTGCTGGAATTCAGATAGAATGCAGGTTTAAGGAGTCTCCCCCTGCTGGAATTCAGATAGAATGCAGGTTTAAGGAGTCTCCTCCTGCTGTAATTCAGATAGAATGCAGGTTTAAGGATTCTCCCCCTGCTGTAATTCAGATAGAATGCAGGTTTAAGGAGTCTCCTCCTGCTGGAATTCAGATAGAATGCAGGTTTAAGGAGTGTCCTCCTGATGGAATTCAGAGAGAATGCAGGTTTACGGAGTCTCCCCCTGCTGGAATTCAGATAGAATGCAGGTTTAAGGAGTCTCCCCCTGCTGGAATTCAGATAGAATGCAGGTTTAAGGAGTCTCCCCCTGCTGGAATTCAGATAGAATGCAGGTTTAAGGAGTCTCCCCCTGCTGGAATTCAGATAGAATGCAGGTTTAAGGAGTCTCCTCCTGCTGGAATTCAGATAGAATGCAGGTTTAAGGAGTCTCGCCCTGCAGGAATTCAGATAAAATGCAGGTTTAAGGAGTCTCCCCCTGCTGGAATTCAGATAGAATGCAGGTTTAGGGCACTTCTGCATTTGCAGCACTTTGCTAAACCGATGCGTTGTCCATTAATATTATACAGTCTATGGTTGTTATGCGATTTTAAGGCGTCCATGTCCAGGTTTTCCAACGTTACCATAGGCTAATAGTAAACTTAAAAGTCATAAGTCAAGCTTTTCATCCGGAAATGTGATTCATTTGTTCCCGCCACACTTTTTTTTTTTTTTTTTAAAGTGGACAATTAGAAGAGCCAAAAAACGTTTGACTGGATGCCATTTTTGCAAATTAGGGTGCACGTTTTTGCATGCCCGGAAACCAGGCTTCTGCCCAATTCAGAATTGAATTAAGAATGACTCACTAAATTCCAATTCAGTTCATGAATTTGAATAGATATCAAAAACAGGATCTGGAATTACAATTTAAATTTGAATTAAGCAGAATTGCAATTTAATAAAAATTCAAAGAAATTCATATACATAATATAAGTTAAGTGTGAAACAATGAAGCTTTACAAAATATGTCAGATATGATTGCATTAAATATTCTATGAATGATATTAGTTTGAACTACTTGTACAGATTACATTAACAGGAAATGTTTCCCCCCAGCAGTGAATGTTAAAAGTCACAGAACAAATAATTAAGTGTGATTTATTGTATATGTAATTTTGTGGGACATGATGGAACATGACTCCATTTCCCAGAATGCTTATCATTATCTATATTTTGGAACAAAATGTATGCAGGGTTGATGAGTGACTAGTTACGTGTAATGAAATTATTTCAAATTAAATAAATTAAATGAAATTACAAAAATCATTGTAATTGTATATAGTTGTATTACAGAGGTAAAATGTGTAATTCAATTAGATACTAATCAAATTAAAAGGAATTTGCTGTGCATTGATAAAGTAATCCAAATAAAGTAATCCAAACCACATTTATAATGGGTAACTTATAACATTAAGCAATTACATTTCCATAGTAACCTTCCTTACACTAAATGTATGTGAGATTCAACACGTTCTTTCTGTTGTGCGACTGAATCTGAAATGAATTTAATTCCACTTCCTGTTATTCCAATTCCAATTCAACTTCCTGTTGGGCGGAGTTAGTTCAAATTTCAATTCATGAATTGAATGGAGGCCAATTCTGAAATTCAGAATTTTGCACAAACTATAACTTCACATAAGGCAATGGTAGAAAATGTCCATGTTATTGTCCAACAGAGTGAAACTACCTGTGAAGATGTCAGCATATTTTCTGTACTGTACTGTAATATAATATGCAGCGTTTATTAGAGAAGAGAGAGAATGCCTACAAATGCAGAGCCTGTGATTGAAAATGTGGGATGCGGGGATGGATGGGGAAGATATGGCTCACAATGGTGGAGCACCAAGTGTTCCTGCTCAATGGAGAGTACTGTTAGGGCAGGCATAAACCCATGCTAGGCTGCCACAGTCAAGCGAAAGGCCTCTGTCCTCAAGGGACCTGAGGGCTTCAGGAAAGCCTGCCTTCACCCTTCACTTTGAAAGCTTCTGTACATTTTAAAGTACCATCCTGCTCAATATGGGCTCTAACGCAACTCATAAAGAATTGAACGTGTTTCTTCAGCGCTCTGCTGATGTTACTACTTTTACTAATTCAATTTGTAATTTTACTTAGTTCAGTGATTTAGTTGGTTTTCTCTGGGTTGAGGAGTCAAATGGTCAGTACTTGTACTAGTTCTAGTTAATACTTTTTTGGGGCCATGCATTGTTTATATCAGGATATATAACATCTGTCTTAAAATTGCATATGCTCAACTTATCATAAACTTTAAGATCTGACATAATTAATATGACTTGTCAAGTGTAAAGTTTTTAGAATCAACTGTGCTTCATGCTGTATGAGTACTTTACCCCTCTTCAGCAGTGTATTTTATTGCTTCTCATTTTCATATTTTAAACAGTGTGAATACCACTGTGCCTCTTGGGTTGAGCAGATTTGTAAGTTCAACCTCAGCTTGCAATGCATCACCAGTTTGCCCTTTCCTCCCAAATTTCCATATTTATACATTTAAGAGAAATACTACCCTTCTCCTAAGTGTCCAATTTGCCAGCCTCTGCAATTTACAAAAAAAGCTGTTGAATTATTAGGAGAGTCACAACTTGTCTTGAGGCAATGGCGGCAGCTTTGACGTAGCATTGTGACAGCAGTCCTTATGCTGCTGCAGAAGTAGTTTGTCACGGTTGAACCCATTCACCTGTGGTATGCCTCTGTTGTATGCCAGAGCTGTCCTGGTGACAGGCTAACTTCGTTATCCTACATACCTCCAACGAAATTCCCCCAATTTATGATAGCAGGCAGTTCCTGACATTCGTCTCCAGAGCCCGGCTCCCTGTGGGTGAGAACAAGGAAGAAAGCACTCTCTGATCCTTTCAGTGACTAAGGGAGCTCCAAACAAGCCACTTTACGTGTGTGTGTGTGTGTGTGTGTGTGTGTGTGTGTGTGTGTGTGTGTGTGTGTGTTTATCCACAGGAGGAAGGTGGAGATCATGCACACACACAGCCTCTTCACTCTCCTGGGAGAGAGGCTCATGCTGCACACCAACACTGTGACCGTGACGACCTACAACACTCTGTATGAGGTAACAAAGCATTTTCCTCTCATGTGTCCCAACGTTATCGCACCATTGGTCTCTGTGTACAGATTGTGCGACTGATGTCTTCTCACCGCTTCTCACACCAGATTCTGACAGAGCAGGTGTGCACACAAGTAGTTCACAAACCTCATCCTGAACCCGACTCCACTGTCAAGATTCAGAACCCAAGTAAGCATGCAATGTGTCACATGTTGAGTATTTAAGTTTGAGTTTGAGTTTTTTTATTATCCTTTCTAAAGTACTCTGTCCACCGGTAACATTTCACAGTATGTTTATGTATTTGTGTTTTGCTAAATGTGATTTCAGTGATCCTCAAGGTGGTAGCCACGTTATTGAAGAACTCCACCCCCAGCCCGGAGCTGATGGAAGTTCGTCGGCTCTTCCTTTCAGACATGATCAAACTGTTCAGCAACAGCCGGGAGAACAGGCGGTGAGCAGACCTAACAACTTCATCCATTATCCTTCTGATTGAGGTATCAAAAGAAAGTGGGAAAAGGCACACCGCCCCCCCCATGTTCTCCAGCAGATGTCTCGGTGACAGGTTTTGACCGATGCCCTTTCCTGCTTTTTTGGTCTTTATCACTCTCTAAAATGGCACAGGGACATAAACATTACAGATGCAGTACAATACATACGCAAGGTCATGGACCAGTGGCATGCAGCAGGTCTTCACAATATCTCTTAAAAAGCACAATACTCAGTTCTTATATGCCACAATACTTTGCAAGCTGTTTACACACACACACACACACACACACACACACACACACACACACACACACTCTCTCTCTTTTTAAGACATATTGCAGCTAAACTATAAGTCTAAGGAAGCCACTGATCCATATCCAAATAATTAGCCTAAAATGATTAGGCAGAAAGTGCCCCTTTAACTTTAGCTATTGAGTTGAAATCAACAATTGGTTTTCACTTTTTGCCCTTTTCTGTTTCCTAGCTGTTGTTAAATAAAAAAGCAAGTGCACATATGCATGGCCAAATGATCCAAACAGTCTGTAGTAATGTGAATAACAAAATGTCAAATGTCACCGGTGTGTTCTTTCGACTCAAATGAAAGATGAATTCATCCTTTTACCACCAAGTCCAGTAAACTTGCTAATCCTAAGAGGATCTGATTTGACCTGACCGTGTGATGATGTGCGTATTGCAGGTGTCTGCTTCAGTGCTCCGTATGGCAGGACTGGATGTTTTCTGTCGGCTACATCAACCCTAAAAACTCTGATGAGCAGAAGATCACTGAGATGGTGTACAACATCTTTCGTATTCTGCTCTACCATGCCATCAAGCATGAGTGGGGAGGATGGCGCGTGTGGGTGGACACACTCTCTATAGCCCACTCTAAGGTGAGTACTGCACTCTACAACAAAGAGGAAATACTGACCTCTGCTGTTGAGGGAGACAACGTTATCTTTTTGTCATATCTTAGCTGCTAATAGATTGTTTCTGCATCCAAGTATGTGGCTAACATTGTCTATAATGTTGCCCTTGTAGGTGACATACGAGGCACATAAAGACTACTTGGCTAAGATGTATGAGGAGTACCAGCGTCAGGAGGAGGAGAACATTAAGAAAGGGAAGAAGGGTTTGGTCAGCACCATCTCCGGTCTGTCTGCTCAGGCGTCGGGCATCAATGGCGCAATTGAGATCAGAGAAATGGACGACAACTCCCAGACACCTGAGAGCGAGAAGGACTACGAGAGCGCAGACTCTCACAACTTGCTGGCTGAAGGCAAGGGGCCCGAAATGGGTCTCAGAGGGACTGAGGCTACGGTAGATGGGGTCAGGGTCGAAGTTCACCACCTTCTGGTGGACATCAAGGCTGAAAAGGTGGAGGCTACAGAGGTTAAGCTAGATGATATGGAAACGCTGGGAGTATCTGAGAACGGAGCCCTGGTGGAGGTGGACTCTCTGCTGGATAATGTTTATTGTGCTGCAGTGGAAAAGCTCAACAGCAACGTCAACAGTGTGTTGTTGCCAAAGGGCAGCATGGTTGACCACAATGCACCCCCTCTCATTACCCTAGATGATGAAAAGGACAGCATCCCCAACAGCAACAACTTCCTGTTTGGCAAGGTGGCAGGCAGCATGGGAGACGAGCTTTTGCCGGATCTCAGTACAGTTGCGCCTCTGGTGCTGCCCAGCCCAGAGCCTTCAGTCCACACCAGCGCCGCGGATGAACTGGGCCTTCTCGCTCACATGACAAACAGCTCTGAGCTGGGCTCCTTACCCAGCATCCTGGAGCAGGACGAGTTTGAACTACAGGCAGCCTTCAAGGGCATCAACTCCATGGCTAGTACTGAGGCCGAGGTCTCCTCCGAAAGCCCTGAGGTCCACGTGGTCTCCGTTTCCGCGCCGTCTGAAGGGGACCCCTCAGCTGTTAAGACCGGCAGTGCAGGAGATTCCACAATCAACACCTCGGATACCGATGACGGCAAAAACAAGGAGATGAAGAAGATTCAGACGACTTCCACCACACAGGTTGGTCCAAAGCTAAGTCCGCATCTAGTTCATTCACAGCATTTGAGATGTCCGGTAATACCCTACACACAAAAAGGCCATCTTCCCATTTTTTTGGCTTTCACATGAAAGAAATAATAGAGGTTCACTGACTTCACCAGATTGAGAAAAAAAACCTGTAAAGCTTTGCCAGAGGGAACTATAACAGCATCATGAATACTGAAACAGAGCAGCGCCAGGGTCAAAGACTGGAAAGCGAGGAAGCAGACCACTTGTTATTGTCAGGATGTGTTGGCCTTTTTGTGAACAGTTGTATATATTAACAGACCCATTGGGAGCATTCCCTTCCCCAACTCTGGTTGTAATGGGGACAGGATGGCCTGGTGCACATCAGGATCCATCCCTCTGAGAAAAGGAAAGTGGGCTGCTGGAATAGTCGGCAGAGCCATCAGGAGGGCAGAAATAGACAAAGCATTATTCGGCAACAACCGCCCGGGATTTGTCCCTCCTCCCGTATGAGCTGTGCTCTTTCTCAGAGGTCAGGCTCTTTGGCCTGTGCTGGGTCACTGATGGAGGGCCAGTGGGAGTTTATTTTAAAACCTTTCTCTGCTGATGTGTAATTGCTCATGTTCAATTCATCGCTGCTGCTGTTTTAAACAGGCCAGGCTTCTTTTTCTTTTTTTTTGCAGCACCTTGCTGACTCATTCAACCTAACTGGTATATTTAGAGGTTGCATTAGGCTTGTTGTATTTTTCCTTTACCTGTGGGCAGGAAGAGGTTATCCGAGGACTCACTTAAATCTGGCAATTCATCATTCATAACGTGAATAACATGACAGTAGCCTTATATCTCATTAGGGGCGCACTATCCATCTCAACAGAAGGATTAGCAACTAGTCTGTAAACAGTATCTCATGATGGACAGTGATTGTATATGTGATGCCAAATTAATTAGTTTACTGTTTGTTACTGATTACCTGCTCTCCCATCAGAGTCTGCATGGCCGCCTAGCCTCTCAGATGGAGAGGGACATTCGTGTGGATTTGGGCTTCCGGGGGACTCCGATGACCGAAGAACAGCGACAGCAGTTCAGCCCCGGCCCACGCACCACCATGTTCCGCATCCCAGAGTTCAAATGGTCCACCATGCACCAGAGACTGCTCACTGATCTGCTGTTTTCACTGGAGAGCGACGTTCACGTCTGGAGGAGGTGTGTGAAGGGTTTTTGGGAGCATGGTGCTTAGAGTCATGCTCAGATTACCCTTCCACATCAGAACTAACGGGGTACCCGTGGGGTATTAAAGTATTAAAAAAACAATATTCCAAAAACAAGGTTTTAAAAGTATTAAATTCATTTAACAAAGGTGTTATATTTTTTCTTGCACTGCCAAGGTGCTCTTGAGCAAGGCACCGAACTCCCTTCAACTGCTCTGTTTCAGCAGTCGCAGCCCCCCCACTCTGACATCTCTCCATTAGTGCATGTACAGGACCTGAGCATGAGTGTGTATTTCAGGGCTGTGTTTAATAACAACAGTGTAAATTGCATAGGGGATCAATAAAGAGTATAAATTAAAATTAATGAAATTAATTCTTTTCTATGGCATAAAATTCATACAGATTTTTGATTTTAACGCTGTGAAGTTAGGGTTAGGGCATTATATTTCATACTAGGTAGTATTAAAATGGTCTTGAGAAGTCTTTAATATTTAACTTGGAGAACCCCAGGGGTACCCTGATGTACTGTTGTTTTCTGCTTTCAGACATGATATATCAAATACAGTCTGCCTTTTTTTCCTATACAACCATAGACTGTACATACAAAAACCTACACATATCTTTAATTTATTGCACATTAGGATTGACACATGATTTACATAAAGTGAAAATGCTTGTACTTAATAATCCATTTTTCCCCCCCTCTTCCTTCCCTTGCAGCCACTCCACCAAATCTGTCATGGACTTTGTGAATAGTAATGAGAACATCATATTTGTCCACAACACCATCCACCTCATCTCCCAAATGGTAGACAACATCATTATCGCTTGTGGAGGGATCTTGCCCCTTCTCTCGGCTGCCACCTCTCCTACTGTAAGTGCACCTCCCTGTCTTCCCCGTGGGTGGATAATGCCATCTAGTGGTAGTTTCATTATAACCGTTGGGTCTGTGGTTGGAGCTCACCACAGGACGTACCTGTGGGAGATGAGATGTGTTTCTTGATTAGAGCCTCCTTTATTTGCTCAGCTTCAATTTGCTACAATTAATGCTGAGGACATTACTTGCAACAGTTTGTAATTAACTTCCCTGTGTGTTATTCATGTTTACCTTTATCGATCTACTGCAATTATCAGATTTAATTTGCAGTTTTTAGCTGAAATGGATTTTAATCATCAAAGCCGTGCTACGGTTATTATTTCTCTCTTGATAACTGTTTTATTTCTATTGATTTTTTTTTTTTTTTTACATTTTTGAATATTATCTCTGCTTCCTCAGAGGCCCGACTCACCCTTGCATAATAATAATGGTCCATGCTGGTGCCTTCTTCCTGACCTACAGTGAACAAAACTATAAGTGCAACACTTTTGTTTTTGCCCCCATTATTCATGATCTGAACTCTTTTCTATGTACACAAAATGATTATATCTCTCAAATATTGTTCACAATTCTGTCTAAATCTGTGTTAGTGAGCACTTCTCCATTGCCGAGATAATCCATCCACCTCACAGGTGTGAGATATCAAGGTGCTGATTAGACAACATGGTTACTGCACAGGTGTCTTAGGCTGGCCACAATAAAAGGCCACTCTACAATGTAGCCACAACATGGAGGTGGAAGCCTTCTGTGTAGATAGAAAAGTCTTAGATCTTTGAGTTCAGCTCATGAAAAATGGGGGCAAAAACAAAAGTGTTGTGGCCGGGTTGGCTTAGTGGGTAGAGCAGGTGCACATGCACTTCGAGGTGTATACCTTGACGCAGAGGTCCAGGATTTGAATCCGACCTCTGACGATTTCCTGCATGTCTTCCCGCTTTCTCCCATTTCTCACCTATCTGTCCTGTCAAAAATGAAAGGTGGAATAGCCCAAAAAAAGTTCAAAAACAAAAGTGTTTTAATTTCGTTCAGTATATATAAAGAATATGGAAAGAGGGTAATTTCACAGATATGATATGACCCTCGTTCCATATTCTTTTGCTTGTTTCTGTACAAAATAATAATTCCTTACCCTAAAACTAAATCTTGTCATATCACATTATTACACTATCCTAAATTTTAAGGCAATATCTAGCCTCAATCAAGTCGCTGTAATATCGGAATGTTACCCAGTCCTACAGCTTGTGGTGAGAATGTGACCAAGCTGATATCATACACGTGCACTTTTATTTTAATGTGACTGGTGTTTTTTTGTTGTTGCTTGTGCCAGACGGAGTTGGAGAACATCGAGGCAACACAGGGCATGTCCTCAGAGACGGCCATCACGTTCCTCTCCCGTCTCATGGTGATGGTAGACGTGTTGGTGTTCTCCAGCTCCCTCAACTTCAGTGAGATTGAGGCTGAGAAGAACATGTCCTCCGGGGGCCTGATGCGTCAGTGCCTCAGACTTGGTAAGGTCATGAGCAGGGAGACGCTAAAACAATTACATCTGTCTCTATGCCTCTCCGTTGCGTCTTTTGCCTGTCACACTGGAAAATTGATGAGCTAGAAAATGCTACGATAATATTCTCTTCACACACTAATAATTTCTCTAATCCCCGAAAAATCCTCTGTTTGATCAGCAAAGCTAATTAATTTAAGAGTCCTTTGCTAATTGTATACTAAACTGGAGAATGTGCTGGGATTTGCTGCACTTTGGAGCAGTAAAAACCGACATGATCATCATTTAGGAATTCATAATGAGCAGAGAAAATCATTTGCAGTCCAATCGGGTAGTCTTTGCAAACGGTAGCCTTTTGTTTTCAGTCATCGGTGTGTCTCATAAAAGTCACGCGGTCCTCTCTGCCCTTGTGTGTGTTTGAATGTGTCTGTGTACATAATAGAGATTTGATGAATTGCATTTGAATGCAAAGTAGACAACTGATGAATATCTTGTGAATATAGTTGTTTAAGCAGAATTATTGGATACATGAAATAATCATAGAAAGAGTGTGTGTTTGTGTCTCTTTTTAGCTGGGCATGTGAGAGTGTGTCTATATCCGTTTGCGCCTGTGGGTCTGTGTATGTGTGTGCGCGAGCCTGTGTTTGCTGGGTTGTTCACTCCAAGTTGTGCTCTGGGGGATGGGAAATCAGACTTCACAGTGTCCTTGGTGCAAACACACAATTTCTCATCACTGGCTTCAGTGTGAAATCAGTCTGGCTGATGATTTTAACTCCCGGTCTCTATCCTGGCAGCCTGGAACAAATAGTCATCAGAGATAACCAATTAATTTTAAATGAGGTCATGCATGTTATCAACATTTAATTCACTTTTACCTCTGAAATGAGACCTTATTTGTATGCTGTGTGTGTGTGTGTGTGTGTGTGTGTGTGTGTGTGTGCGTGCAGTGTGTTGTGTGGCTGTTAGGAATTGTCTCGAGTGCAGGCAAAGAGACAGAGGACTCAAGTATTCCATTACCAACAACAACAAGACTCATGAAAACCTGCAAAATGCTGTGACTTATAACAAGGTAGGATGTGTGGTTTCTGTGCCCCTAGGACATTTCACTTATACATTGCATTTTACTTTAAGAACACTTTGCCCCATCCTTATAATGTGACCTGTACCGACGCTAAATCAGCTCTCCTGTTCTAAGGGTCAATTACACCCCCCATAGCACTAAATCTGTCTTTGTCTAGTAACATACAGGTTCTTTCAGTTCCACATTTGTCCGTTTTTCTAATCTTTTAAATTATGTGAAAAGGAAAGTATTGGCAGTGTACAGTTTAACTGAGCTTTAACTGAACAGAGTAGCATGTCATATTGTGTTGTCTTTTTGCTTTAGACAGCCATAGAGACTGTCCCTAGTAACCTGTCTCCCATCAAGGACCGTGATCGCCTTTTGCAGGATGTGGACATCAGTAGACTGCGCGCCGTGGTGTTTCGCGATGTGGTGAGTGCTGGTGTGTGTGTGTGTGTGTGTGTGTGTGTGTGTGTGTGTGTGTGTGTGTGTGTGTGTGTGTGTGTGTGTGTGTGTGTGTGTGTGTGTGTGTGTGTGTGTGTGTGTGTGTGTGTGTGTGTGTGTGTGTGTGTGTGTGTGTGTGTGTGTGCAGAGCTTGTACATGCAAAAGTTGCATGTGTATGTCACAAAGCTTGGCCTCAGGTAGAAAGGATGAGGAAAATATGATTAGTCTTTTTTTTTTTGCAATACCCTACAATGTGAAACACCAAAGGTCTCCTTGTCAACTGAGCGGCTGTCTGTTGAACACATATGATGGATATATTTCAAAGTATTAGACATATGTTCGAGAATAATGTCAGTACTTTGAATGTGTTGTGTTGTGTGAAATGAGATCTTCTGAATAGAGAGTGGCGTAACTCGATTGTGGTTCCTATCCACAGGATGACAGCAAGCAAGCCCAATTCCTGGCTTTAGCTGTGGTGTACTTCATCTCTGTCCTCATGGTCTCCAAGTACCGCGACATCCTGGAACCCCAACGAGAGACTGCCAGGATAAGCCAATCAGGCCGCAGCATGCGTCAGGAGATCAACTCGCCAACAAGCACAGGTGTTGACAGCTGTGCCCTATCCTTGCATCCATTCTTCCCGCTCACTAATCTTAGCTTGTGCTGACTGTGTCTGATACAGATGAATGTGAAGTGTCCTTGGTCCTCTCTGATGCACTGCTGCCTGCCTGGGCTGAAAGCTCATTTAGTAAAATAGGAGGGATACCCTGCCCACACTCTACTGGCTCACCTATGATTTATTCATGAGCTCTGCTAATTGCACCACACAGAATTAAATGTGGAAGCACTGGGGCTGGAGATGGTAGTTATGAACTTGAATAGGCATCACCGTTGTCCCTGACATGAAAGGTAGTTTATGCCTCAAGTCATAAATCATACATTAAGCCACATGAAAGGAAATCAGTGGCTGCCTACAGAGGTTTAACACAATGTCTGCCGCAGTGCCATCTTTCTATTATGAGATGCACGAGTAAGCATACTTTATCAACTTCCATTCAGACAAAAGGTGAAGTGAATAAAAGAAACAAGAGGAAGAGCGGAGAGGCCAAAGGAAATATGGAAGCGTAATTTGAGGAGCTTGCAACACACAGAGACGAAAGGAAGAGAAGATGAGCAGTGAGAAGTTGAGAGATGGGAAAGCAGCCGCATGCTGGCCAACTACTGTGGGTTTTTAGGGCAGTGGAGCCAGGCTTGCTATTTTCAGCCCCATCTGTCAGTGCCCATTAGGCAAGCAATCCACCAGAGGAGAATGGGATCATAGAGGTTGCTGGGAGGAGAAAGGCACACTGCCGCCTTCATAAATTTCACCAGAAAATGGGGGAATTTTCCAGACGGCATGTGGCAGACGATTGTCTGATGGACCGGGAAGTCAGACGACTTGCTGGCTAAATCAGGCCCCGTTGACCTCGTTAGGGGGCATGTGATGAATATCAATATGGCCGGCCTTGCGTCCACAGTAGGTAAACACTGGGTCACAATTAAGCAAAATCAGACTAGAAAGGCACCTCTACAGGTTTCTGTGGAAAAATAGCAAACAGTTGTTCGCTATATAGACAATGCATGTTCTATGTATGAAGAGACAGAGTGCTGATTAAGAAAAAACAAAGTCTTGGTTCACACCCAGCATCTCATGTACAGTATATAGACCGGGACAGTATATTATGTACCAACATAATAGAGCAGCTATCTGACTTTTCTGTCACTGTTTCAAAGCCGCCAAATAGATATCCCCCAAAGGCTTTAGGCAGGAGGAAGCCGAGGAAAAAAGGATTCATGTTTTATTAGCACAGAGGGAGAATAACAGAGAGATAATCTCACCAGAGGATCAGAGCTTCTGGAGAGAGATCTAAGAAGCTGCGTCGGCACATGGCTCTTTCTGCACATGCTTAATTTACTCTTTGGATTGGAATGTAAAGTTGGCTCTGCAATGCAGTTTCATTCATTGCTCTTTGTTAAATATTATGTTATTAATACACATTTCTTACTTCTCTTGGCATTTAGTATGTTGATAGTGGGCATATAGATAGACCAACTATGATAAATATCTGGATATGATCTGTATAATAAGGTTCACAATGTCATTATTGACTATTTCAATCATTGATCTCGAATCCAGTGAAACTAATATTAATTCTAAACTCTCTTACCGTGGTCTGAGATTATGGCATTTACATCCTCTACATGTTCTGTACTTATGGTGTGTGCGTGTGTTCTACAGAAACACCATTTGACAGCAGTAAGGACCGTCCTGCGCCATCAGACCTTCACAACAGAAGCTCCATTCACCACACAGACTCTGGTATCGGAGAGGAGCAGGTAGCCAGCGTCTTGAACGGGTCTGACCTGGATAACAGCGCGGGAGTGCTCATATCTACGCTGTCCTCAGAGGTGAAGAAGTCCCAGGAGAGTGTGTCTGAATCACTCAGCGTGCAGGTGCTGAGACCAACCTCCTCCATTATCAGCATCAGCCAGCCCAAAAAGGGCATCAATGTCAAGGAGATACTGAAGAGCCTGGTGTCAGCTCCAGTGGAGGGCATGGAGGCCGGGCTGGAGCCTGTGTCCTACCCAGACCCTGCTGCCAACGCCCAGGCCATGCTGCCCATGCAGTTTCACTCCTTTGACAGGTGAGGAAGTGTCATCGGTTGGTAGTCTACTGTGCAGAAAATCACTGTGTTCAGTTGTTTTGTTTAAAACCAAATGCTTTTATTAATTCTTCATTGCAAATGAAATACTTACTACAATAATCAAAAAACAAAAAGCTAATAATATGACAGCATCACAGAAGCAGCTCCCCACTTCTTCTTCTTTTACAAACCGGTCAAATGGCCTCCAGATTTTCTCATACTCTCCCAATTTCTCTCTCAATTTGTATGTCAGTCTCTCCATGGTCATACATTGCGCCATATTCTTTTTTTCTTTGTTTTTAAAATTATTTTTTGGGCATTTTAGGCTTTTATTCAATAGGACAGATATATGGGCGCCCACTCTACCAACAGAGCCATCCGGGTGCTCATTGCGCCATATTCTTGATCCAAGCACCAATTGTGGGTGCCTCCAAAAATCCCTTTTTTTTTTAGTTCAGACTGGAGTTTTTGCATATTTTAGCCCATTTCCAAAGAATCATGTTCTTTGCATCACAGTTAATCTCTTTGCAACCCTTCCTATTGCTGCATTTTGAACCTAATGGATTTTAGTTATGGCACATTTCTTTGCGTTGAGTATTTAAAAAAAAGAAAATCTATCTTTGCTGTGTGTAAACACACCTAAATGGAATATTATAATGTAACTTGGGACTTGATGTTCTAAATCTAAACTATACAACTTGCATTTGAAGTGGACAGCAGAAATGTTTAGTACACAGGACTGTGCATGATTTGTAGCTACAGTAAGAAGCAATAACTTGTAAAAAAACAACAGTATTGTCCTTTAACTGAACTTGAGTTTTATGTTGTTTTCAATAGGTAAAGCGAACTTAGTTAAAGCCAAAAACATACCATCATTCTCTGAGGTTAACATTTTGTGTGTGTGTGTGTGTTTGCGTGTGTGTGTGCGCGCTACCAGTCGAGCAACCGTAATATGCTGATGTTAGGCCTCTGGGTTTATCTTAGTTATCCAGGATACCACTAATGGTTTCTAAGTAGTAGCATGCAACACATTATTCATTTCAGGCCACTTGTATTGTACTCATCCCACGGCAAAGAATTCCTGTGTTTGAAAAGGTCTCTGAAGCACTGCGCCACTGCTGCGGTTTATTTACGTTCCTGGATTAGATAAAACCACACAGTAATCCGTCTGGATTTGGGAGTTTACAAACCTGCTCCTGCAGGGATTTCAAGCTGCAAGCCTCTGATCCTTGTCTCCTTTGGTTGATAGAGTTTTGAAAATCATAATTTTTCTGGAAGTAATTTGAGTTGGTTGAGCCCAACCAAAAGCCCGTCCTGTCCCCTGGACACCACTGATTTGATGGAGTTTGAGTTGTGTGTGTCCGTGTAATCGGTGCCAGGCTCCTTAGAGACGGCGGAGGACACATTGAGTCAGGAGGAACAATGGGGGCCCCCCCTTCTTTTTAATGCATGCTGCTGCTGAGCTCGGGCTGAGGTGAGCCTGATGAATAGGGGGAAAAATGGAGGAGGATGTGGAGAGAGGACAGCTAAGAGGGTGGGGGTCTCCAGGGTGTTGATGACAGATTAAACAGAAGCGGCCTCACGCCACACCATAGAGAGCCCTGTCGCCCTCACCGCTCACACCCGTAATGGGAACTGGCAGCCTGAAATGAGTCGCCACGGCAAAGTGTATTATTTTTGAAGTGCTTTCACACAAACCCTCCTGACCACATATACAACTTTGTCTCATGCTTTTCATGTCGCTCCCCCTCTAGCCTCTATTTGCTGTGTCTAATTGTTTGCCACCTGCCAGCGAAATGAGCTGCCAGACATGGACAGGCCTTTCATTTGTCTGTCAGGGCGACAATAGATTGGGAGTGACAACATCAAAAAGGAAAAAGGAGGGGAAAAATGGCTTAAAGTGGAGCGCACAGGGGCGGTCGTCGCAGAGGCCCCTCTCCTAGAGACTCTCATAGAGGAGGCTAAAATCCAGATGTCCCTTAGACCAGATGGGAATACAGTACAGACTTACTCCAGTAATGCTTAACTTCCTCCCTCTTCTTTCCCAAAAGTCTCCAAATTAGCTCTATGAGGTATTGTTTGTGCTTACATGTTTAATTCCCCCCATAATTTGAAGCAATGATAATTGGTTTTAATTTAATTTGCGAGTGGGAAGTAAGCACATTTCTTCTGTATCTATTCCTGAATCCCTGACTATTAGAATAGATTTCCTCTGCTGGGTTTTAGAGCCCGACCAATATAAATATTAAATAAAAAAAGAAAAAGAAAGGACAATTAGACAATTTAAAATGGCAAATAAATGATTGTGATAAATGAATATTTAAAAAATTAAATAAAAAGCCTAGTTTGTCCACCAGAGGGCGCTCTACAACTTCCCTGTTGGCAACACAGATTATTTTTTGTTATTGTGTTTTTGTTCAAAGGACTTTAAAAATAGAATTCCGGACAATGTTAATGTAATAGCTATAGATATGTGAATACTTTGATTAAGATGAACCCCGACCTGAATCGGTGGCTGCAGCACGGAGTAGCTGCAGCTACGTGTACGAGCTTCCACTGATCTAAAATGGCAGTTATCGGGGCAGGTTTTTAAGTCTTTGTGCCTCTTAACAGACACACAATGCAATTAATATGTCTGTACAACATGAACAGGGCCCTTAAGTCACAACAAGATGCGTTTTCAACTCAGACATTGTTTTAATACACCTACCCTGATCCCATTCTTGATCTTGCCGGTGGGTAGCTTTCCCGGTTAGCTGCTAGCTGTTAGCTGCTAGCTGCTGTCAGTGATGTGTGTTCAGCCAGGCTTTTGTGAAAATCATAACGCAGCAGTTCCGTGTGTATTTGTAGCTCATAGCTTAAATTTGAATTTTAATATATTTTATTTGTCAGAACTTTAACATATTTTGATGTTCCTCTGTTCTGTTGTGACAATAAAACAAATTAGGATCATATTATTTTAGTGAGAACGCATGAATAAATCCAAATAACTAATGTTATGGAAATCTGTTTTGTTATGTATTCATGGATTTTTTTAATTTTTTTTTATTACTGTATATATCAGAATACCAGCTTTTTAATTAACCAAATATTTTTATCAGTATCGGCTTTAAAAATCCTTTATCGGTCGGGCTCTACTGGTTTTAAAAAGCAAGTATTTCTTTGGTTATACTTTACACTGCAGGCTTCTCCCAAAGCTGCAGACCTGATTCATTATTAATTCCAAGATTAATCCTTGCTTTATTCTCTGCAACTCAATTAAGACAATTCTATTAATAAAATATGCACTAGATAATCTATACATGATTCATGAGTCCTCCGCTCATTCATTATTCATTAAACGAAGTTCATGTTTTATCTACATCTGTAGGTCTAATGTAACGCCCCGGCTGTGTCAAAGAAGTGGCACGCTCCTGCTGGAAGATGCAGGCGAGGGATGAATTTGGAAAACAAGATTAAATACACGCCGAGTTCCGACAATCAAAACATGCTAGTGATGTTCTGATATCGGATATTCACAGAGGAGAGCACTACAGAGATCTACTAAATAAATGATGCTTGTCATCAGTGTTCTTCACAGCACAGCTATATCTATATCTGATAACATTGCAGTTAGCTTTCAAGCTTCGCTGACTCTCTCTCGACTGACTGAGTAGATTTTGATCTGCTACATTTCATAAAATGATATTTTTGGTATTGTGTGGCTGTTAGGTGCTTGTCAATGAGGCAACAGTGTGTCACTTAATGTGCAATATAATCTACTTTTTGTGTATTTCATTCATAGAGAAACTACATAGCTATTTATTTATCTGTTGCATGAAACATCACAGCTTGGATCATTTTGATAAATAGGTTGCACAGTAGAAAGGGATGCGAGATAAATTACCCAAAAGTCTGAAATACATCTAGGCCAGGTTAGGCTTGTTTCACATGGAGTCCAACAAGTTTAACTTGATCTATGACATGGACAGCGGATAACCAGTTGAAACATAAAACAGTAAAAGCCTGTGTTGTTCTGTGGAGGGAGGGTTCCTGGGGATTTGCTTCAGATGACAGCAGGCTTAGCTTGTGACAGAGCAGAGGCCTGGCCTGTGTCACCCGGAGTAACTGCCGGAGATCGGACGAGACATTATCTGGCACGCCTTTACAAACCCACAGGCGAACCGCAGACCTGATAAGGGCAAGCTTTTCCTCTCCTTCCTGTCAGTGAGCTCTTGCAGATCCAAGTTCACTGCATCATCTTTAATCCTTGGTCAATCAGATTGCATGTGAACAGAGGTCAGTTGGGTTCGTGTAACTTTCATCTCAAGCCGCCACAAGTCTTTCTTTTGTGTTTTATTCATGAGTTTTCTCTTTAGGCACCATGTGATGTTTGGTACAGTAGCTTCCACAAATAAAGGGAAGCCAATGCTGTCATTAACAACATAAAATTACAATATTAAGTTGTTGTACATGATCTTAGCATCTCAAAATGTTTGCCCAAACTGGTTCAGATTAAGATAAAAACAAGTTTGTCATAGTTCCTTGTGTACTTACATACATAAAGAAAATGAAAAGACTGTTCTCCGCCACCACTTGCAGTGCAACAGAAAAAGAATACATAGACTAAAATATATAAAACCAGATACAAAAAAAACCTTTAAAACTGGTAAAAATGTCAATGGTACAGTGTGTTAAAGAGCTGTAGCAAGTCGTTAGCAGAGCAGTGTGTTAAAGTGTTATGGTGCTCAACGCAGAATATGTAAAGTGGCGACGTGCATTTAGTACAGTCCTTTTAGTTCAGATTCTGGTTCACCCTGATCAGGCTGGTTTTGTTAAGGATCACGTAGATTTAGATAATATGCACCCCTCTGTATGATACGATGGCCTTGCTGCCGGGAACTTGATCAAGAGCTACTGTATGTACGTTGATGCTGAAATAGCATTCCAAAGGTTGGAGGCGTCGTAGATCTGGAAAGTGCTTAGATGTATGGGTATTGGTGAAGCTTTTGTTAACACAATTAATTTTACTTTACACTTACCCATCTGCTGCTGTAATTACAATTAACAATGAATCCCCCTTTTATAATAACAAGAAGTGAAGGGGGACCCACTCAATCCAGTGTTTTTTCTCTCCTTGCTATTATTGCCTTTGCATTGACCATAAGAGATTTTTTATCTTTTTATGCACATGATTTTAGTCCATCTTTAGGGAACAAAGGAAAGCAATGGCCTTTCAATTCAGCTTTTTTTGAAGTTTTGTCTGATTACAAATTGGTTCAGTCCTATGAGTACACATGGAAAG
Source organism: Etheostoma spectabile (assembly GCF_008692095.1). NCBI lineage: Eukaryota > Metazoa > Chordata > Actinopteri > Perciformes > Percidae > Etheostoma > Etheostoma spectabile. The sequence continues at coordinate 20,265,935 of NC_045735.1, read as the reverse complement.
CAACATGGCACCCATTTCTCTCGAGGAGATTGCACATACAGACCTATCTTTTTAAACACATAAATGGTATAGTGATAGCCCATGCAAAATAGAATAGTCTTTGTCATTGCACAATATTGTGTACAACGAAATTTACTGTGCCGTACCTGAAAATGAAAGTTAAAAACACGCAAGTAAATCGTCCAACATACACTCAAACATATGCTTGTGCTTGTCATCCCAGTCAATAAATACATGAACAAGCATTTTAAAAGCATGGAAACAGTGTTGCATTTTTGCTCAACATCATTTCGAAAAGGTGAATAAATGGACAACAAAATGGCATTGACATAATAATCAGATTCAACTCATAACTTGAATCATCAACTGACTCCTTTCAAATTTCTCCATAGGTTTAATTTGATACCAGTAAAGTCTCCTCAATGAAAAAGTTAGCTGCGCCAATTTGTACTAAATTTGGAAATTATTTCCATATAATGTGGGAATATCATCCACAGTTTTAGCTTGATGTGACTGCCTTTCTGTCTGCTGTGACAAGCTGTCAGTTAGCTTGCTCCACAATTGATGCTTCCAATGATGAATCCTTCTGTAATATGACTCGGCGTCTCAGGCTTGCAGGTTGTACAGCTGCAAAGAAATTGCATTAAGGTGGCAGCCCCCTCATTCTGTATCAATAAGTCAATGGCTTGGACATTTAAAATGCCCATATTATAAAAACAATATCACTTTTTCGGGGATTTGGGGTGTTCTTTTGTGTCTCTGGTGGGTTCCACACGCAAACAAACTTGAAAAAACAAAACAATCCATGCTGTTTTGAGTGAGATACGGTTTTTGAATGTCCTCTGACTTCAAAATCTGCACGGCTTTCTACGTCGCTAGCCGAGACAAGGTGGCTAACCGTGGCGCATGCTAGCACTAGGATGCTAGCTCATTCTCAATGGCAAAATACTGCTACAACACACACTAGTTGACCATAATCTCCAAAAGAACTACTTCCTGTCCCTGTTCTGCAGGTATCCCACAAGTGTCCCTCGTCTAGAAGAAGTCTCCCAGCTAATCCCGGCTTCTGACTGGCTAGTAGTCCTTACCTAGGTACTGAGCATGTGCGACTCCCTACAAAGATGGAACAGAAGTGAGATGTCTCACTCTGTAGCTAAAACAGAGACCTAAACACACAGAGTGAAAACAGAATCTGCAGCAGTGTGCGGTAAAACAAAAATATGGTGTTCTTTGAAAATGAAACAATGTAAACCTATTCTGATCAAGCTCAAAATACAATTATCAATCTGAAAATGAGCATAATATGGGCTCTTTAAATCATGGATCAACAAAATGGATATGACTGGTACAAACACCATTTAGGCTGTTACATAGGCAGGGTGCAAGAGTGTATTCACTAAATGAGTTTCCCCTGGTTGTTTTATGTTAATTTGTTGAATGGTTTCATAGTATTATTATTTCAAATATTTTATAGATAGATATAATTGTTTCTAATAGGTCTATAAGGGTGAGGAGGGGTGAAAAGGGTTCTCTGTAGGACTAGTATTGTTTTCTTGTATACTTTGATATGTTTGTATCTATGTAAATGTGTATTCCCTCTAGTACCTATATTATTCATCATACTGTACACTCTACATGTACAGTAACAACTGCCAAGTTCTCTCATTAGGGGATGTTTTCAGCTCGTCTGAGCAGAGCAGAGGACAGATGTAAGGGAAAGTGTAGGAACTGGCTGGCCTCTTGCCTTCAGGTTTATTTACTTCAGCCTTGTGTGTGTGTTTGTGTGTGTGTGCGTGTGTGTGTGTGTGTGTTTGCATGTGTTACGGATAGATTTACAGGTCAGGATGTTTACCTTTCTGAATGGACTGACTAACGTCTGGGCATGATCATGCTGTCAGGCCTGAGAGCAGTAAGAGACGATGAAGCTCATTACTATTCTGTGTTTTTCTTTTGAAACGTCGATTTTTTTTTTTCTTCAGAAAGGAGGATATGCAAGTTGAATGCCGACTCTACTGAAAGTCAGTTTTATCATGACAACTTCTGTCTTAAAGTAAAGCTGGGCAATATAAAGAAAATCAAATATCACAATATTCTTGACCAAATACCTCAATGTTGATTTTGCGACAATATTGAATGGTTGACAGTTGGTGCTTTAACATGAAAAATTAAAAATGTTATTTACCCAATGAGATTTTTGATAAATATTCTCCAGAAATGATTGAATGACTTCATGGGTAAAGGTAAATAATAGAACAGTCTGGTAAGTTCAGAAAAGGACATCCCTTTACTGTAATTCAGCATGTAAAACCAGGTAAAGACAACACTTACCATATTACGATATTACGATATATCCATATATCCGATACATCGCAATATTGACAGAACATTAATATATGGCCCAGCCCTATCTTAAAGCTAACCTGCTATATATCAATTACATTTTGACCCCTAGTCCCAGGCTAGATTGCAAACCCAATAATGATTCAGCTTAACTATACCCTTCCTGACAAAAGTGTATAATTCACCCACAGTTTTAGCCCAGCAGTCTTCTTTAGATTTTTTTTATAAAACTGCCAAATAATTCTATGAAGTTCTCACACTTTGAGTATACAGTTACCTCCTGCAGTTGCTACAGCACCCTGGAGCTGTTTGGGATTTAGTAGTCTCGCTTTGCCACACCTTCCTCCACAGCGCTACACAAGAAGGTCTGACTAGTCTACACAGCATTCGTGGATGGGAGGGAAACGTGCTCTGGTTTATTGGCATTTCTTTAGGCAAGGCAAGGCAGCTTTATTTGTATAGCACATTTCAGCAACAGGGCAATTCAAAGTGCTTTACACAAAATCAGTTAAACAGATAAAACACAAGTACAAACAGTTGAAAATCATAAGCATTAAAAACCAATAAAACACATGAATAGACAGTTAAAAACAAAATAGAAACATTAGGACACATAAAACACAAGAATAAAAGTTACAGTGCAGCATAAGAAATTTAAAGAAATTAGCATTAATTTAAAGAAAGGCAGCATCAAAAAGAAAGGTCTTCAGCCTTGATTTAAAAGAACAGAGTAGCAGCGGATCTACAGGTTTCTGGGAGTTTATTCCAGATATGAGGAGCATAGAAACTGAAAGCTGCTTCACCCTGTTTAGTTCTGACTCTGGGGACAGAAAGTAGACCTGTCCCAGATGACCTGAGAGGTCTGGGGGGGTCATAGTGTAGTAGCAGATCAGAAATGTATTTTGGACCTAAACCGTTTAATGATTTATAAACTAGCAAGAGTACTTTGAAATCAATTCTTTGAGACACAGGAAGCCAGTGTAAAGACTTCAGAACTGGAGTGATGTGATCCAGTCTCTTGGTCTTAGTGAGGACTCGAGCAGCAGCGTTCTGAATCAGCTGCAGCTGTCTGATTGATTTTTTAGGGAGACCTGTAAAGACCCCGTTACAGTAGTCAAGTCTACTGAAGATGAAAGCATGGACCAGTTTTTCCAAGTCCTGTTGACACATAAGTCCTTTAACCCTTGATATATTCTTAAGGTGATAGTAGGCTGACTTTGTAATTGTCTTAATGTTGCTGTTAAAATTCAGGTCTGAGTCCATGACTACACCAAGATTTCTGGCTTTGTCTGTTGTTTTTAACATTGTTGTTTGAAGCTGAGCGCAGACTTTTAATCGTTCATCTTTTTTTCCAAAAACAACCACCTCAGTTTTTCCTTCATTTAATTTCAGAAAGTTCTGGCACATCCAGTCGTTAATTTGTTCGATGCACTTAGTCAGTTTTTGTATTGGACTGTAGGCTATAGTCCTTTAAACCAATCACAATCGTCTTGGGCGTTGCTTAGCACCGGGCAGAGCCACAATGCCTCTGATAAATAGCCTTGGGAAGGAACTTGTTTTGGTGAAACATGTACGTTCAAATGTAGTTTTAGTTATGCAACGTAAAACTCTGATTGGACAGATAGTCTAGCTAGCTGTCTGGATTTACCCTGCACAGATCTGAGGAGCAGTAATCATTGTTCTCAGAAATCCACCAGAGGTTAGAACGCCAACACAAAGGAAGAGGAAGGGGACGGGACATAAACAGCCTGAAAAGTGGGACGTCTGGCAGAATTTACAGCGCTGGGCGGCCTCTTGCAGTGACCCGGGTTCGAATCCTACCTGCGGCCCTTTGCTTTCCCTCATCTCTCTCTTCCCCTTTCATGTCTATCCCCTGCCACTAATAAAGGGGAAAACCCCCCAAAAAATCTTTAAAAAGAGAAAGAAAAAAGAATGAAGAAGAACGGAGCGATCCCCAAAATGTAACATTGTGGATTTAGACTAGGGATTTACTGTCTTGCTCAAGGGCACTTTGGCAGGTAAGATACATATAAAGGCCACTCTGCCACTTTGCAATTCAATCCATTGTGCAATTGTATTTCACGCTGCAGCAGTACACTCTAAAGATGTCTGTTTTAATATCTTAACTGTTTTTTTAACTGTATTTTAAGTGTAATTTTTGTCGTGCATGTGTGTACAAACCATACTGTGTGTGTGTGTGTGTGTGGTGTGTGTGTGTGTGTGTGTGTGTGTGTGTGTGTGTGTGTGTGTGTTTCCTGTAGGAGTGTGGTGGTGCCTGTGAAGAAAACCTCCCCTGGCAGCCTCGCAGTCAACACAGTGGGAAGCAGCAGCACATCTGCTGGGCCGACAGCTGGCAGCACCCCCAACATCTTTGCTGCCACCTCTGCCACCCCCAAAAGCATGATCAACACCACGGGTAGGTCATGGCCAAGGTCACTGGAAGGCTCTCGTGCCTAAATGAACACTAATGTTTGGCCTTGCTGATGTGGTTCATTTTGAATAATACTACTTCAGAGCAATTTGAGTCCTTAATATTCATCCTGACGACCCTTCATTCTTCCATTCCAAGGATAGAAACAAAGCTCTTTTCCCTTCCGCTTGATCAAGTGATCCTGTGTGCCTGTGCAGGGATCCGTTGTTACCACTAGATGGCGCTCTTTATCTTCTGATTGGTGTCTGGAGCAGCTCTGTGCTCTCTGAGCTCTCCTTCAGCCACAAGGATTCCTCCTAATACAAGCCAGTCAAACACACCTCCATTTTAATCACACCGAGCTATATATTAAACAAATGCTATTTTGTTTGTGTGTTTGTGTGTGTGTGTGTGTGTGTGTGTGTGTCTGCTGTCCTGTTGCTTCCCCTGGGGCATAAAGCCAGTTCCACCTCAGGGCTCCTGTAGTCTAGGCCTCTGAAAGGACCCACTTAACACCAAGAACCATTAGGAGCTCCAACACCTTGTTTAATGTGAACCATTAACAAAACTCTCGCTTTCCTCTCGGAGCCCCACTATAGGAATGTGAGAAATGTATCCCAAGTCAAAAGTGGGCTTTCAGCTAAAGCCACAGGCCCTCACCCAGACCCCATGATCTCACTCCCTCTGGTTTTAGTCTCTCACATGGACAGTCATGATGATTTTCTACTTGTGACTCAGAGCTCACCTTTAAATCACTGCCGTTACGATTCCCTAATTTTGGCTTTGATACCAAAACTAAGTGTAATATGAATAAAAAATGTATGCAGATGTTTTGATATGTCTGTTGCTTCATCGTTGTCGTCTTGGTTAGCTAAATTGTTCCATATGTTGTGGCTGCCACCAGTTTAAACAACCATTATATGCATTTGCATTGTTAAAGATTCAGTGCATGATGTGACACCCTTACCATGTTTTCAGTTGTTTGACTTGGTTGAAAGTCCCTTTCAGCATAAACGTTCTGTCCTTTCTTCTTTTAACTACTTCAGTCTGTTTGCCATCACATACAGTGATACTCATAAGTTTACACACCCAGGCTAAAGTTGATTAAAAAGAGGAAAACAAAAAAAACATCTTTTGGAAATTGATCTTAATTCCTTAATTAAAAAGATTCGGAAAAATCCAACCTTCAAGGACACCAATTTTCTTTGTGAATGAATAATGTATCGTAAATAAATAAATGTTCTTACTTAAAATACAGGGGGCATAAGTATACACCCCCTATGTTAAATTCCCATAGAGGCAGGCAGATTTGTATTATTAAAGGCCAGTTATTTCATGGATCAGGATACTATGCATCCTGATAAAGTTTCCTTGGCCTTTGGAATTAAAATAACCCCACATCATCACATACCCTTCACCATACTTAGAGATTGGCATGGTTTTATTTCAGTTAGACTAATAACTGGTTTGATTTGCATTGAGAGATGATTTTATGGAAAGTTGCCCATGCCAGTCTCTAGGTATGTTGAAGGGTATTTGATGATGTGGGGGAGGGGGGGGCTATTTTAATTCCAAAGGTCAAGGGAACTTTATCAGGATGCATAGTATCCTGATCCTTGAAATCACCTTAAAAATCACTTTAAAAATGAAAATCTTCCTGCTTCTGTGGGAATTTAACATAGGGGGTGTATACTTATGCCCCCTGTATTTTAAGAAAGAACATTTATTTATTTACAATACATTATTCATTCACAAAGAAAATTGGTGTCCTTAAAGGTTGAATTTTTCCCAACATTTTAAATTAAGGCATTACGATCAATGTCCAAAAGATGATTTTGTTTAATTCTTATGTTTAGTCAACTTTAGCATGGGTATGTAAACTTATGAGCACTACTGTATACTTAGAACCTCTGAAAGTGACATATTATGACACATTTCACGTTTCTTTTTTAAGTTTTGACAACATAACTGTATTAAAAAATTCTTTAAATGCGTGTTTGTTACCTAATGGTTAATCCTTACTTCTCTGTAAAAGCATTAAAGCTTGTCAAAGACATATATATTTGTATTTGTGTAAGTATTCTTGCATTGCACTAATGTCACATGCTTCTGTTGGTCCCCCCTGCAGGAGCAACTGATGCAACCGCCTCCACCTCCTCTTCCTCCAGTTTTGTCAACGGAGCCACCAGTAAGAACCTACCGGCCGTGCAGACGGTGGCCCCCATGCCTGAAGACACAGAAGAAAGCATGAGGTACACCAGGGCCCTCTCTCTCGCTCACACTCATATTTCCTGTGTTAGTAAACTCTCTATATTCCAATTGTGGGACTTGTGTATAAAATCTACTCATCTGCAGAGTTTTTTCATGCCAAATTGTTCTTGTCATTGTTCTAGTTTTTATGTTTTGGCCTTCCCTTTGAAGTGATGGATTTCTTTTTTTTGTGATCAAATATTTTACATTCCGAAAACATAGCGTTTGCCCCATGTAGTCTGAGTCCTGCAGCGGCATGTCACCCCCCATCTCTCTCCCCCCTTTCATACCTATCAATTGTAATGAAGGGAAAAAGCCCCAAAAAATAATCTTTAAAAAAAAGAAAACATAATTTATAATTAATTAAATTTTAGTTTCTACTCTTATACTCACTTTATTGATCCCCTATGCAATGTACACTCTGTTGTTATTACACACTACACACAGGGCTGAAATACACACACTTGCTCTGGTCCTATACATGCACTAATGAAGAGATGTCCAAGTGGGGGGGCTGCGACTGCTTAACAGGCGTCCTGAGCGGTTGAAGGGCGTTCGGTGCTTTGCTCAAGAGCACCTTGTCACTGCCCAGGAGTGGCATTTCTCCAGCTACCAGTCCACACTCTGTACTTTGGTCCGTAACGGGGACTTGAACCAACAACCCTCCGGTTCCAACAAAAAGATTACAAACAATTACAAACAATACGAGAACTGATTAATTCTTATTACCTATATGCTACATGTCTACGTCCATATGCTCGCCTTTTGATGAGACAATTATCTTTGCCACTACATAGTCAAAACAAAAGACCACAAATAAAAGGTGGGTTTTGTAAAACTGTTGCGCCTAGTTATTTGTGGACATGTGTTCATTTCTCTGTGTACATCTCACCCTCGCTTGCTAATAGTTTGCCACAGACGTCCTTAGTCCTGCTCTCCCACTGACTGCCGAGAGCCCAGGTCTTTCTCCAGACTCTCTCTCTTTCTCTTCTCAGTTGCCATGGCAGCAGCAACCGACATCACTTAGCGTTACTGTGAAGTCAATGATAGTACTATCTCGTTGCAGAGCCTCATACTGTATTTTAGATGACGGGAAAAAAAACATCCAAGTTGAACTGCCTGCTCCAGTCTACTGACAATAAATATGTGTATAATTATGTATTTTATAAAATGTATTATATGAACAGTTCATGAGCCTAGCCATTTAGTCACAAAGCAATATGAAGCAAGTACTGCCTGTGGTTTCCTTTTTCACTTTTCTCTCTATTTCAGTGCCTTTTGTGAAGTGGACCAGTGTCCACTGCGCCAGGGACTGACACCTCCCGAGCTCAAACCCTTTAGCTCCCTGACAGGATTACAGGCAGCCTCCAGAGATGCAGGCCAGTGTCTTAGGCAAGGACATTCATGTTAGCCACCTAGACCACATTCACCCTGCTTTCAATGCAAGTCTGTCATCCCTCTGCTGTTTTCCCAGGGTGCTGGAAGACAGAGTCACACTACTCACTCATGCAAATCCTAAAACCTTCCCTCTCCCCTCTCTCTGTTTCTCTCTATCCTGCCGCTTTCTGCCCATGTTAGCTGGGAAAACAAGCCTCTACTCACCTCATGCTGCCTAGTATTTGTGTGTGTACACGTACAGCAGGAGCACAGCGATACGTTTCAGCTTGAGTTGTATCTCTGCCTGTGTACCAGTCTGAGTTGTATGGCTGCATGACTCCAGCTCACAGTTTCTGTGAGGTGCTCAGATAATGTCAGGCAGCAGCATGTAGTGACTGTGTAGGAGATGAGGAACACTTCCCTCTGCAGTCTTGAACAACTGTGACTCCTTGTGCAAGCCTGGTAACCTCGTCACAACAAAGAATGCAAACAACTGCAGAGAAAATTCTCTTTGAATGCAAAAAAACAAAACAGTGTTAACATGGCTTTTTGACAACATAAAATATTATCTCATTGACATATCCAGTGATAGCAACCATAATCCCGTAAATATCCAGCATGGTTTGCACCCTTGGAAATGTGTTGGTTACCCTGTGCACCCACCGGGACTCTGTCAGTCTGGCTACACACTAACTGGTGTTAGCTGTGTGCGCTGGGACTGGGAGGTCCCTCACTGCTCTTTTTCTGCTTCATCCTAGACGGAAGGGCGCACAACGCCGCCTCCCTCACATTTCTGCTTCTAATTCAGATGTCTGATCTCCTTTTGTGACTTCTATCTTGATGTGTTTTCTTTGACAGCATTACTACGAAGCTAGAGAGGGCTTTGGAGAAGGTGGCACCCCTGCTGAGAGAGATCTTCGTGGACTTTGCACCCTTCCTGTCACGCACCCTGCTGGGCAGCCATGGGCAGGAGCTGCTCATAGAAGGTACACATGTTGTTTAGTGCGTTTTTGTGGAGTCCTGCCACCACCTCCCTACCGTTGAATGTACTACACTACATGTAGCTGCCTCATTGATGGATGCATACGCAACAGTAGGTGTTGACAGCAGAGTCACTATTTTGCACGCAAGCTGGGCGTCTGTCACAGTCTGATTAAATCTGCTTTCCCTTTCATTCATCTTGTGACATCTGCATGTTTTGTCTCCCTCATGATTCACTCCACGTATTGAGGACTATTTTGAGATGTAGTATTTTTAAACATCAGTGTTTCACAGTCACAACAGATGTTATGTTGATATGAATGTTGGAATAATTGGTGGCCTTCACCTCATGCCAATGAGGTGATATTTAACATATCCTGGTCACTGTGCTGGTTTGGTTGATTTTTTTTCCATTTTTTTGGTCAAAATTTTAAGAATAAATGTCTGGGTAAAGATTTTTGATTTCTTTTTTTTTCTCCAAAATTTTAGGAAAAACTGAAAGATTTAACTACTAACATTTTTGTGCTGATACATGGAAAGTAACATGAAGTAAAGAGTCCTACAGAGACCTTGTTGTTGTTTTATGTCTAAGAGATAGTAATGCAGTCATCGTTTGGCTATAGCACTGCAAGTGGATGTTTGCAGCACAGAATTGGTGCTCTCTGTCACAATAAAAACGGCCTTCAAGATGAATGTCTTCACCATAAAAGCCTCGTGCTCTTATTTTAAACAGCATTACACAAGTCACGTTGGATATTTAAAGTGCTGGTCTGACTGGCTTGGATGTGCACAGTGTTAAGCAGAAGCATGCAATATTTCTGCAGCACTCCGCTCTGTGCTCTAGTCTTATTTCCTGGTGGTTGTGTGAAGGCTCCCAGTGCCTTCCTCAGGCCTCAGGTTGGCAGTCTCTCACCGTGCTACTTGTGCCTGACCTCAAGGATCGTCTGCTTGCATGTGTGTGTGTGCCGCTCCATTCCTAATGCTTGTTTTGGCTTGCATTTCCAAGAACACACTGCCACCACACACACACACAGTTTTTGTCTGTGCGTACACCGTGTGGAGTACATGTGTGTGGCCTCCAGTCTCTTGACTTGCAGTTTCCACAAAGTGAAATGGTATCTCTGTGTTTTCTTTCTGCCAAAGTCTCTACTAAGTGTAAACTAAACCGATATTAGTTTCAGAAGTCTATGCAGAGAATGACAGCAGGCTGAAAGAATGCATTCCCGTGACTTTATTAAAGTCGGATTCAGAACAAGTTGCCATGTCCACTTTCTTTGTTTTTTTGCACTTTGTGTGTAATTAGTTGCTGCCAATATTATAGTGTTTTAAACATCAAATATATTTAGTTTTGCTATGCTTCTTTTTGATATTAAGCAAACATGAACACCTTTCTTTTTTTAAATCAGGATTTGTTACTGTATTTAATGAATAAATTAAGCCTTCAAAGTAATTGACTTACTGCAGGAAGGCTTCCTCGTAAACAGGGACTTAATACTGTATAAACCAGTCCTGTAAAAATGATTGGTGAAATGATGAATTAAGTTCTCGTCTACAGTCATTAAATGTTTAATCTTTTACTGTTGTTTTTTTTGTCCAGCCAGCAAAATTCCACAAACATTCACATGTAGTTCTTCCTCCATACGTGATGCATATACCATACATTATGTGTGTGTGTGTGTGTGTGTGTGTGTGTGTGTGTGTGTGTGTGTGTGTGTGTGTGTGTGTGTGTGTGTGTGTGTGTGTGTGTGTGTGTGTGTGTGTGTGTGTGTGTGTGTGTGTGTGTGTGTGTGTATACACACACACATATGTAAATAGCCATGCGGGTAAGCCATGCACATGTGCCAGGGCTACTCACTCCAACTCAGGGAAAAGGGATGAAAAATCAGGTAGCATAGCTTTGACAAGTGTGAAAATGTCTGTTCCCCTTTCACTCAAAGTCTGTCAGCGGACTGACCAAGCTGACAAACCAGAGCTGAGCTGAGAGTGTAACCCCACAAACAAGCACGTGGACGGACAGCTCGGCCCCAGTGCCCCTCACCAGACGTGTTTAACCCTGTCTGGGTCTGTGAAAAGTGTGCCCTGACGTGAATTACAGCATGTTCATCAGACAAAACCAATGCACAGATTTACCGCATGTACTTTAAATCTTTTAACTGTAATGAGCCACTCGGGTCTGTCCCAGTTGCAGTGTGTTTGTCCAAATGGTTGAGCTCCCCCCCCCCCTCTTTTTCTCCTTTTCCCTAGCCCTTCCCAGGCTCACAGTTGAAATACTGTGCTGTAGTGCAAAGGCGCTCCATTTACCAGTAATTACCAGTCATCCATCACTCCTTAGATTGCCCGGGGTCAAGCCCCCCTGTGCCCTGTGTGCCCCTTTTCCTCACCCTATTCCTTCAACCCCCCTGCAGACATGTGGTCACTGCGGCAATTATGTTGAGTGCACCCTGAGCTTTACACTTGGAGTTGGTGGATAAGTCCTGTGTGTGAACACTGCTGCTGTTGTGATGCCTGCCGCCTGCTTCTTGCTGTCCTTTGAGTGGCCCAGCCTGCTGGCGCATTGCCCCACAATGCCACATTCACCCGTGCCTTAACCCTGCCCTGTTTACAGGAAAGGAATGGCAGGCCATGTTTAAATAGAATGCATTTAGTTTGTCTACCAGCACAAGGCCAGGGTCAGTTGGCCACCTGACTCCTGTGTCAGACCGGCCTGACTTATGGCTCAACATGTCACTGCTATAACAAGAGGTCAGCGGTGGACACTGTGTACAAGAGAAGGGTCACATCCTCTCAGAGTATTTACAATACGCTCCCTCGGACACTCTCCACTCGTGAATAGAGACGGATGTGGAATCAGCGAGCAGAACATCCATCCATCCAATGTTCTGAATATTTTGCATTCTTTGTTACATACTATACAATTTGCACAAGCAAAACTACTTCCATTGAATGTTATGATATTAGCTTATATATGTTGTTGTAGTATTAGTTTCCCTGTCAACCAATTTAAAAGTCATTGCAGATTTTAGTGTTGTTTGGAGTTTTGTGTGTGGAAAATTGAATTGAATGGAGAAATTTTACATTTTATTCACAGTGCAGTCACAGTAGGGTCCAGATACTGTTGCATACATCAGTTAGTTATACAGCGTGGAGTCTGTTTTCCCCTCTGAATGGTGTTCAGATGCCGACTGTGTTTCTAATGTCACTTCCTGAGAATTTAGTCAGTGTGATAACAGCCAGTGTTTCTTATTGTAGATGTTGTACTGTATGCAACATTAACTGAAATCTTAAAGGTGCTGTGGTGCTTTTTGGAGGCTTTCATATAGACCTTAGTAGTCCCCTAATACTGTATTGGAAGTCTCTTTTACATAGACCTTAGTGGTCCCCTAATACTGTATCTGAAGTCTCTTTTATATAGACCTTAGTGGTCCCCTATTACTGTATCTGAAGTCTCTTTTATATAGACCTTAGTGGTCCCCTAATACTGTATCTGAAGTCTCTTTTATATAGACCTTAGTGGTCCCCTATTACTGTATCTGAAGTCTCTTTTATATAGACCTTAGTGGTCCCCTAATACTGTATCTGAAGTCTCTTTCCCCAAATTCAGCCTTGGTGCAGAATTACAGCCACTTGTCCCACAATGAGCTTTCCTTAGTATGTGCCATTTCTGAGTCTGTAGCTTTTGAGGAGCAGAGGAGGAGGGGGGGGACATCATGGTTTTCAAACTTTGCTTGTTTGAAAGCCATGATGTCTCTTTCTCATGGGTGGGCCATATTCTTTGGGCAGGCAAAGCAGAGAAAGGGGAGGTAACCTTGTCCCTTATGACCTCATAAGGAGCAAGATTCCAGATTGGCCCATTTGAGGCAGAGCAGGATACCCAGGGCTCGGTTTACACCTATCACCATTTCTAGCCACTGGAGGACCATAGGCAGGCTGGGGCAACGCATATTAAAAAAAAAAACTCAAAGTGAAATTGTCATGCCATGGGACCTTTTAAATTAGGAATTTTCTGTTCTCTCCTCTGATTGACACCCTGTCCTCCATGAAACAATGGCAGCTGTGAGGAAACAAGTTCTACTCTTGCCAGCCTATAATGAGTCCTAGAGAGTTTTATTCCTTCCTTTACTAACGACTGCACCTTTAAGTGCAACAGCAGGAGCTCGAGGTGCAGAAGACGAGACCAGTTGCAGCCATTGTTTCTGCAAATGAGCTTTTCACACCTGCCCTTGTTTCATTAGAGAGTTGTCAGCTTCTGCAGCTCACCGTCTACTGAATGGAGATGAGGAAAGAAGCTGTGAATGTCTGTGTTCACTTCTGTGAGTGTGTGTGCATGTGTGAAGTGTGTGTGTGTGTGTAGGAGGTGTTCACATGTAGATGTGTGATCTCTTCTGTGCACATGCAATTGTTTTTGTTTTTTTACAGTTTTATAATGGCCAAATTTGAAGCTCAATTTAGGAGGCTTACAAATTGCTTGTCACTTTGCCCGCAATATATCTCACTGTTTGCCAAAAACAATAAAGCCTGTATACTGTACTGTACTGTATTTATTTAACTACGTATTTAAGTATTATCTTGTACTGCCACATAACTGATGAAATAACTACTGAATATTCCCACTGATATTCTGGGCTAAATACTACCTTTATGGTTAACATCTAATTCTGTGAATGTGTATTGTCTCTATAGGTCTTGTGTGTATGAAGTCAAGCACCTCAGTGGTGGAGCTCGTCATGCTGCTTTGTTCTCAGGTGAGTTTTTTTTTTCTCTCTTTTCTCCTCCTCTTCAAAATCCTCTTTCCCAGCCACTCTTTGTCTTTTTCCCATCCTCTCTTTGTGTCTCTGTATAATATGCCTCTCTCCTGCACTTCTCTCTCTGTCAACAATATGCCCAGATCTGTTCGGGGCTTGTTTCTAATTGGACATGGGGGGTCAATTTAGTACATTTCACTCACCTATTTCACTCATTAAAAGATATAATTTGAACACACAAGATAATAGGTTCAGTCTTTATCCCGTTTGCTTTGTTGCTTTGTTAAATTCTAAGGGCACTTTCTTATTTCTGAATTTCAAGTTTTTTCTTTGTTGAAGCTTTGCTTATCAGGGTTTATATATATATATATATATATATATATATATATATATATATATATATATGTTATCAATTTTTGGGGGGGAAATTTAGAAATTATAAACAAGTGACAAACAACACTGTGACTGGGAAAGTGTCCCCTGGCCAAAAAACAAACAGAGGATAGATGGGAGGGAGGGAGACAAAACAACACAGGCACAAGACAATGGACCTAACACCTGTGCAATGTTTTTCTTTTTTTGTGTAAAATGTTCCATAAGCGAATTGTCCAAACCGATGAGGACATAAAGACCCAAACAGCTCTCTGAGAACCCAGTGACTTTCTCACTCCACCCCAGAGCTTTTATCCAGAGCCCTCCTTTAGAGAAGCAGCCCCACCTCATGCATCGCTGCGAGTGACTGATCACCTCCACGCTGACCCTCTGAGTCTCTTGTTAAGCCCTTGTTTTAGAGAAGGTCAAAGCCCCGATGTAGCAGTTAGAACAGGAGATATTTAACATACCTTCTGTCAGCCCATCAGTCTTGCGCCGGGAGCCCATAAGGAAGCCATTACGTGGTGCCTCTTTGTGGATCCAGACTACAGGGCCACAGCCTTGAGGAGGTGGATTGCCACTATGTGCGCTCCGTGGTATCCACAGTCCAAAGCCCTCTTCAGCAGGGAGCTCAGCCTCTATTATATGGAGGCCATTATTCAAGGGCTTTCCTCCGAAAAAATGTACATAAAACGGGCAGCCAGCATTGAGTTATTGTCTCTCTTTTGAAGCTTTTCGACGGGTTCCTTTTTGCACTGCTTTTCTGTCTGTAGAGTGTAGGAAGTTGCTTTTTCTAGCTCTAGGATTTATTGCTGATGAGCGTCAGCATGCTGTTAGGGTTTGAGTCCATCCCCCCTTTGCACAGATAGCATTACTGCGGCTCCAGAGGTCCATGCCATTAGGGGCTCTAGGGATGAAACTCAGGCTAAGATATGGATCAGACAGCGAGGCCTTGAAGCTGGACCATATCGCTCGCTGTCCTTCTACAACCTTTCAAATAGAGATGAGCCACTGCCCGGTGTCCTAATGCTGCACCATTAGTAATGAATCCAGTTATGTGTCCAGCTAATGTGATTTTCAAAACTCCCACTGTAATGATGGAGAAATGTTATCAGGGTTATGTTACTTCACTTCGATGACAAAGCTGAGATATTTAGAGCTGTTTTATCATGAG
This sequence comes from Etheostoma spectabile, assembly GCF_008692095.1. Classification (NCBI taxonomy): domain Eukaryota; kingdom Metazoa; phylum Chordata; class Actinopteri; order Perciformes; family Percidae; genus Etheostoma; species Etheostoma spectabile. Next base: position 20,250,289 of record NC_045735.1, on the reverse strand, counting down.
CATGAGTTTGTTCAGACTAGGGCTGCACAATATATCTTTTTTAATCATCGCAATATCAACTGGTGCAATAAACCCAATGTGAAAGGCTGCGACATAAACTACTCTGGACTGGACTGATTGCACTTTAGCTCAGTCCGTAGGGAGTCAGGTTGGGCACCAGCAGGTCGGTAGTTCAAGTCCCATACGGACCAAAATACAGAGCTTGGATTGGTAGCTGTAGAGGAAGCATAGGTGGGTTGGTGTGGGAGACCCGGGTTCGATTCTCACTGCGATATGTCAGCCAATGTGTTCCTGAACAAGACACTTAACTCCTAGTTGCTCTAGGTGTGCAAACTCAGATATAGATATAGCAATTGTGAGTCACTTTGGATAAAACGATGATGCCTTTTATTAATGAAATCTTTCTGCACTTTTTCCACACCGTAGTATGTGTGTGTGGCTGTCATATTGTCTGTGTGCCTATGTGTATGTATGATGTGTATAAGCCATTGGACACCTTAATTTCCTTCGGGATAAATAAAGTATCTCTATCTCTATTTACTTATCAGTAGCACGACACACTCCGAGATTTTTTGTGTCCTTCAAAAGAGAAATTAGTATAAAACTGCACTTTAAAAAGTAAATGTAACTAAATTCTTTTTTTAGTGCTGCCTTTTACGTTCCAATTCAATATTCAATTTGTTTCATAAAATAACGTTGGAAGTGATTTCCTTTCATTCTTTTAAAGTCAACAAGCAATCTGTTGCATTTTAGCAGAATACTGAAAGCAGCAGAAAGGCAGAACTGAGTAAGACTTTAATATTTATCGCAAGTAATATCATCCTCGCGATATTCACCAACATCGTTGCATATTTCCCTCGTATCGTGCAGCCCTCGTTTTGACTGTGCATCCCATAAACTCCTAATTAATGTCTTTGGTAGCACATGCTGTATCTCAAGTGCTTTCAAAAAGCACAGCAAGTCTTCTCAGATGCAGGGTGAGCTTTTGCTGACATCACTATGAAATGCCAACTTTGACATATCCCTCACATATTTCAACATTAATGTTTTAAGACAGCGAGCGGGGCACTCAGCTGACCTTTAGTCCCTATCTGTTTTGTGACCTGCCAGTTTTGTGAATGAATTGGTGCTAATGATCTGCCTTTTCTTATTTATGCATACTAATCGCAGCAATCATTGCGTGGCTGGCCACGGCTGCAGACACTGTGTGTCTCTCCTCAGCCTGGGCAGCTAGAGGAAAAGGTCAAGCCGCTCTGTTTCTTGTAACAGCTTAAACATACAGGGGGGATCTAGAGTGGAGCCACAGAGATTTAGTGGTAGAAGGCCTCCAGATGTGGAGAGTATCGCGGAGCAAAGCAGAGAAGATAAAAGCAAATGCTCCCGCACACTGACAGGTTGGATTGAAACACCACAAATACTTAGTGCCCTGCTGAATTTCAGGAAGATTGAAGTGGGAGGGGAGAAAATCCTATCAAGGCCAGAAAACCGTTCTGTGGGATGGGAGTTGTGGGATTTTAGGTCCGCCAAAAGGGCTTACAGTTTTTCAAAGATAGATGGAAGAATGCTACCATTGCTCCAATACACTTACAGCATCGTCGTTAACTGTCCAGCATTTCCCAGTGTTGCGTGTCGCTTTTTAGCAGCTTTTAGCCAATTTTTTGGTTCTCCACACAAATGTACTCTAGTCTTTAGGTTTATGGCTCTCATTAACATTGTTTCCAGCATGCAGATGTTTTCAGCAACAAAGCTCAGGCAAAAAGACTATATACAACCTGTCCAAGTGGGCAAGTTGTGATTTTTTTTTTTTTTTAGGAGTTTGGGGAAAATAAAGCCTAAGATAAAAAATGAAGTGACTATTTGACTTTCATTTGTCAGATCATCCTAAAATGACTAAGACAAAACAGAAAAAACGGCCGGATATGCAAGTAGGCAATTGTTATCCTCCTAAGTAAGTCCTAACAACAATATCAGGCGACAATATGCCAAGTGGGTTTTCAGTTTGTTGTGGAGCTCTTCTGCCCCCGGAAAGGCCAAAAACTCAATCAGGGCAGTTTTAAATGCAATTTCTAAATATCCAAGCTGCTTAAACAAACTTCCAATGGCCAGAGGTGCTACATCCTGGTCATGTTCTGCATTTACGTCAAGGACCACATCTTTTGCACATCTGGCCTAATTCCCTTCAAATGGACAGCAGAGGAATATCTGCAATCACAGGCATCCTCCTCTGGGAGCTATGTTGTTCCGTTGAAAGAAAAAAGTAAGAAAAAAAGGGCCTCTGAAGTGCTATCTCAGCTGTCAACAAGCATACCTCAGACAAGATACTAAATTGACTAGTTCATGCTATACCTCCACTGACCTTCTGGCACTTTTTTCCTGGCAACGCCCCAGTGTCACATCTGCCTTGATTTCTGTATTTATTTTTGTCACGTGAGCACAGTGCAAGTGGAACCTCAGAAGACTTGCTGCACATGATCCCTGTCCAAATCAGGAACAGCTTATTCCAGGCAGATACTGTAGCAGAGGAGGGGGTCATGGGGAACATTTGGAGACCAGATGCTCAGCAGTTTGTCAGCACCATCTCCCTGACTTAACGCATTGTAGGGTCAGAGTGTCCACTCTTGCATGAACCGGTATGTGTCAGGCACGACAACTGTGTACAAAAACACAGGCCCATACATAATAATGTCAATGTCAGTTATTCTAGTACTATTCACAACACATGCTGCTTACCTTATCCACACTTTGGCAAACAGTGTTCTTATCACTGATCCTCAACTACAGATTATATACCCCCATACAGTATATTCATTTAGTTGGAATTGGAAATAGCATTTATTTATGCAAATTTTCAATGGATAATCATGTTAAGAGGCTCCTTGCAATATGTGAATAGCCTTGAGTTGCATGTACATTAGTAGCCCTCAGAACTGAAAACCTTTTTTTCCTTTTTTCATTTTCCTCAGTTTTCCCTCCACTTTTGAACTGTGGCCTTCTCTGTTTTCTCTTCCATTTGCATCTCAGTGAGGGTACAGGAGAGCTGAATTTCCCACAGTGAAAAGGCGCGCTCTCAAACTGCTTTTTAATCATTTCCAGAGCATGTTGTGAGACAGCAAGTGCTGGCATTCTGGCCCAGGGCTCGGATCCCTTCCAGGCGCACACTGCAGGGCTCAGCGAGCCTGCTCAGTAATCTGTCACTGGAAGGGACAGAGGAAATGGCTGTATTTTAGTGAGAGGATTCAGTTTCATCCCACAATTACATCACTCCTGTGTTTACAGATCTTTTCACAGAGGAAGAAAGGATGGTCACATTGGCTGTGCAAGATTTCAGCTTTTTATAACCATAATGTTTTTTTTTCTCAAAGGATATATGAACTAAATGCGTACTTTACCCACTTAAATTACAAGCCATGACATGTAATCTAGATTATAGTTTAAATATGCAATTTGGATGGTGAAATGTGATTCTTGTCATGCATTTCTGAAAGACCTTGTTGCATACTGGCTCTAAAGGGTAGTTTGATACTCCTACTCTGCCACCTTAACTAAAGCTGTTTGAGAAAGGTTTTTTTTTGTTTCTTCATTCCTTTTAGCTTTACTGCCTTCTTTTGAAAACCGGCTATACTGACATGGTTTGTTTTGAACCCACATCTATATTTATTTTAAGGATGTAATTATTTTTTATTTTTATTTTGTACTTTTAACAAACCATTCACAGCCCAAAAACAAAACAAAAATCGCACTCTTGTGTAAGTAACGAACCACAAATTTGTTTCATTTCAGGAATGGCAGAACTCCATTCAGAAGAACGCTGGCCTGGCTTTCATTGAGCTAATCAACGAAGGAAGGTAATGCATCCAGTCACTGCAAAACATAAGGTCCACCAAGCAGTGGTTTATTCATGCTTGTGGTATAAGTATCTACTTTAAAAAAATTATTTTTCTCCCTCACGGGCATATAAGAGTTGTTGGACCAAGTAGCAAGCCATCAATTAGATCTAAACCTCTTGGTGCCTGTTTTACTGTGTTTGTCTCTCTCTTCCTCTGGCCTCTGGGTGTGGCCAGACTCAGGGTTTTCCATAGAGCAGATCAGGGGGCGGCTCAGCCTCCTTGCCCATCTGCTGACCCATCTGGCCAGGCCTTCTCTATGCCCGGGCTCTTGCTGCAGCCCGGGCTCCTCTGAGTCCCCTGCTGGCCCTGCAACAAAGAGCTTCAGTCAGTTGGGTCCACACAGCGCTGTCCAGGGTGCTGCCGACAGACACATCATTTCCCCGGTGTTACTTGAGTGTCCGTACACCTGCTCTGCTCAACTAGACAGGTCTAGATGTCGCTAGAGTCTGGTGAATCTGTTTGCCTTACATGGCGTGGCTGACAAAGACGTTGTTTCTGCAGTATGTGCAACAACACATACAGCAGGTAGTTGTGTGCTGTGTCTCTGTTTCATGATGCAGCTGTTTGAAAATGCCCGGAAATGACTAAAATAGTTCACTTTAGTATTACCACTGCCCTTCTCTAGCATGACTGTAGCATGTATGCCCGCATCCATGTAAGAGAACTGCCCCAGGTGTCCATGTTGATACATGTATGCAGTTTTATTTGACACATTATCACAGAGATCTCTTAAGGCACAGTCTTTAAGTAAGAGTGTCAAAAAGTAAAAGCTTCAGGGACCACAATGTTGACCCCTGAATCTTGTTAAGATGGAGACAAAATGTATGTTTTTTCTTAAAGGCACAGTCTGATTATAGTAAGGATGTAACAATAAACTCAACTCGCGGTTGGATATAGGGCTGCACAATATTTCTTTTCATCATCTACATCGTGATGAGTGTATTTGCAATAGTCACATTGCAGGATGTGCAATGTTAACGCTGTCACTCCCCGATGTAAGTCAAGTGCACATTTGAGTCGCGCATGCGTCACTTCTGTAATGTCAACACAGTAAAATGGACCTACTTAACCAAGTTGGTTCGCTGCTGAACTCAGTTTTTTCCTATATCGTGCAGCCCTATTCGATACGATTCATAATATGATTTTCTCACGATTTATTTTGCAGAATGAGCTTCAGACAAATAACTAGAAAATATATAGAAACTGTCCAAAACAACAGATGTGGCCTGGCCTCTTATCAGAAGTGCATCTGAAATTGTATTTTATCTTATTCTCTGCTCTATTGAATAAAAAATAAATAAATAAAAAATATACAACAATTGCCACTTCAAAACAACTTAATAAAAAATAGACAAAAAATATCTTCAATAAACGGGAAGATTACACCTCAGGCTGTTTAAAAATTGCATTGTAATCTTTACACATCCATATCGATTTTTAACCGCTTCATTGATTCATCGCCAGGTAATAGACAAACAAAGTTAGCACTTCCATAGACCAGTTTTAAAGCTCTAACAGATATGATCAGTCACATCCAGGCCAAGTGTGAAAACCTGTATTGATTAGTGTTACCTGTCTATGAAATATTAAAAAAACGTGTCATAGAGAGTGTGCATCTCTTTTTATCTCTCTCCGTATATCACTTGTCAACTCGCTTTCTCGTCTACTCTTGGTTTCAAAACAAAGCTTGGCGTTGTCAGGCCCCATTTTTAACCAGTCTACGTCTGTCTATTAATGAGTGGCTGTCAGCAGTTAAAGAGGAAATAGCAGCTGATGAATGCAGCCTCGGGATTACTGCCTCTCTTTGGGACAGGAGGGAAATTACAATCTGTATCAAGCACTGGAGAGGAACAGGGGCTGCTTTAATTAAAACAAAGCTGGCCTAATGGTGTGTAAAATGGCATGTAATCTACACGCAGTAGCCAGGGTGTTCTCGATTATTAAAGATACTGGAATTTAAATGTGATTGTGGGCGGAGACCACGGGGCCCCCCCGAGTCAGCCATGTGAGAAGTTGTTCACGGCCAGACTTGCGAGCAATGCAGGCACTGGGTTGATGTTGTGGTCAGTGTGAAGGGATGCTCAGTCAATCAGGAGTATGCCAGACAGGCTTCAATGCTCTAATGACACTCCATTCCCTCCTTAATGCTACAGAGGGATCTGTCACTGACCTGCAGCCTTGCAACATAACACAGACAAATGATGCCGCTACTAGACTGCTTTTTCAATGTTGCCCGATTCTGACAAGCTATATTTGCCTTAACCCTGATTTTACCCCTGATTTTAGCTGATAAAAAAACAAATTATTATGTGTAATATGTGTATAAATGTATGCTGCATTATACTTTCTCTTTTTTGTCAAAGGTTGCTTTGCCACGCCATGAAGGACCACATAGTTCGGGTAGCCAACGAGGCCGAGTTCATCCTGAACAGACAGCGAGCCGAGGACGTCCACAAACACGCAGAGTTTGAGGTATGAAGTGCTCCATCCTTTGTTGCATCTGAACCTAAATGGTAAAGTTGACCAGGTGTTGTACAAAAGAGACTATACTCAACTGTGAATGGCACAATGCGGATCATTGGTTCTCCAAATTCAAATTGCATGAATTCTTCTGTGAAAATCAAATACTTTGTCAATATTCTAATGAACTCTAAACAAATCCTATAAGTTTAAAAATGTCCTTCAGCTGTATAGGCTCAGTAATTGTGTCCTCCTAACCATTATCTATAAATTAATTAATTACTGGTAGCAAAGGGAAAAAGAGCAACAAGCAACATTGATTTGTAGTGCCCATTTTATGAAAAAAACATTTAAAAAAACGTTATTTTTTGTCTCTGGTGCTTCCACACGCTTACAAATAAAACAATTAATAAAAAATACCTATGCTGTTTTGAGTGAAACACAGGTTTCTGAATGTCCTCTGACTTCAGTCTCCATGATCTGCGCGGCTTTCTACGTCACTAGCTGAGACGAGGTGGCTAATCGTAGCATGCTAGCGCGTTCTCAATGGCAAAACACTGCTACAACACACACTAGTGCACCATAATCTCCAAAAGAACTACTTCCATGTCCCTGTTCTGCAGGTATTCCACAAGTGCCCCTCATTTCTTTCCAAAGTCAGTCCAAAGTTGGAGAAAGAGTTATCTAGCTGATGGGATCATAGCTACTGAGCATGTGCGACTCCGTGCAAAGACAGTAAAGAAGTGACATGTCTCACTCTGTAGCTAAAACAGAGACCTAAACACACCGGGTAAAAACAGGATCTGCAGCAGTGTGCAGTACAACAAAAATATGGTGTTTTTTGAAAATAAAACCATGTAAACCTATTCTGGTTAGGGGGGGGGCGATCACTAGACACGTCCCGATACAATATCATCACAATACTTATGCCACGATACGATATTATTGCAATTTTAAACATATTGCAGTATTTTGCGATATATTGACATTTTTAACCTTTTTTCCAATTTCAAATGATGTCCCCAATAGGACACTTTGTCAACATCTGTTTTATTTAAAAAAATACATTTCTCTGTTTTATTTCGATTTTTTTTAATTTAATGTTATTGCTGCAAAATGGGATTGTCAAGCAGACCAACCGACCAACACATATATTATATAAGATTCATACGTGGCGTCTGTGTATTGATACAGTATTCCCACTGAAAATATTGCAATACTATGCTGTATCGATTTTCTCCCCCACCCCTTATTCTGGTACAACCCCAAAATACAATTATGAAGGTGAAAATGAGCATAATATGGGTGCTTTAAGAATTTAATATACTTTTGGACTCATATCTGAAGAGGGAATATATTGATGTGAGCTTGTAATAACGCTCTCACAGAGAAATCACAGGAAAGCCTGAAAGTCTTAATGCATGGATGGACATCACGATTTCTAAAATGGAGAAAATAACAGCATATCTTGACTTTAAACTGGATTTATTGGTGTCGCTCTGGGAATACTGGGTTAACTATTAACACCTGGCCAGACATTATTTATTTCACAAATGTTTAACCATATGGAAAGAAAGGAACGCTCCTAGTCTCCACTGTGTTTCTATATTTGTTTTGTACACATCTCAAAAGGAAGCAATTCAAAACCAACAGTAGTGGATGATGTACACATATTACATTATACCTTTCTTGGAAAGTTTTGCAGTGGAATGCCAACCAAAGAGTATATTAAAATATTTTGTATAAGCAATGTCTGAATGTTACTTTTCCTGCAGTAATGGGTGTTTAGTTGTTGTTTTCCTCCAATGGTTTTCTGTATAGAAATATGCAGAGAAAAACATCTCCCTTGTAATTTTCAGTGCAAGCTACAGTAAATCAGACAGCAAAATATAAAAAATATAGTGACAACTTGCTGTATTTAAATGGTTTCTTTGGTTATTGTAGAATATAAGAAGACATCCTATGTGTGTAATCACACAACCCTTCACGCTCGCACACAGACACATACACACATACTTGCAGCACCTCTGTTAGCAGCTTGTACATGTGTGTGTGTGATGAGTTTCTTATCTGGCAAAAGCAGCCATCGTCAAACCGCTGCTTGATATACAGTTCTTGAGGACCCTTGACCCGCCAGATAAACTGGAAGAGACGGCTAGATATGCAATGTCAGGAGAGGGAGGAAGTGTACCTGGCCCCGTCCGTTCTGTCTGCCAACTCCAGACAGCCTACACGTTTCATCTAGCTCTGATGTTACTTTATTACCCACTCTCCAAGATTGAAGATCCCCGACGCAGACAAGACACTTTTACAATTAAGTTGGTGTCAGGGCGAAGCGTCATAAGCCTTAACGTGATAAATAAGGTTTGGTATTTGTCACAGCACCACGTGGCGACGAGAGGTGACAAGCAGAGATTGAGTTATCCGCCGTATGAAGAATATGTTGAAGTCTAATATCTGACAGGATTCAAATTTGAAACAGGAAATTCAATTTACTTCCAGCTTCTGTTAGCAAATTAGATTTTGAATATTAGCAAGAGTCTTTCCCCCCCCCCCCACCCCACCCTGGGTGGCATACTGAGACAATCCTGTTTTAGCTGCAAAGATAGGGCCAGATGTGCTCGTCTAGATCACTTTGAGCCACTTGGAATACTTTAAGACTCGTCTGGAAAAACCAGTATCGCCATTTTTCACATGTGGCCAATTCATTTTGAATAGATCATTCACTTGGATATCAAACATTAGCTGGACTATGGTGTAAATTATATTTTTATTTAGTTTTTTTAATTTGGTGTCCAGATTTTGTTCTAGGAAATGGCTGCATATTTCACATTGTACACCATTTACCAGGGGACAATAATGTATTCCTTCATATATTGGCAGTGTATATGTGTTAACCTTGACACACTATATTCTTTGTGGATCTATTAAGAGTGTTTTCCCTTCTCCTCTAATAGCTCCATCCAAGGCTACCTAGCAGGGAGCCTCATCTGTCCGCGGTTAGGGAATGGACTGCCTTCATGTGCTGGCCATGATTTACTGCACTCCTCCAAGGGAGCAGAAATATATCTCTCAGCTGTCCACTAATATCTTTATGCACTCAAGTGTGTTGAATGAAGCCATAACATTCTTCAGTGTGACAAATGCTCCATTAGAGGGTATACATTATTCTGGCTTTATTCAAGTAAAACATTCACAAATGCTATTAGTACAATGTCAGACATCACTTCTGGCACTGGATACTGTACTGAAAGCCATAAATTTACAATGAGGTTCACACAATGTTTTTCTTTTTTCCTTTGTTAAATCTCAAATTAGTCCAACTGTGCCCAATATGCTGCTGACAGAAAAGAAGAAGAGAAGATGTGTGACCACCTGATCAGTGCTGCTAAACACAGGGACCATGTGACAGCCAACCAGTTAAAGCAGAAAATCGTCAACATCCTCACCAACAAGCATGGTGCCTGGGGGACGCTGGCCCAGAGGTAAGCCCTCACACTTCACAAGTTCACCTTCGGACCGACGTGGGCCACGGTGAGTCTTTAACATGAACCATAGCTGCTCAGCGTTAACTGTAGTGTCCAACCTAGAGGACAAAAGTTACCTGTTCACAAAACTCCGCCGTGATGGGGTTGGACCACCAGTTAATGTCATTTTCCCAGGATCCAATAGGGTCAGCCATCGGGTCAGCAAACGCAATTACAGTGTGGAGTGGCTCTATCCCCTGGGGACAGCTGATTGGCCAGTCTTCCGACAGACGGGGAAGGGGGTTGGGGGGTGTTTCTGCACTGTTGTCCAGGCATTCGTTGACCCTCTCAGTAACACAGCCCAGCACCTGGTGGTAGTTGCAGACTTTCCCATGGACCCTGTTAAAATAACCGCAGGCTCTCCTGCGCTGCCTCCCGCCTCTCACCTGCATCCACATGGTGCCTCAGATACAGAGTGGACTGGCAGCAGTTATATTAGACAAACAGAGGTGTTACAGCATAGTTTGTATTTCATACTGAGGCAAGGCAAGGCAGCTTTAACTGTATAGCACATTTCACAAACAAGGCAATTCAAAGTGCTTTACATAAAACATTAAAGAGCAATTAAAAACGATTAAATTAAATTAAAACAACAGATACAAGACGAGAATAAAATTTTCAGTGCAGTATTAGAAATTAAACATTAAAAAGCAATAAAAACAGCTAAAAATATAAAAGCAGATAAGATTCTCTAATCATTTTAACAATGCAACTTTGGTATAGGAAATCAACAATTATTTAAAGAAAGGACACATCAAAAAGAAAGGTCTTCGGCCTTGATTTAATCCAAGTGAGAGTAGCGGAGTACTTGTCCATTTTCCTGTACTCAGTGAACCATTTTGTAGAAACCCAGACTTTGTTGACCAATAAGCTAGGCGTTCTACACAGGCAGAACCTTTATATATCTTTACCATCTCATCCACCTCGGGCCCCTCAGGACCATGGGACTTTGTGCTCTGGTTACCCACAACCAAGAGTGGAAGTACTTCTCTTTACACTACGATATAGTTGTTACTATGAGGCTTAGTTTAATCACGGCAAACTTTGTAAAATCCTGAACAGCTCCAACTGTTCCTTGTAGATTTAACCATAAAATCTATATCACACCCGCGAAATTCTCACGTATGTTTGTTTCCTGTACAGAAACTACCCCAGAATGGCCAGAACCCTAATCTCACAAAAAACACCCAAAAGATACCATGTTACTCAGTTCACTTCAACATTTGTGTCAGTCAACAACAACATCATCGTTGCTAATAATTTTCTGTCTGTAAAATATATATATATTTATTAATATCATCGACCGATTTTAGGCATTTCCCGATCTATTGGTATTGGCATTTATAATGGTCGATAATGAAAGTAAAAAAAATTGGAATCATTAATTTTGCCAAATAAATGATTCTGATAAATGACTATTTAAAAACCTGAGATAAAAACGGACGGTCAACCATGTTATGAGTGTTGGCGTTGCATAGTTTGTCCACCAGAGGACGCTCTACAACGTCCCCGTTGGCAACACTTTTTTTTGTTATTGTTCAAAGGACTTTAAGTTTCATATCTTCAGTTTGTATTTTTATGCATTCTTTTTATCAGAACTCTAATATATTTTGATGTTCCTCTGTTCTGTTGTGACAATAAAACAAATTATTATCATATTATTTTAGTGAGAACTCATAAAACTACAAATAACTAATGTTAGGGAAATCTGTTTATGTCTTGTTATGCATTTTTTTAAATCTATATTGGCCGATATATCGGAATATTGGATTTTTAAAATCACCAAATATTTGTATTAGTATTGGCCTTAAAAACCCTTCATCAGTCGGGCTCTAATATTTACAGTATATATATATATATATATATATATATATATATATATATATAATATATGCATCACTGCAGGTCAGATACATTAAGTAAAAGAATAAAATGTCAAACATGAATCCAAATACTTAATTGTGCTGTGAGCTACATTTTCCGAGACCAGGCACTTGAAAGACAGTCTGGCCCTTTTACACAGCCCAGCTCTGCTGATTCGCCAAAACAAATTTAGCCTCTTTGCTGAAACAGTAGCTTTGGTTTTTGTTATTACATTTTGAAAATACAATGCAGATGTTCAAACATGTTCGTTGAAATTGGGTTCATTTCATACCTTAAACCATCTTTACCATTATCGCGAAAACTATTCGAGCTGGTCTAATTACTTTTTACGGCCACATTTTATGTCTTTGACTTGCAGTAAAGTTGAAAGAGTTTCCTCTCAAAACAGCAGCCGTCATAAGCAGCTACATTTGGTTTCTTTTTCCATGGTAATGTGGCCAATTTCTACTTCCTTCATGATATCAAATGTAGTTATAGTTGCATTACTCGCGGTGTCATTTTCTGTCTGCAGTTAGGCTCAGAACTACTAAAGAGAAACCAAACGTGTACTAAAAATTGTGTTCAGTATGATAGATATTGTCAAATAAAATGATATGTTGGTCATGACTGAGAACGCGGCAGTATTGAAGTTCAGACTTTCATAAAACTGACGGAACCGTAGCAGAAGTAGCCATGACAAAAATCTATTGGATTGAATTCTGGGCTCTTGTTCAAATATTTATGGAGCCCCTCTCCGAGGCATAGCATTTGCATTGAAACAAAAGGTTATTGAGCGTGGGTGCATTGTAAATGATACCGCAAAACCTCCAGCAAATTCAAATTTAATGGTAACCTGCTGGTGAAGAAAAATGATGCAATATGCTCACAAGCTTAAGGCAGTGTTGCAGTTCAGCAGCTTAGTCTTATTCAATGCTACATTAACTTTCCCATTTATGCTGCTCTTGTAAGATATAAAGCCCTCGAGCATTTTGAGGTGGCTGTCTGTTATGTCTGTGTGTGTGTGTGTGTGTGAGAGGGAGAGAGATAGTTGTTAATGTTTGTTTTCACCCTCACTCACAGCAATTGCTTTGCCTTTTACTCTTAAGCTTTGTCTGGAGACATGCCAAAAGGATATTTGTTATGTGTCTAGAATATATTATAAACAAAATTATTCTTCGGCATGCAGTGGGCAGAAACTAGTATGATGTATATGATGTCATGTGTACTCTAGGTCATTAGGTTGACATATATAACCGCCCGGTTACAGACATCTGCACATTATCTGCGTCTCTGAAGGCCATTCCCATTTGGAGCTGTTGTTGCCTTTGTGGCAAACAGTGTATGAAACTGTGTTGTAGCACATTCAACAACAAGGAAATATTCTATGCAAGGCTTGAGAACAGCTGCTCTGCAGTCATGATCTGAGTGAAGAATAAGCAGATCAGACCCCACGGTGCCCTGTTAGATCATACTATATGCTTGCTTGATGATGAATGTCCCCCTGTATAGACTCGCCATAGGAAAATCAATACTCCTCAAATTGAAACAGTATAGGGTTGTATTGATCCGCCAGCGCTAAATCAAAACGAGGAGGCTTTGATACATCTCTCCCAGACAGCTCCCTGCCCAGTAATGACACACTATCAATTTTAGCTTTACACTGATAAATCAAGTTGAAAATTGGATGTCAGAGTTTTTTTCCAGGCAAAGAGTGATTCTCCCTGCCCTCTGGTCCCCTCTGCTGTTGACCTCTGAACCCTGCCAGTGGATTATAAAGTTCAGGCTCGTCTAAAGTGAAAGTAGATGTCAAGGCGACGCTGATAAATTCATTGAAGAATACCATCCGCCGATTTCGCAGCATAGGGCTACCTTACTGGGACGAAAATATGAAGTCGCTCTCACTCTGCAGCTCTCTCACAATACATGACGAGTGAATGAAGCAGCAACCATTCATTCCTCACACCCAAAATCTGTAACCTATCAAACATTTTAAAATGCACTGTTGGAAGTACACATTGAGCGGTATATTTGCCAACTTATCATTTTTTTGTATGCATTATTAGTTTTTTTAAAGCATCCTTTCAATGTTTTACACCAGATATAGATATTTTTATTGAAGTCTTTGTTATGTGTGTAATTACACAAACACGACAAACAAAGGAACAGACATACAAAATCAGAACCCCTCTCCAACCCCCACCCTCCTCCTTAGTACAGTTAGAAAAAAAGAGAAAAGAACAAATTAAATAACCATTGCGTGGGTTCACCTTTGGTTACATCTGAAAATCAAAATAAGGAACAATCAAGTGCTGAAAGAGGTCCCAAATAGTTCTAAAATCATAGAAGTTTGGTAGACATAATATCAAAGGGGAGCAAGTTATACACAGATTTACTAATAACACTTATGTAACGATGGTAGTAAGGCCAAGAAGGAGCTCCATATCTTTTCATACTTCTCTGTGTTCCTCCTCACACTGAATAAAAAATGTTCAGGTGGGCTGTAGGATGTTAGTTCATTTAACCATTGTTTCTGTGATGGAGGAGACTCTTTTTTTTTCTGCAAAATACACTTTTCACAAAAACTGTTTCTACTAATGTATACAGAGAATATATTATTATTGATGTTTGCGCCATTTACATGGTGTGCCGGTGATGTGGCCTTATGACAGCCAGGTACACCTACTGTACACACTTCTGACACTTAAATATTCATAATCGGAGCTGCAGTGAATCTGTCTCGTGTCATTCCCTGCCGTTCATTCGCCGGCGCTCTTGGATACTAATTGTTTGGACACTGCCACCCTAACAGAAATGTAAAAGGGCCTGGAGGAGACAACCGTCCTTTTGTTTCCATATGGGCGTCCATGTTCACATCAGCAGCATCGGTGACAGCTGACGGAGGGGCGTCCGCTGGCCCCCATAGCAGACCTTAACCTTACCTGACTGGTCTATTGATTGTCAACATTTCTTCTGTATAATTACTTTTTTGTAGCAGAGGAGAGAAAAAGGGAAAATGGCGGCATATATTGATCTGTGGCAAGGCAGTGAAGCAGCCGTTTCCCTTGACTAACAGTGAGTTCCATCGCTCACTCTTGATGAATGGTAACAATCTGTCCCTGGATAATAACTTTGTGATGGAATGAACCTTTTTACTCACGATGCGCGCAGAGCATTTGGTTTCGCCTGAAAGGGTTATCAATTCTAATAGAAGACCACTAGCACAATGGGGGAGCACCTTTATAGGCCCTTACAGCTCAGAGGGTTCGAGGTCTGATGGCCCCTCTGGGGCAGAAAGGAAAGGCCAAGGTCTCTGGTTGGTCCTGATAGTATAAACAAAAATCATCCTGACAGTATAAAATATATAATTCAAAAATAGTGTTCTTTTAGACATCCAGAGTAGCAGGCTTTCTTTGAAAAGCCTTAGGATCAATGTTATGTATTCGGTTACAATTAGTAAGAATATAGTGTAATTAAGTAACCCTAGAAACCACTATAAAATCAATGTACCTCTAAATGGCTGTTTTTTTGGCTATGGATTGCATGCAGACATTAGAGCTTTCTATTCTGCCCACCCCCTCAAAGCCATTTTTTTGTCTGATCCAGTCCTCTGCATGCCGTCTTTCATTTCGCAGTCCATGATCTAGAGCTAAAATGCAGCTTCTTTTAAAACCAATTGCAAGTGATAATGTTTTTATTCTTCATTTAATTAGACCACATTTATAACACAATCCTCTTTTTGTTCTTGCAAGCCGATATTCTCTCCACTTGCATTTGTTCTTGACCTACACCAGGCTCTATTCCCGTGGGGCACTCTTAACCTTGCACGCTGTGCTAATTATCTTTGGAAAGAAGCCCAGTCACACAACCATCAATTGCATCGGGTGTTGAAATTGAGCCGGGCATCTCCTGACTGTGCCCCTTTTCCGATGAAAGATGGGGATTAACAAAGCTGGCGAGAGTTCACCTATAGTACAGTACGGCTCCTCATCCCTCGTCTGATCGCGTACGTCTGTCTTCATTGCTCCAGATGACTGGGAGTTTATCTTGTTGCTGCTGTGTTGTTGTTTCCCTTTGGTCTTTGTCCGTTACCCATTGGTCCGTGTGCCTATTCTCTAGCTCTCAAACTACAAAAGAAAAGTCATATCCAATAACTGGAAGCGTTTAGATCTTAGCATGGCATCCTCACGTCTCCGGCCGCGTTGAGTGTAGTGATGGTGAAGAAATGGCGAAATTAAAGAGATGAAAGTCTCGTCTACCATTTGCAGCCCTCTGTGGTAATCTGATCACGATGTTGGCTACACAGTCACTTCACGCTTGGCATTCAACAGACGCATGATCAAACTTGATGTTTTTATAGGGAAAATGACTGTGTACTTTTTTCTTAGTTTATAGGTTACTTTGAAAGCAGTGGGCTGAGAAATGCTCATCACCATATGGTTGCCAGTCACCACGTTTTGATGCACAGTGTCTTTTTAAAAAGTGTCTTTTTTTTCTTTTTTTTATCCAGCAGCAGTATGTTGAGGAATGTGCTATAAAATGCTTACCAAAAAGAATGCACTTGTTGACAGACAATGGTTCAGCATTTTGCCGCTTTGGTTTTTAGTGTCTGCTGGCTGCCTGATGGTTTTCATGATGTGTGGAATCCCTATTATTATAGATCCACATATGTGGTTGTCATTTTAATGGGATCAAAGGACCGCTTGCATTAAGTAACGTTATTTAGGCAAATAAGAGATTGTTTTGTACATGTCTGGACTAACCATGGTGCCAGAATTACCTCAAGAATTCTGTTGGGGCAGATACATGTTAAATGTTACAGGTACATACATTTATTTCTTATTTTATTTTGAATCACTACTTTTAGATTCTGCTTTGTGGCATCTCAGATTCCTCATGGACTTTGAAACTCATAGTCCGAGCCTGTTAGGAAAAACTGAAAACGAAAGAAAAGACCACTTGTCCTCCGAGTTGCACTGAAAACTTGAAAATTGCTGCGTGTGTGCGTGCGTGTGCGTGCGTGTGCGCGTGTGTGTGTGTGTGTGTGTGTGTGTGTGTGTGTGTGTGTGTGTGTGTGTGTGATAGAAACCAGTCACTGCGCCTTTGAATAGAATTGTCACTGATTACTGGTATTTATTATAATTACCCCCCACTCCAATGGTCACCAATGGAAGCTTTTAAAAGGAATATAATGGTGTTTTATTGAATCAGCATGTCCCTGTCCTTCCTGCCGACCGCCTCACACAGATCTCCTCTGAGCTGAAATAGAATAAAAAGGAAATCTAGAACCATGAGATCCTAATCTGCTGCCTGTACATGTCTTATTGAGCCAATCTGGTTTAAGGGACTTGAAAAGCATCAAGGTAATTATTGCTTTCAACAATAGATCTGTGTAATTACTTTTATTCAATTATTTCTTATTCTTATTACTTTAAACATATGGGATTGTAGTTTACAAGGCAGTTGCATGGCTTTTAGTGAGTGAACACTGTAGCTGAAATGTAATGTATAGTTTATTTCATTTATTTTTTCATTTATGTGGCCTTTGCTGATTTGACACAAGTAAACCTTAGGAGCTGCCAAATATCTACTCCGATGTTGGGGGGCTCTATAGAGAAACCCGTAGAGGGGGGTGGGGGGCTCTATAAAGAACCTGTAGGGAGCTCTATAGAGAAACCTGTAGGGGTGCTCTATAGAGAAACCTGTAGGGGGAGGGTCTCTATAGAAAAACTTGTAGGGGGGGGGGGGGGGGCTCTGTAGAGAAACCTGTAGGGGGAGCACTATAGAGAAACCTGTAGGGAGCTCTATAGAGAAACCTGTAGGGTGGGCTCTAAAGAGAAACCTGTAGTGGGTGCTCTATAGAGAAACCTGTATTGGGGGCTCTATAGAGAAACCTGTGGGGGGGGCTCTATAGAGAAACCTGTAGGGGGGCTCCATAGAGAAACCTGTAGGGGGGCTCTATAGAGAAACCTGTAGTGGGTGCTCTATAGAGAAACCTGTGGGGGGGCTCTATAAAGAAACCTGTGGGGGGGGCTCTATAGAGAAACCTGTAGGGGGGGGGCTCCATAGAGAAACCTGTAGGGGGGCTCTATAGAGAAACCTGTAGGGGGAGCTCTATAGAGAAACCTGTAGGGGGGGCTCTATAGAGAAATCTGTAGGGGGAGCTCTATAGAGAAACCTGTAGGGGGGGCTCTATAGAGAAACCTGTAGGGGAGCTCTATAGAGAAACCTGTAGGGGGAGCTCTATAGAGAAACCTGTAGGGGGAGCTCTATAGAGAAACCTGTAGGGGGGGCTCTATAGAGAAACCTGTAGGGGGAGCTCTATAGAGAAACCTGTAGGGGGGCTCTATAGAGAAACCTGTAGGGGGAGCTCTATAGAGAAACCTGCGAGCAAAAAACGCGAGAAAACCGCAAAGAAATGGCCAAAACTGCATTGCACCCTTTTAATAGGGGTTTGCAAAAAAATGTCCCTTCATATCGCGATTTAAGCTCTACAGATTCAAAATCGATTCATAGAATTCCAAAAATTAATATTTATTATAATATTATTATATATTATTTTTTTCTTTTCGTTTTCTAATGTGTGTTTACTATCACATTAAAAGCAACTACATTTACATACTGCGAATAGTTTCTTTTTAAAATTTAGAATCGTGTTTTGAATTAAAATGTATACTGATTTGTGACATTTTCTGAATTGTGCACCCCTAACATTTAACCAGGTTGGTTTGTCCTTGCACTGGTTCAAGTTGACATTTTTACTCTACCACCATAACTGTTCTCATAATAACCAGACAAAATATGAGAAAACAAAAAGGGTCTCTGCTTGCTCTAATGTAATATATATAGCAGCACTAACAATATATCACCCTCTGATCCAACACGAGCCCTTGTCAGCTGTCAGAAGGATTTCTCTCGTCTAGAATGATGTTATAATTTCCCATAAAACTGTTATCAGTCCTTTTGTTTTTATTTTCCTCCCCATCTTATTTTGAAATAAACCTGTCATCATCCCCTTACCTTTTACAAACAAAACCCATTCCCTGTAGACCGGGGTGTTAGATCTTGCAACTCGGAAACCTCAGCATGGCTCCTTGAGGAAAGGTGTGCTTTAAATACCTATTTAAGAGAGAAGAGAATGGACGATAGTCCTCTTACACATTTATCCTACTGCACTTAGCAAGTCTGAAAGCATCCATAAATAATGGTGCTCCCGTTTCCCGTAGGTTATCAGCACTGGAAAATTAGCTTTTAAAATGCGGTTTGAAATCCATTTAGGTGATTGATGGGTGACGGGACTAATACATTTTGTCAGGTTCTAGGAGGCCAGCTCACAGCCATTCTTTATGGTTGTCATGAAGCCAGACACATTTGATGTGGAAAATAAGGAGGTCCTGAGCCAACTCTGCTTAATAAAGAATGCCATTGTGTGGACAATTTGTTGTTGTTACACAGACAATACAGACAACCGGCTTCCTATTAAGGATTCTGAAACAAATAAACTAGTTTCATCACCTGTACTGAAAATGCATTGTCTTTCTTTTTTTTTGAAACGTAGGGATCAGGCTCGATTGTTAGCTTTTGCCATATATTAAATGGCTCAAATGTGTGCATGTGCTTGTCCATTACAATTTTACTATATGGGGTTTGAGTCCCATTTGAGTGACGCTGATTTTGAATTTATCTTCTCGCTCATTCCTTATTTGCCACCATGGTTTTAGGATATGGAAGTGCTGTTTATTGGCACAGTGCCACCTCAGAAATCTTCATCAGGACTGCAATCCTCTACAATTTCATTCATAGAACATATCTCACCCCCGTGAAAATGCACCACATGAAAATGGTTGGCAGCCCTTTCTGCACTTTTTGACCGCTAAAAGCTCAAGGTACATATCTCCACATGTTCTGGGAGTGCTCTCCCGTTGGTGAGCTCTAAGAACAATATTGTATCCAAAATATCCGCCTTGATTAATGTTACTGTACCTGCTGCTGTCAATGTTTTGATTGTGAATGACCTGTCAGCCTTTCAGCTTTCTAGAACTCAAAAACATGTTATATTTGCTGGACTTACACCTGCAAAAACAACAATTGCAACCCGTTGGAAACCGTCTCACGACTTGTTTGTTCGTACGAGGACCCTTTCCTTTCTGGATGTCGTGTACATGAAGCTCTCCACGTCTCGCCTGAATGGAGTGCCAGGAGGGATTTTGGATCCTTGACTCCGTATTGCTGAATCCTTGAAGTCCATGCTGTAGTCCTACAGCTTTAAAGTACCCATATTATGAAAAAAAAAAAATCACCTTTTCTTGGATTTGGGGTGTTATTTTGTGTCTCTGGTGCTTCCACACGCATACAAACTCTGAAAAAAAAACCCAACTATCCACGATGTTTTGAGGGAGATACGGGTCTATGAATGTCCTCTGGCTTCAGTCTCCGGGTGAGCTGTTAAGAATCTGCACGGCTTTCTACGTCACTAGCCGAGACAAGGTGGCTACCTGTAGCACATGATCGTTGTCAATGGCAAAACACTGCTACAACACACACTAGTTCACCTTAATCTCCAAAGGAACTACTTCCATGTCCCTGTTCTGCAGGTATTCCACAAGTGTCACTCGTTTAGAAGAAGTCTCCTAGCTAATCCTGACCAAAGTTGGAGAAAACGTTATCTATCTGATGTAATCTTACCTAGCTACTGCACATGTGCAACTCCCAACAAAGATAGTAAAGAAATTACATGTGTCACTCTGTAGCTAAAACAGAGACCTAAACACACCAGTTAAAAAAACAGGATCTGCAGCAATGTGCAGTACAACAAAAATATGGTGTTTTTTTTAAATGAAAGCATGTAAACCTTCGGGTACAACCTCAAAATACAATTATGAACCTGAAAATGAGCAGAATATGGGCACTTTAACTTCTATTTGCACATGTGATTGGTGCCCTGTCTTGTGTCTGTGTGTGTGTCTGATTATGTATATGTTGCTGTATGTCTTTTTCTACATATATTATTTGTAAGCTATGGACGTCACTCTTTCTGTTGCGCCCTTTATATGTATCCCTCATTCCCATCTTTCCACTCTGTATTGTTTCGGCCCAGGGACACATTCTTATGTCTCTGCGTATTGTTTGTAATTGTTTGTAATTGTTCTTCATTTCTAAATAAAAAATGTGATCACCAGAAAAGGACTGCAATCCTTCTGAGCCCTTCTTGGAACACCCTCAGAGAGGAGGTTCCTTCAGCACCGCACGTTTGGCACAGTCCAAATCCGGTCAAGCACTGACCACATAGTCTAGAATATCACAGGTCCTATTCAAATGGCAGAATCCCACATGCAAACCGAAACCATCTGCACAGGATAGATCAAAGGCAAGACGCATCGAAATCTTGGCATCCAACTGGTAAATCAGTCAGTATAACTTGAGGGTTTGGTTTGTTGTGCATTTGATTGCTGTTAAACACAAATGTATGGCTTCAACTAAAGTTGTACTCAAATGAGCGTCCTTAAGCGGACCAAATAAAATGCATCAAATGCCGTTAATACTGTTATAAGGAAATCTTCAAAGTGGTGGATTTATCCCCCACTGGCATCTGCTGTCTATTTGCACTAAGAATTAGGGGGCATAATCTTCAGCAGTAATCGCCCAGTTGCCTACAGTGGATTTACATTTTTCACACTGTGTAATCTTGCATTTACAATATCATTTACGTGGGCTTCTTCCTTTCAACCCACTGACATCTCTCTTTTCCTCAGTTAAGCTCTGAGGGAGATTGACAGGGGACAAGCTCAAGGCGTTGAGTCTTGCTTTGCATACAGCGACTCATGAACGCACACACACACACTCACATTTTGATTGATATTTAACTGAAACTGAGCTCTCGTAGCTGTCAGAGCCCAGCTAAGTCTCCTGATCCTCTTGATTTCTGACATTTGTAGATATTATGTTCATGGAGCAAGGAGGCTGTATTTTGTGATGTGATCCGCTGTAACACTTTAATCTGTTTAGACTGCTTCAATACTGCAGCAGGGAAGGGGGCAGCGACCATACGATGCAATAGACGGCTACATGCCAAGGTATTACTGTATATCCTGCACGCACTGCAAAATCTCTCCTTGGATATAGACGCACAGAACCAGATGCACGGTCTTATTTGGAGTGGCAGTTTTTAGAGTTTCACTATTTTATAATTTGGAGGCAAAGACAACATTTTAGATAATGGCATAAAGAGTTCTGTTCTACTCTAGCATGTATGGCATGGATATTGGAATTTTCTCTTCTAACCACACATACTGTAGCTGTTGAAGTTCAACAAAAGTAAACCGAGTGATGCCATATTTCTTCAAATCTGGCTGAAAACGGAATGAAAATGAACCTGATGCTCGGCTTCTGTAATCACATCTTACCTTACTGTCAACTGCACACCAATCATTCAAATCACTACTTTTGTATGTATTACTCCTCCCTGTTAATGTTAGAGCCGGACCGATATATCAGTAGGCCGATATTATCGGCCGATATCTATTGGTATCGGCATTTATAATGGCTAATTAAAAAAAAAATCAGAATAATTTATAATGACAAATAAATGATTCTGATATATGAATATTTAAAAAATAAAATAAAAACGGACGGTCAACCATTGGTGTTGCATAGTTTGTCCACCAGAGGGCGCTCTACAACGTCCCTGTTGGCAACACTGATTTTTTTTTTCTTATTGTGTTCAAAGGACTTTAAGTTTCATATCTTAAGTTTGTATTTTTTTTTTACATTTTTAATTATCAGAACCTAATATATTTGTCATGTTCCCATAAAACAGATTATCATATTTTAGTGAGAACTCATAAACAACAAATAACTAATGTTAGGAAAATGTGTTTCTGTTTTGGTACCCATTTCTGGAATTTTTTTATTTTTTAAAATATATATCAGCCAATATATTGGAATATCCGATATATAAATCACCAAACATTTGTATCATATCGGCCTTAAAAATCCTTTATCGGTCAGGCTCTAGTTAAGGGTAAATTAAAGCAAGACCTTTTGCTGCATTTCCCTCTAAAGGAAGCATAAAGGCTTTGAAATGGCTCCAGCTAGTGCACTGTTGGAACAAGCAGCACTTAGTAACCAAATGCTAGTCCTGGTGCCTAATGGTTTGCATTAGCTGCAAGCAATAAAATTATCCCAGGTCCTCACTTATGTTGAAATAATCATTTACAAAGATGGTTACCACATGCTGGAGCTGTTTTCTTCTTTTTCTCTCCTTTTTTTTACGACCCTAATTCGCTGTTATTAATAATGAATAAAAATGCAATTTTCAGTCGAGTTGCTCCAGGGCGCTGGGAATCATTTCAATGAATATTTCAGCACATTATTTTAATCATGGCTCCACATATGCAGGGAGAGGGCTTGTTTTATAGTCTCATGCCTCAACCGCCCCAAGACCCCGATCATTAAACCCCACGCTGTCTGCGTTGAGGTTCCTACCTTTGATTTACAAGACTTGTTAAAAACATTGTAAAAAAAAGAGGCAAGCTGTGCCATTTATACTTGTAATTTGATGCTGTATTTGTTAATGGGAGTGCCTGTGATTTATGTGTGCTGCTGCTGCTGCTGCTCCCTGCTGTTCTTATGCTATAGGCTTTAGCAGAGCTAACCTTACTGGGCCTCTGCAGAGCCTGCCACCAGTCGGCCTAGTAAATCTGCTATCCGTGGCCTGATTTCCCTCCTCAAGATGTTTCCCCCTGATAAGGACGTGGCTGCTGTAATCAGACCATCAGTGAGGGGCGTGTGCTCCATCTAACCTGCCTGTCTTCTTTTCTCTATCATAGTCAGCTGCACGACTTCTGGCGTCTCGACTACTGGGAAGATGACCTGCGGCGGAGGCGGAGATTTGTCAGAAACCCATTTGGCTCCACCCACTTAGATGTCACATGCAAGTCACTGCAGGAGTATGGTGAGTCTATCATTTCTCTGATCAGAGTATTTTTTTTAAATCGGAATTAGGAAGCTGAACATTCAAGACCATAATTACCCCATTGCCGTTACAGCATTATAGAAAAAGCATTGAAAGGGCACTGAAGTTAGCCCAGGTTATTTGCTGAGGAGAAGTTAAGTGTCATTTTAATGGCTGATGTATTTATGAGTCCTGTGAATTGAACATGGCATATACATTTTATTGCACTTTTTTATTTCCATCACAGCACATACTCAAGAACAAATTGGATCTCTCCCTTTATTGTTTCTTCTCTCTGCCCGAAACTTTTTTTTTTATTGACCCAGTCAGTCTTTTAGTGTTGCCCACCACCTTGTGTCAATTTTGCCTTATGTCATGCAACACCGACTTTTGCAGGAAAGCAGCTTAGTGCTATTTCAATACCATTGGCCCATCTCCCCCATCTGTAATTGAATAGCAGAGAAAATGTATTAAGGGTGAGTGTATTGATTCTGAAATTAATGGAGTAAGCGCCTTCTTTGGTTTATAGAAAATAGAAAACAGGCAATGCATTATGCTTAGGGTAGCCTTTTAAAACGACTGGAGACCTATAGCAACACATGCATAGTGATCACAGTGTTCACTGACCTCTGGCTGCCTCAATGTTGAGCTCAGTGTTCAGGACATCATCCTGCTCCTTTGCGAGCTCTGCCGTGACTGCTGTATTAAGATCATGGCAGCGTTGTAGATAAACGCATGCCAGCTGCTGCTTTGGCTGCAGGTGGTCCATGTGTGAGACACTGAGGCAATAATAGCACCGCCTGCTCTAGATTTTGTGGTGTCTCCATTATGTTGAGCTAATTTTCTGGGCTTTTGGTGACATGCTGGCACTGCTGGGGAGGACTTAAGGGAACAAATGTTATCACTTCAGCACTTTAAACCTGCTTTGAAATATTAAAGACCCTTTGAGCATCAACATCATCTGCAAAGAAATTGCATCAGCATCACCTACCTGTAAATACCACACCTGTAAAACACATCAAAACATCAATGTTAAAGGCTTGTGTTGTCCTCCCGGGTCAAAAAGGGACAAAAATGTCAATTTTTTGTCCCTTTTTCAGACTTTTTTTTTAGTTTTCACTAATACCACCTTACTACTACTAGTTTTACACTACTTTTTGGAATTCATGGTCAATAACTCTCATTTATATCAAATTATACCTAATATTTGAGTTAAAAAAAGCAGAAATTAGGAATTATTTTAACTAGTAGTTAAGATCAGAGGAACAAAAAGATGAGTTTCGTCAGGAATGAAAGTGATCAATTGTATTTGCAAAAAGCGTTCATGGAATCCAATCCGTTTTTTTTGTGGTAATGTGGTTAAAAAGAAACCCATATTTCAGATATAGATATTTAGCTAGGTAAGATACCATCAGCTTGATAACTCTTTCTTCAACTTTGGTCAGTCCAAGGCAGGATTAGCTGGGAGACTTCTTCTAGACGAGGGCCACTTGTGGAATACCTGCAGAACAAGGACAGGAAGTAGTTCTTTTGGAGATTATGGTGAACTAGTGTGTGTTGTAGTAGTGTTTTGCTATTGCGAATGAGCTAGCATGCTACGGTTAGACACCTTGTCTCGGCTAGTGACGTAGAAAGCCGTGCAGATTTAGAACAGCTCATGAAGAGACTGAAGGCAGAGGACATTCAGAAACCGTATCTCACTCAAAACAGCATGGATAGTTTTCCGAGTTTGTATCCGTGTGGAAGCACCAGAGACACAAAATAACTCCATATCCCAGAAAAGTGTTTTTTTCACAATATGGGCACTTTACGCAATGTTGTGGAGAAACTGAATGTCCTTCTTCTGGGAAGGAACAAGCTACAAATACAGTCCCTGACAAAAGTCTTGTCGCTTATCTATTTTGTAGAAACACCTGCTATTAACCTGACTTTTAATTAATCAATTGGTGTAAGCAATAGCTCATATGAAAAGCTGAAACCTTCCTAAATGATGTTCAATGCACTGAAATAAATTAGTTTCACTAAAAAAAGATTTATTATTTAAACAAGACAGAAAGGTCAAATTTTGGCAAGACAAAAGTTTTGTTGCCTATACATAAATTGAACAAATTTACTACAAATACTAAAACATGTCAGCAAATTAAATAGCGGTGCTGTGAGATTCAAATTTAATATCTTGTATGACTTTCATGAGCTTGAAGGACTGCATCCATGCGGTTTGGCAAGGATTCATACAATGTATTGATGAAGTCATCAGGAATAGCTAGGAAAGCAGTCTTGCATGCCTCCCAGTTCATCAATATTCTTTGGTTTGGTCTTCCATACTTCCTCTTTCATCCTACCCCACATATGCTCCATGATGTTCATGTCTGGTGACTGGGCCGGCCAATCCTGGAGCATCTTGATCTTCTCCAACATCTCCAGTGTCTTCAAATGTTTTTTTAATCCTCTGTACTTGACGCTGAGACACATTGAAGGTGTCTGCCACATCAGCAGTGGATCTGGTCTTCAGCCTCTTGATAATCAAAACTTTAGTCTCAGGGTGAATCTTAGGCCTGTTTGCAGATGTCTAGTTGCAGTTGATGTGAAGGTCTAGTGTACTGGGGTTGTTTTTGTACACACCTGAGACCTAATTGATCCATTATTAGTCACAGGTGAAGCTCATATGACAAGGCAACAAGACTTATGTCTTTGCAAAAATTGACTCAATGGGCTTTACCAAGCTGTGAATATTAGAATACTTTTTGACAGTTTCTTTTTGCACGGAAACATTATTACAAAAGCTGTTGGGATTAAAATGAGCCATTTCTTGGAAATAAATCTTGATTAGAAATATATTTCAGCGGCACTTCAGGTCAATTTGTACACAAGCGACAAGTCTTTTGTCAGGGACTGTAGCTGCCTTGTCAGTTAGTATCACCCGTTGGCCTCTTTACCTACTGTGCAGTTGCTCAAATTGGTGTACGTGTGTGTCATTTCCTTTTATTGACTTATACGACAGATGTCCTCAAGACAAAGCCTCAAACACATATCATATTAGTCCATCGGGTCACTAGAATATGCTTTTGAGCTCTCAGTTTTGTTTCTGTTGTCTGAAGTTCTGCTGGCATGCGATTGTTTTAATGAGCGGAATAATGTATCAACTTGTCAAGTGAAAAAGGGAGTACCTGCAGTCGGATGGCCTTCCTGCTCTCCTTTAGAGGTGAGCTGCACTTTCACTTTTTTTTCCCAACAGGCTTTGATGCGGTTGCACGGCGGAGGGAGGCCAGGTTTCGTTGTGAGTTGAGATGAGAAGAACCTTTTGTTCTTTTTTTCGATCTTCAGTGGATTTCGTTGGCAGTGACAGTCTTTTAATGTCCGATGACAGTTTGTGCTTCTTTTTTTTTTTGTTGGAATGAATATTCACTTTTAATTAGCATGGTATTAAAGATAGGACCTGTCTTAAGCTGATAACCCTGGTGCTGAGGCACAGAGGTTGGGTATCCATTAGTCATAACATCCACTCTGCTTCCTAGATGTGACAGGGATCTCTCTTGAACTTTTTAGTGGGTTGCCGGCTGCAGAGGCACCAGAGTAGAACAACAAAGAGGTTGTTTGAGTTGGCCCTCGAGAGTCATTATTAAAGCTTTAAAATCGGAGACTGTTGGATAACCAGTAAGTTGTCCAAATTGAATACACAGTTTCTGGTTTGACAGCAGGATATGACAATATATACGCTCAGCCTCCATCTTGAGTTTGAAGAGGGCAGACTTGAACGGGTGTGTTCACAGTAAACGTCAGTCTTACGAGCTCACTTGGGGGAAATGAAAGTAAGCAGAAACGGGTTTTTTTTTTTTTTTTTTTGGCCTGTGTCGTTTTTGACAGCAGAATATCTCAAGAGTCTCAGTTGTCTGTGTTTTCTCTCAGACGGTACGAAATAAAAGATGCTTTGCCATTTTAGAAGTTGGGTTCTTTGATTCATTGTTGTGTGGATTTCCAAGACAGATTTACTTGCCCAATTATTTTGACCACTTGCCAATGGAACATTTTCAAACCCAAATGGAAAAATGTTACCTTTTTTGTTGTTGTTGTAAAAGACAGTTCAACGCCTTTTTTCTTTTTTCATATCATCATAGTATTATATGCCAAGAGAAGAATTTAGATTGAAACATTTTTCCTGAAGTTCTTCAAGAGGGTGTGTGTGTGGTGTGTGTGTGTGTGTGGTGTGTGTGTGTGTGTTGTGTGTGTGTGTGTGTGTGTGTGTGTGTGTGTGTGTGTGTGTGTGTAATGATTGTGTGTGTACAAGTGAGTGAGTGAGTGAGTGACTGTATGTGTGTGTGTCCGATTGAGTAATGAGAGTGTGTGCGTGAGTGAGTGAGTGAATGACTGTGTGTGTGTGTGTGAGTAAGTGATGTGTGTGTGTGTGTGTGTGTGTGTGTGTGTGTGTGTGAATGATTGTGTGTGTACAAGTGAGTGAGTGAGTGAGTGAGTGAGTGACTGTATGTGTGTGTGTGTGCGATTGAGTGAATGAGAGTGTGTGCGCGTGAGTGAGTGAGTGAATGACTGTGTGTGTGTGTGTGAGTAAGTGAGAGTGTGCGTGTGTGTGTGTGTGTGTGTGTGAGTGTGGGAATGTGTGTGTTTGTGAGTGTGTGTGGGTGTGTGTGTGTTGTGTGTGGTGTGTGTGTGTGTGTGTGTGTGAGTGAGAGTGTGTGCGTCAGTGAGTGAGTGTGTGTGCGAGTGAGTGAGTGAGTGAGTGAATGACTGGGTGTGTGTGTGGGGTGTGTGTGTGTGTGTGTGTACACATTGATGAGCGTGGGTGATGGGAGGTTAAACTCTGCCTCGTTGTCTATTAGCAGCATTGACAGCTTAGCCAGCACATTCTGTGTCTGCCCTCTGCCTGTAATAACCTGCCCTGTTACAGCCAGCATCAGAGTATATTGTTAGGTGATTGGAATTGGGCAAGCATGAAATGGAAGTCACGTTAATATTGATCCAAGTGTTTAACGGGGTGTTTTACCTCCGGGTGTCCTTGCTGTCTCATTTCAGGTGAGCTGCTTCTCTCAGAGCTGATTGCCCCGGGCACAGATCTTTATAGCTTTTTTAGAGGCACCAGTCTCATGATTAGATATTAACCTTGGCTTCTCCATCTTTATCATAATCAAAGAAATTAAACCTGGGACAAATGACACCAGGACATTTACGAATATGCAAATTAGGCGGACGTTTGAATGCAGCCTTTCGGTAAATACACAATGTGCTCAGATATGTGTATGAGTACCGTTCAGGTCCAGATGTGGGGATTATTAGACACTGCTGTGACTGTTTTGATGAAGAGAAAATGAGGTTGTTCGTAAGCCTCTGGCAGCACAGACACACACTGCACATCCCCGGATATTGAATAAAGATCACCCTGAGAGGAAGTGGCCGCACCGTATAAACTCCTCTACATCAAAGTTCTAATGTTTATTTTAACAGTATCAAAACACATACTCTGCAAAACGGATGGCTTGCATCACAGGAAGTATGAAGCTGTCATCTCTCCCCCCCTTCCCCTCCCCTCCCCTCATTTCATCTTTCAGTGCGGAGTAAATAACAGTGAAGAGACAGAGGGCAGAATTGCATTGCCCTACTGGTAATGCAATCCCATGGACTGGACTTTTTCTCCCCATGTGGAATGTGGAGCCTGTGGAGAAGGAGGGAGCGTAGGAGGGCAGATAGAATCTGGGAAACGGAAGAGATATATTTAAAACATTCTATAGAGCTCACGTTATATGGATATTGGAATGGCCGCACATAACACTGATGTACATTATGAGATAGTGTAGTAAATAATCTATGGAACCGAGGCTTACCCTAATGCCTTGTTATCTACAGCGATCTGACAGAATGAGACATAAAACAGAAAAATTCCTGCAAAGCTCCAAGGGTTTCTTTTCTTTTTTCTTTTTCTTTTTTTTTACTCCAGGTCTTTGTTAAGAAAGAGGTCAAGATGGCTGTGGGTCTTTAGTTGTTGCCTGCTAAATCCACTAACAAACATTCAGTGGTTAAAAAAACTCAAAATGAGCAACCTTTAGATAATTTGTGTTTTAATAATAGTTGTGTATATTAAAAATCCAATGTGTGGGAATTTCTCCCATCTAGCGTGGAGATCATACATGGCCATAAACTCTCTCACGCCACGCAGTTTAAAGTAGCTGCTACGGTAGCCTTCATGCTTAAAAAAGCTGGTCTCTTGCTCATTTTAGTATCCTTTTTCTTTTTCTGGGCGAAGTAGAAGACTCCTGTTTCTGAAATTTGGATTTTGAATATGTGTGGTCCTCCATGTTTCCATCTTCAAACTTGCCGGGGCCGGGAAGCGACGATACCCATTAGCAGCGTTAGCAGCAGCTGCGAGTTGATCATGTGACGGCGAAAACGCCAAAGGCGGAGCAGTATGTCCTGTATGTCCCTCACCGGCTCATGGTAAGGGACATACAGGACATTCACGCAGACATATTCATGGAACATGAAAGTGGAGCGTCTACCCCAGTTCATGCAAATGGAAATGTAAAATTTCAAGCCAAAAGGAATAGTTGGAATTGATGGTGGTGGTAAATATTCATGAAAAAGGACAAGTTTGTGAACGGGCAACACCGATTTTTTGATAATTATCTCCTTAACCTTAAAACCACCCAAAGTTTTAGTAAAATCAGCTTTTTTACCCGTACCCATACGTGTCAGTGTATGTTGTGGGTTTGCTTTTGATGGGTAGCAGTGAAGTGGTTGATGCCGGGCGTATAATACATGGGAGACTCGCTGAGGCTGTAAAAATGAAATGCTAGTGCCACGAAGCTCTCCAGCATTGCAGTGCATGAAAGATGGACCCTTGGCAACAGTATTTCAGTTGATTCAGTTGTCTTTCAAAGCCACGCAGCTGTTATCTATTCCATACTGAACAGTAAAACTACTGAACACTGAAGTAAGTCCAAAGTGGGAGCCTGTATCTAAGATTGTGAAGTTTATTTGAATTGGACCTTAGCTTGTTCACAAAAGAACACATTTCCTTGGCTTCGTTACTCTGAGGAGTTATTGTTATCTATTGGTCTCACGTGAAACGCAAAATGGCGCTGCTCATGCACACAACTCAATTTTTCCATTTATAATGCGAAAGACGCAAATTATATTTACGCTTGAACCTCCTGTAAAACTGTCACCATTAAAGAATGTATAGTACTCACTTCTTTGTGTGTGAGCTGGGACCCAGTCCTCTTCCAGCAGGTATCACACAACACATCAAAGAAGTAAAGAAGCTATTTCCTGGCGTTTTCAAAAAAAATGATTGCAACCCATTTCTTTTCAGGATTGCATTATAAATGAACTTTGAAAATAAATCATTTTGGTTTAAATATATATTGGTGAAGGAGGTTTACATAATGGCCTTAACAGCACAGTACCTAACAGTAACTTAATGTAAACACTTTAATATGAAGTACAATAAATAAGTAATTTCCCTTGGTGGTTGGTGCATACGTAAACCAACACACATTAATATCAAATCAACAATAAATACAGAAACAAATATATACAAAATAGTTGTTTAACATAAGAAAAAAGAGGATGAAAAGGTTGAGTGCAGAATGTGCAAAAAATAAATATGGTATGTGTAATGGGCAGGTGTATATTTCAGGATGTACTGTAGGTCAATGCAAAGTGTAGTGATTAGGGATGGGGGGGTGGGGGGGAGATAGTCAGTTGCCCAATCCCAAAGTGAGCCCTGAGGACTAAGGACTAAAGACTCACAGACTTAACGGATCTCAGGTGCTAAGTGAGTGAGTGTGTGAGGCTTCATGGGCTCAGATAGGTATAAATGGGATTGGGACAGCACTTCATCAGATCACATGTTACCTTGGCGACGTTTTATAACAAAGATGTTGCTGACACTTGTCGGTTTGGGTATTTTTTTCTTTTATGTTTGTTGCTTTCCATACGGCCAAGGCCCAGGAGACGGCTGGTTCCAAACTCTTTCAAACTCTTGTTCTACAAGCTGGACAACAGGTCCGCTCCGCTCCGTGGGCGTGTGGCGTGCTGTTGTTTACTTTTGTAATTTCCCTTTGGTCTCCGCGGTAAACGTCGCCACAAAGCTTTGAACTGTGGGTAATCCCCTTTGGTGAAGTCTGCCTCTTTGCAGACTCATGGAAAAGGCTCGGTAAGTGTGTACTCAAACCCTCACGCCCTTTCAAACTCAACATTGGGACAACCCTAAGCCCTTACGAATTTCACCAAAGTCCATGAGTCTGGACTTGGGGATCGGGCCAATGCCAGTCTGGGGACTGCAGAGGGGGAGAAACTGTTTTTATGGCGTGAGGTCTTAGTCCTGATGGACCGCAGCTTTATGCCAGAGGGGAGAAGTTCAAATTAGTGCTGTCAAATGATTAAAATATTTAATCCTAATTAGTTGCATTAATGTCATAGTTAACCCACAATTATTCTCAATTAATCACACATTTTTATCTATTCTAAATGTCCCTTGATTTCTTTTTGGTTCCATTGTTTATTTTGCTCTTATAAACATGGTGGATCGCCTTGCTTTGTGCAAATGTTTTTTTATTGAAAACAGCATTGGCATATAGCCTACTGTAGTGTACAACTTCACACATTCTCACTTGGAGCAAATAATCTCT
This sequence comes from Etheostoma spectabile, assembly GCF_008692095.1. NCBI lineage: Eukaryota > Metazoa > Chordata > Actinopteri > Perciformes > Percidae > Etheostoma > Etheostoma spectabile. Next base: position 20,217,963 of record NC_045735.1, on the reverse strand, counting down.
CACACAATGTAACCCTGTCCATCAATAAAAGGGGGAAAAAATACTTTGATGGGGGGGGGGGGCGGCATCAGCTGCTTGGCCATCAAATGGTGTTTCAGACTGGACGTGTTGCGATGATAGCTCAGTTCACAACGACTAAACACACAGATCACTTTGGTCAGGTCAATGGAACATTAGGCCTCTTTTAAAAAGTAAACTTTCCATTCAGAATCTTATTGGCGTCCATTTCGACATCTTGCGCTCGCCATCCACTCAAAAGTTAATGTTACTACTCTTTGGCCGGCTCGCAAGCCCAAACAAGTGTGTGCGGAGTGCCTGTTGTTTTGTTTCAGGTCTAGCTAGATCCAGTGTGGTGTTGTAGTTTTTCTAACGTTACTAGTTGTTGCAACAGCATGTGAAACAAACAAGTTTGCTAGGCTAAAAAGAACGTTAATCTCACGATAAAAAAATTGACGCCGTTAAAATAGGTTTGCGTTAAGGTCGTTAATAACATGTTTAATGGACAGCACTAGTTCAGTTTGTGTCCAGGGTGAGAGGGATTCACTCCACTCTTTCCTGCCCACTAAGATTAGATTAGATTATAAAAGAAGTCTAAAAAAAATGTTTTGAATTTAAACATTCTTGGTGTGTTTTTAGGAAAATTGTGCCTTGACAGGCAATCGCGAGACACTCTACTCTCACGACCATGGATCTTTGTTGAACCCCAGTGATGAGTGCTCGTGGGCGTCCTCCATTGGTCACAGCTGGCAGGTCTTCATCAGCCTCCAATGGGGTCATGAAAGCTCTGAAATGCACTTTACTGAGTGTAATTAGTGCACTCTGAGGCAGTTGTAACTCCAGTGATTGAACAAGAGGACCCGTGAGAATGGTGGTCGGTGGCTTCTCCTGGCACTGTTCCTGAAGGGCTTTAAGTAGACATGAAATGAAACTGCTGTGATTTCTTTTCCCGAGACATGGAGAAGTCAACGCCAGTGGCCTTCGAAGGACTGCTCACTTTGAGCAGGTTAATTAGCAGTGTTGGGCAAGTTACTTCCAAAATGTAATACATTATAGATTACTAGTTACTGTCATTTGAGAGTAATTAGTTATATTACAATATTACAATCTCTGAATTGAGACTGTAATGTAATGCGTTACACTAGTTTTGCATTACTTTTGAGTTACTTTCACCAAAATTACAGCGGAAGTTTGACTTGGCAGCTAGCTTGTGAATTTCCCCACTGGATCAATAAAGTCTGCTCTTTATCCATCATCATAGATTATTCATAAAATGTATATAATTAATATAAATATGCAAAGTAACTAAAGCTATAAAAATAGAGAAGTAAAACGTACAATAGGCAGAAGAAGAAAATGAAAATACTCAATTAAAAGTACCTTGCAGTTGTATTGAAGTACAGGATAGTTTCTTATCCAGTTGCTGATGCAATATAATTCCCGCCATAACTACATGTCAGCGGCTTGGACAAATACCTGTCCTCGGTAACGTGGCGTCACCTGTTGGGACACAGACGTAGTCCGTACTGTCTCTGGTTCTGGCTCTGACCACGGGAACAGAGACTGGACAGCTCGCTGCAACGCAGCGTAATGACTCCTGAACAGAGGTGGGTAGTAACGAGTTACATTTACTCCGTTACATTGACTTGAGTAAGTTTTTGAAAAAATTGTACTTCTAGGAGTAGTTTTAAATCACTATACTTTTACTTGTACTTGAGTAGATTAGTGAAGAATAAACTGTACTCTTACTCCGCTACATTAGGCTACAAGGAGCTCATTACTTTTCTTTTTACCTCTTTGGTATTCTACGCGTCATTGTTTTTACCCCCGCGTACGTCTCATTTTAATGTTTTATTTTGACAGAGAGTGTCTTCCGCTTAAGGGTCTACCACGTGACTGTGTTCCACCAATCAAACGGCGTTGTGCAGTCACGTGACCATACTGGTTCTCAGCGGCGGGACCATAGACTGTATATCTATGGGCGGGACGTGTTACCTTACAGTCGTAGCAAAACAAAGAATGTTGCCAAGGCAACACAGACGTGGAGGAACCATAGACCGTGTATATATAATTATCAATATATATACGGTCTATGGGAGGAACCCCTCGGCCTCATAGTGAAAGCATGGTTACCTTTGGAAAAGTGCGAAACAGCAGCTACATCATGCGGCGTCTTCAATGTCAACCAAAACAAACGGACATGTGAGCGTTCAACAACTCAACATCTAACCTGAGGAGACGTAGCGGTGGTTTTAGTTTTTGCTGTGGAGAGGTGGATCTTTGTCTTTTAGGTTACAGTATGTTTTGCACATGCAGTATCCATCCAAATTTAATGTGACAAGTCTCTCACTTTAGCTCTTTTGTAATTAATAAATTAATTTTAATTTATTTTATTGATTGGATGAACAATAGTTTGCCTAAATATGATTATTTTGTATTTTTGTCTGTCGGATTGATGCTTGTGTTAAGAAATTAATCAGACGTTACTCAACAGTTACTCACTACTTGAGTAGTTTTTTCATCAAGTACTTTTTTACTCTTACTCAAGTAATTATTTGGATGACTACTTTTACTTTAACTTGAGTCATATTATTCTGAAGTAACCGTACTTTTACTTGAGTAAAAGTTTTGGCTACTCTACCAACCTCTGCTCCTGAAAATAGTATCCATTGTCATTCCCTGATGTGAGTTGAGTGCAGATTTGCTCAGATCATGCTCAGATTTAAACGGTTTACGGCATAACATGTCATACTGAAATTTGTGAAATCCATAAGATAATAAACTTTTCTCATTACAAACAATAACAGAAGATGGAAATCATTTCAAAAACGTTTTAGTTATTGTTTGATTGCTAAGGTTAGCTCATGTGACAGCCTTTGTTGTGTTCGATTCATAGACTGTACAGTCTATGGTGAGATTGTTAGCGTGTAGCTAAGCTAGCAGTCATTTCAAATCGTTTTAGCTATCTGGTTGTTTGATTGCTAACGTTAGCTCAAATCGCCATTCAAGTGACAGCCTTTGTTGTGTTTGATTGCTAGCTTGTAGCTAAGCTAGCAGCCATTTCAAATCGTTTTAGCTATCTGGTTGTTTTATTGCTAAAGTTAGCTCAAAACACCATTCAACTAACAAACTTTGTTGTGTTTGATGCTAACTTGTAGCCCGCAGTGAACCAACAATTTTAAGTAAGTCCATTTTTACTGTATTGACATTACATAAGTAATTACTTAAAAAACAAAACACCACTAAATGTTGCGTTAAAATGTGTTTTAACTCGCATTACTAAGATTGTAACGAGTATAATATTACTGAAATGTAATTAGTAATGCGTTATATTGTTGCATTATAGCAAAAAGGAATACATTATTGTAATTGTGTTACTTTTGTAACGCAATACTCCAAACACTGTTAATTAGATAGATGCTAGTTGGTGTAGCATCATTATGCAGTGAGACAGCATAGGCAACATGTTTTCCTTTCTTTTTTTGTGATCAAATTATATATATATATATATATATATATATATATATATATATATATATATATTACAAACTGATAAAACAATATTAAAAATATAAGTACAAACAGTGACAAACAATTACAAACTGAGATATAATAAACTGAGACTGGGAAAGCGTCCAAGTGCCTCAAATAAAAAAAATTAAAAAAGAGAGAGGAACAATGGGAGGGAGGGAAGATAAAACAACACATGCAGAAACAGACACATTCTTTAATGCACAAGTGTAGAAGAATTTCAGCTTACTCACAGTATACAGTCAACTGAGCAAAGGCTGTTTAAATCCTTCAGTAGGTGATGATTGGATGTGCATGTAGTATCTATCCCTGCCTGCACTGGTCTCTTGTTCTTTTTTATTAAAAGGTCATTCGTAGGAGTTATATCATATTCAAAGGGCCATTCTCTTTGTTTTGCCATTTAGTGGTCAAGGGGTGAACACATGAAACTGTTTGTGATGAGTCTGCGCCGACACCACTGCACAGCAAGTCCTTTAATAGTGACAAATGGCGACCCTTTTCACAGGCCGCACTTTTAACACAAGAGTGTCTCTGAGTCAGCGGGCTATCACTCATGAGAAGATCACTTCTCATGTCAGCACCTTTTCTCCTTCATGTCATAGCTCTTTGTTTCTTGTTATTTATAACCATATTAATGTGTCTGCGAGAACAAAAATTGCATCTTGGGTAAAGCCGAGCCCCGCCTCCTCCCCACAACAGTAGCTGTTGGTCATTTGCGTGTAGACATCAGCATGGTTTATATGGTCTCCTCAACCCGGTACAGACTTGCCAATCAGAACATCAGCCCGACTGCTGAACCTTTCCTCATTTTACTCTGAGCGTAATGATGGTTTACAGAATTACAGTTTGAAGTTTTACTCCTTTTGCTTTGATCTCTGACCGCTGGCTGGCTTTTGCCTTTAACATTGCACAGAATTCATTTCCAAAACGCACAGACTTCTTCCCACTGTCTCATGAAAGCACTCTAGATATGAGACAGAGCAGGAAGCAGACTTTTTTTTTTTTTTTTTTCCTCAGTAGCCGTGTTGACATAAGTCAAATGTGACCTCTTCAAGACAAGGTACATGTTCCTCAGGGGAGGGAGAGGCGAATTAAGAGCTGTGCTGAAAGGAAACATGTCAGACGGATGTCAGCTACCTCCCATTTCTTGATATGTGTTCTTCCTTTTATGCACGCAAGTTTGTTACTCGGTTATTCCCTACGTTGGGCTTCAGAACGACAAATTTGCATGAAGGTTTTGAGCAGCCGTGTGGCAGGCACACGTTGGAGATGGGATGATTTAAGCTGATGAATGCGTTGCGAGACCTTTTTGTTTTTTTCCCAATGTGCATGCATCCACCATTGCCATATGATGAAGTCCTGGTGTAAGCAGCCTCCTAATTGTCCTGCCTTTTCAGTCTCACTCTTGTCAAGTCTCCAAAAGCGGCAAATGATATCTCTAATCGACTACGAGCTTGAGATGTATCCCCCAACTCAGCTGTTGGTCTTTCAAGCTACAGATAGTGTTTCATTGTTGACCTTGTCTAAAAATAAAAGCTAAATCACCTCTGATGTTCAGCCACGCGAAATGTGTTCAGTGAACGAACATGTACACTTCACTTATGACGCCTGGTTCAATCAGTTATTTTGAATTTTTTTGCTGTATTGCAGCATTGCCAGAGCCAAATCCGAAAGATTAAGGGTCTGGCAATGAGTAATGAAAATGGCTCTTGCTGCATGCAATTGCATAACACTACGACCAATCACAACTATACACGGGGTGACGTACATTCACTTAGCTACCAGCGGAGCTAACTGGTAGATTAAACTCTTGCTGTATCCGGTTGGCTAAACAGCAAAAATGTCCTTCTTATCTTTCTGTTACTCTTTTAGATAAAAAGCCAACCCTAACTCGTTCACTGTATTGGCCAAAAGCCGTTTCAAACAACTGGTGTTCATCCGTAGCCATCTTGCGATGTTTACTAAGGACTTCAACGTTGCAGCGCGACGTCGTCATATGTTCAGCTCTCCTCTGGCCCGCCTATATCAGATACACCGATGTGATTGGTGCAGCTCGCCTCTGGCCCGCCTATATCAGATTCACCAATGTGATTGGTTCAGCTTGCCTCTGGCCCGCCTATATCAGATACACTGATATGATTGGTGCAGCTCGGCTACAAGGGCATAGATAATGAGCAGCACTACTCAATGCTTTCGCAAGAACTCTGGTTTTCAAGGATGGTGTGCTTTTGGTCTACACAAGGAATAATTTGTGTGTGTGTGTGTGTGTGTGTGTGTGTGTGTGCGTGTGTGTGCTTGTGCGTGTGTGGAGTTTTTTAGGTGGACATGTGGGCGGTATTCTTGTTATGATGCATTTTCTTGTACTAAATGTGTTTTATATATGTTGGCCATAGGCATTACTGAAATGCACTTTATATTGTAATTTTTTTTCCTTGCCATACTGTCCGTTTTATACTCACAATATAGTACAGTATTGCTGAACAGAAATATATCGATGGAAACTATTATTTATTCAGAGTAGGTAATAGGTGGTAGGATAATGCCAAGGAATAGACCATATTGGGGTATTTCTGGACATTTAAGCCTAGTGACGTATAGCGATCCGAGTTTTGGGTCAGAGTGCAATATTTACTGGTTTCTCTTCCCCACCCTTCTTTTGACAGGCACAGAGGAGGACAAGGTGGTCAAGTCTAAGAAAGTTTTCCGCAGCCAAACTGTGGCCAGCCAGAACCCCGAGACAGAGCTGGTGCTGGAGGGAGACGAAGATGCCGTCAGCCTGCTGCAGGAGAAGGAGATGGACAACCTGGGTGGTAAGTCAGCACAACACCACCTCCATTAACCCCAAGTCAACGTCACCTCTGCTGGAGCGTCAGCGCTGGTCTTTATCTGTCTTCTTCCTAATTGCTGGCATAGTTTCAGTGTACATGGTTATTATCAGTGCGTCATGCATTTGGATCAATGTAGGGTTTTGTAACGCTCAGTAAATGCATTGGCAACAGTACAACTGAAAAGAGAAAATTTGAGATTTTTGGCATTGGTATTATTTAATAATCTATATCTATTTATCTAATGTGTTTGAGTTTACAGATTGCTTTCAGCAGTTTGCCATCAATGAAGTTGTGGAGTGTTTTAATGTGGATATATTTTTTATGTTTGACAGCGACATATTGTTTGTGTCTGATAAGTGTCCTTCTGTGTTTTGTTTTTGGATCTGGTCAGCACGGTTCCTTCCTCAAGTGTTTATCTCCAGAGGCAAGTCTTCTAAAGTTAAACTAACACCGGAAAGATGATCATTCCAGATATGTCACAAGTCATATTCAGGATATCTAAAGCAATCAGTGATAAAAGTTGATATGAACCACTGCCTGCTAATGCTTAACTTTACACTGGCCTTATTTAACCTGTCACCTGTCATCTGATAATGTACCCTCAAAGGGGGACACCATTCAAAATCTATTTAAATGAGTTTAGGTCATGCTATTAAACTGATATTATACCTAAAGTAACAATGTCAAAGATTTTTGTTTAAATAAATGTCTGTTAAGTCATTATTGCCAAATGAGGTAACATGATGGCAATGGAGCCTATGGCCCACTGATGAAAACCCTTATATTTGCATTATTACCAATTGGATTTCTGTGGCAACATTCCTTGACATCCATACCGCTGGGGCACTATGGATTTTTTTTCTTTCTGCGGTTGAAAAGCAAGAAAGTCCCCCTTATGAGAGTAGCGTACGTTAGAGAGAGAATGGCAGGGTGACTTAAGTGAGTGACAGGAGAGCGAGCGGTATGAGTGCCGCTGTGAGGAAAAGAGAGAGGAAAAAGAGATAGCAAAGTTGATGTGAAGTGAGTTAAAAGGGTAAAATAAAACAACAAGCTTGAGCTTCTCAAGACACGCTGGCTTTATCTGTTGACAATACCGCCGGTAAAGTGAAGGGCGTTACCCCTGAAAAAACATCGGCTTAACCCCTAGCACAGTGTTTCCATTACAGATCAGTGTGAGAGTCTTTACTGTGTTCTGTTGTCATTTACGGCCACTCTGCTTCCCCTCCCCTCCTTTGATCTATTCCAGACAGTTCAGAAAGCTCTATTGTCAATAAAGTAAAAAATTGTAGGCAAAAAATAAGTTTGCCTACAATGCCGAGGGTAGACGCTTCACAGCTTAGCGGTCTTAGCAGCGTAGCGGTCTTAGCAGCTGAGCAGACAGAGAGCAGAGAGGGCGACTTGGCAGTCTGCTAACTCGTTGCTCTCTCTAATATAACCGACATAAGCTGCTCTGTTTAGGCTACAAAATGTGCATGCAGGCTGAAACTAAACCGTGCGGTTTGGTCAGGGTTAAGTTATAAGCAGATAGGAACTCCGCTAGCTGTCAGGCTAATGTGCAATGGTAAACTTTCCAGTGTTAATGTTAATGTGTCCACGTCCACCTCAACTTCCGTGAGCTAAAAGTGGATACCAAATAAATATCCGGTGATGGCGGTGATGATGTCATCGCTGCAGTAATGCGGTAACCGCTGTCACTCCTCGATGTGAGTCAAGTTCAGATTTGAGTCGCGCATGCTCAGATTTAAACGGTTTACGGCATAACGTGTCATACTGAAATTTGTGAAATCCACAAAATAATAAACTTTTCTCACTATTCAATAACAGAAGATGGAATTCATTTTCTAAAACGTTTTAGCTACCTGAAAATGATTGTTTGATTGCTAACTTTAGCTCAAAATGCCATTCAACTGACAGCTTTTGTTGTTTAAATGCTAGCTTGTAGCTACGCTAGCAGTCAGTTCAAAAAGGTTTTAGCTATCTCTGGTTGTTTGATTGCTAACGTTAGCACAAAACACCATTCAACTGACAACCTTTGTTGTGTTTGATTGCTAGCTTGTAGCTACACTAGCAGTCATTTCAAAAACATTTATCTATGGTAGTTTGATTGCTAACATTAGCGCAAAACACCATTTAGCTGACAACCTTTGTTGTGTTTGATGCTAACTTGTAGCCAGCAGTGAACGAACTTGGTTAAGTAGATCCATTTTTATTGTATTGACATTACAGAAGTCTCTCGTTAGCATCTTGTATGCTACTTGTTGCAAAGTGACGCACGCACGACTCAAATCTGGACTCGACTCACATCGGGGCGTGACAAACGTCCCAGCCCTAGCGGCACACAGTCAGTGACGCGTTTTCTGTCACCCAGCAATGGTTGGCCGAGCTAACCCAACAGACTCGCTCTTCAACACACCTGTGTGGGAGGCAGTGTACTGTGAACCTACACACAGGCACCACTGTTTGCCTCTCCAACAACACACCTGCATTTAGGGCTTGTTGCCATAGCTGCCGCCAAAGAGAAACGGAGATTTTGGAAATTGTAACTTAAAGTACGACAGAGCATTACTATACAAAGGAAATTCTGCTGTGCTGTGACCAGTGCATCGATCACTACACTTTAATAACGCCAGAGTAAAGTGTCACTTATTGTAATCAAAGTGATCTTTGTGCTAAGAGACCTGAGAAAACAACTCTTCTTACATAATCTCTTGGTGGTACTGCTAAAAAATCTTGTGTACAAAGCTTATCAGATCAGCAATATTTAATTTCTTTGAAACAAAGCCCTGCATAATAAAAACACAATTAATCAAACACTCTCACCTCTATAAACCTGTTAACATAATCAATTAACAAATTTGTGGCATGAATGAATTCCTGCTCTAATTAGAAATTACTTTGGTAATTCAGACTGTACAAGTTTCCCAGTAAATATAATTCCAATACAATCTGAATGTGTTGAATGTCAAAATGTGTTAGATTTTATCTGCACTGCAAAGGACCTATAAAACGGCATATGATGTGTATTCTCCTTCTTGATGTGACCAGGGAGAAGACAACAACTTAATTATCCTACAGTCAAACTAACCCCCTGCTTCTCTACAGTGAACAATCAAGAAGAGATGAATTGTTGCTTACCAGCTGGGGATAGACAAATCCAATTTTATTATTTATTTTTTAAAGATATTTTGGGCACTTTATTCCTGACAGGACAGCCAAAGACCTGAAAGTGGAGAGAGAGGGGGAATGAAGGGCCGCAGGTCAGAGTCAAACCCTGTGTCGAGGAATTAACCTCTTTATATGGAAGGCAGCTCTACCAACTGAGCTATCTGGCCGCCCAATACAATTATTTCTTTGTTAATCTTTGATTGACTTCACCCACGTGATTATTATTAGTTGTTATGTATCCAGCTTTAATGCTTTGTCTGACAAAATTCAGTCAATAGTGCAAGGCAATGGTTGCTCTATAGAGCCTGTAATTTACCCGGCATCACACTGTGTGTGTGAGCCAAACTATCACGCCAACCTTCAGCTGCTTTTCAAGTAACACACCATGGCTTTAAAAGGTAAGATATCCAGAGTTCACTTTAGCTTTTCAGGGTAGATCAAGAATGCTGCGCTATGTACTCGTCAGCAAAGCCATATCTTCACTTGACACCACATGCAAATAATTAGTGGTTTGAATGAGTCTGTTACTGGTTTGATCCCCAAATGACACATGGCATTTTAATATAAAAACTCATCCCCGGCAGCCAATACCAATTCCAAAACCATCTCCCATAGTCCAGTGACAAGCGTAATAAAACAGTGAAGAAATGAAGGATTTCTCCTCTAATGATGCAACATGACATCATGACTTTACGTAAGCATACACGCCGACTTCCTTAAACCAAGGGGCGTGTTATCTGTACACATTTGAAGTTATCCGTGTGGATGTCTACGTTGTATACAGCGGGCGTACACATACACGCCACTTGCCGTTTTATCGCAAGAAGAAAGCAACGGTTGGGTTTAGGAAACGTGACACACAGGACACGTTCCCCCGTCTCCTGGGTGAAAGTCCTGAGTTGACCCATCCACCCCCCCCCCCCGACCAACCTCCCCACGCAGATTTTCCTTTCATACTACTCGCTACTAGGGATCGACCAATATGGATTTTTTTAGTGCCTATACCGATTTGGTTTTTCCCATTATTCTTAGCCGATGACCGACATTGGCTGCTGATTTTCTGGAGCAGATATTTGGAGCCAATACTGCTTTCTCACCCTCAATTTACATCATAAAAATGTAAACCCTGCCACACTGGATTTGTTTTCTGAATCTGCTCTGCTATTTCTTTAAAAATAATAAACAAAAACACAGATCAGTGTCACTTCTTCAATCTTCTTCCATTCATATCACCCAAATTATATGTGCAATATAGGTGCACTGCATATGGTTAACTGCCAGGGTGAAAGGCTTTCATCAACTTCTACAACACAGTCGTGATGATGCGTTGTTTGCTTACATATTATAAAACCGATATAATACATACACATGAACTACAGCGTTTCCAGTAACACAGAGCGGTCTGTGGACGCCTTTCTGTAAATAATGCCGGGGAAAAACTATCGGCGAACGCAGCAACCGCGTATCCGCCGATGCCGATACACGTAAAAACGCAAATATCGGCCCAATATATCGTCCGGCTGATAAAATCAGCCTATCACTACTTGCTACGACGTAAATTGACACGTCGTTGCAAGGTAATGTAAGTCAGTGGAGGCCAAACAGCGTTGAGAGACACGCTACAAAGAGAGTATGCGTGTCGATAACACGCCAATAACGGCATAATTGGCGTGTCATACATACACTCATACATGAGCTCAGTCTGAATGGGGAGAGGTCTGAGCCATTGTTGACAGTTGTTGTCACTGGACGTGGTTTTATTTTTGGATTATTGGCTCCTTCCGATGACGTAAAGAAACATTCACTGATCCAAGGCTGTATGTACATTCTTAGCTCTTAGGCTGACATGTTTAAAACTTTAAAACTTTAATTTCAACGATGGCTAATGTTGACATTTCTCTATTTTCAGATAATTTACTATTACTAGCTGGATTGTCCTAACATAAAATAATAATGAAAATGAACGAGGCAATCGGACAGTGTTCTTGTTTTTGTAATTGGAATTGCAATACTATTGTAATGTTATGGATTTTGTTGCAGTGTGGTGCTTTAAAGTGTGTTTGAACTGAAGTGTCACAGATTTTTTTGCATTATCCCTCCAAGTGGCATTTTTAATTTTACCAAAATGTCGTTATTAAACCAGTAGGAACAGTGCTGCCATTGAAACACATGCTAACTGTAACAAATAGGGATGTGTGCATGTAATTGATTCATTCCAGGTACAAAATGTGATGGAAAAAAATGTGCCCTGAGGCTCTAGATTCCCAGACACATAGCCCTGTTTACATTACCTAGTTATCATGGCTTAGTATATGAGGCTCAGGCTGAACCAGGGCACTGCTGAGCAGTGAAATCCCCTCACTAAGATCCAACAGATGACTCTCTGAGGAGGAGGAGGAGGCTAACCCCTCCCCTTTGTCCCAGGGACGGCAGGCAGCCAAACACTCCATGTCTGTCAGACGAACCCTGTACCGCCCAATCAAAAGAGCAAAGCTAGGGCTCTAACACAAGCAGAGTGGATTCTCCTGAGAGAACCAATAGTGACCTAAACCGAAATGTTGACATTGAATATTTGTGATGCATTTATGATGTGTGAGCTTGTTTGAAATGAACCAAACTTGAATGTGGATGCGTTGAGGAACAAGGGCTGGGATTTAAGAATATTATTTGTGTTTGTGTGTGGAATCAAAGTTAAGTCCATGTTTTTTTTAACCAGTAGGAGAACTCCATTCGACTGTAACATTTGGGTAATGTTTCTACCAGGATGCTGGGTCTGTGTTTGGCCTGTATCTAATCTCAGGCATGAACAGCCTTAATGACAGATCTGGGACTAGATCCTTGTCAACAACAGGGCTCCTCCTGCCAGCCTTTGGGTCAGTGCCTGCTGCTGCTGCTGCTGCTGCCGCCAAAGAGGCGGCGCCTGCACACAAGCGCCAAGGCAGCCGTGGTTACTGAACCTATGATTAGTTTTCTCCCTCACAAACATCGGGAATGCTGTCAGTGTTGTACATATTGTATCCAAAATCAGGTAAAATAGGAACGTAAGACGAGCATGTAAGAGGAAAGAAGAGAGGAGTCTGAGCCTCACAAGGCTCTTCTCATGTCAAGCAAGAGTCTAGATTTGAATGTTCTGCTGGCATACGGGAGCCATGTTAGTGTGGTTTAGCAGCCACAACCATGCTTGCTCGGCCTTAATTTAGCCTTTCTGTATCCATTTTAGTCCCCATTCACAATACTGATTCCTTCAGTGGTGACCTGTTTAGAAAAGGGTCAACATCTAACACATTTCTGAATGTGTAATCTCAGAAAAAAAGTGTGAGGAAGGGTGTTGCAGCCGCTCTCCCCCCCCCCACACAAGTTTCTTGTTTTCAAAACCTGGAATTTCAAAATCACAAATTACCAGGCATGTAAAAGTCCTGGAATTAGTAAAATCTTTGAACGTTTTGGGAAAGTCGTAGGATTTGTTTTTGTTTTTGTTTATTGACATGAATACAGTAATCTCCAGTGGATAAAGTTATTTCCAGTAGCTGTTGACATAACCTAATCTCTAAAATGCGCCGATGTGTGACAGTGTTTTGTAAGCGTTTCAGAATAACATTTTTATATTTCATGGCTCTCTAATGATGAGAAGTCATGGAAATATTTTGAAATGTTGTCCATGATAATGTATGTATCGCTTTCGTGATATGAGACTAGATATCATCTATATTGTAATATTGTAATTTGGCATGAGTTTTGTCTTTTCCTGGTTTTAAAGGCTGAATTACAGTAAAATGATGTCCTTTTCTGAACTTACCAGACTGTTACTGTAACTGTTCTATTATTTGCCTTTACCCACTTAGTCATTATATCCACATTACTGATGATTATTTATTATAATATTGTTGCGGTCTCAATATCGAGGTATTTGGTCAAAAAATATTGTGATATTTGATTTTCCTCATATCGCCCAGACCTAGTGGGGACCCTGTAATTTAAATATCTACAAGTTCGTTCTTAATTCAAACAGAACATGGGTGATGTCAAAAAGAAAGTACAAACAACCCTGGAAATGTGTATTACTTATATTAAATTATAATAAACTAAACAGATTATATAAAAGTGCTGTATTCTGCAGCCATAATAAGTAGTCTGCAGCAGAATTTCTCCAGGCTTTTACATGTAAATATTATATGTTATGTTGAAAGATAAATCCGCTCAAATCAGTGGGGAAAAATTGCTTCAGTGACCCAAATGAACAACAAGGCACTGTGATACTCGGCATATGTAAGTGCTGCAGCTACATGGATGTACGTGTGTGTATCTGCTGTATGTAGACAAAAATAGGGATATATAGGAAATATATAGGCTATATAGGATAGTGCACAGATGTTCAAGTAACCCACTTCTCTCACTATGCAAAAAAATATACACTGCAATCCAGCGGGTGGACTGTGTGTAATAATATACCCATCTTCTCAGCAGCTCTCCCAAACTCCCATCACACCTTTTCATCACTTCATTAAATGGGCCTGTCATTTGACAAATATTTGCATTTTCATTAAAAGAAAAGCCCAAGAAGTATTCCAAGCGTCGTCCTATATACCCCACTCATCCCGTGTAACTTGCCCTTAATTTCATTATTCTCGTGTAAACATTTTAATGCCTATAGCCTAATTATGGAAGGATCCCTGAGGGGATTACTGCCTAATCCTCTCCCTCCCCATGAGCAATGGACGCCGGGGCTTAATGCTGCAGGCTCTTTCTCTCTGTGTAGCCCCTTTAGGGCCGCAACACAATGCATCTGCCCTAAATGTGTTCTTTTTAGTAAGAGGTGAACGGGCTTTGGAATCTCAGGCCAGGAGTGAACATAAAGGCAATCTCCTTAGTGGGCTGAAATAATAATAATAATAATAATAATAATAATAATAATAATAATAATAATAATAATAATAATAATAACAATAATAGCTGCCCTTTTACTTTGTAATGGCTTGCAGTTGTAAATGTTATGTTATGTTTTCTCTTTTTTGATAAATAGAGTACACTAAAGGTTATCTGAAATGCAGTAAAACGGGTTAGTTGCTCTTGATATGCAGCCGATCGGATCCGCGTGAATGGACCCGAGCAACGCTGGGAAGAAGAGGAAGAAACCCCGGAGAGGGGGCGGGTGGACTGGGCTGCCTGCAAGAGCGATGGAGGGGCGCTCTGGGAGCTGAGACCGAAATCCACTTGTATTCCTGTAACACTATCGGCCATATAACGGGCTGAGGAACGAACGATTAAGATTGATGAGACATTAAAGTGGCTCTTTGGAGTTTAAGGGATCGATAAATATCCAGATTTCGAGAGCTTTTCGTCTGGGAGCAGACAAATCACGGTAACGGTGCTCTACAGCGACACTGATCTGAGAACATGGAGGATGAAGCCGGGGGGGGCGGGGGCATGGAATAAAGATATGATCACTGTCAGCTGGCAGGGTCACAAACCCACCTTAACAAAATACCGGATAATTATTTGGACTTGGGAACACACTTGTAGTTGTATATTTTCCTATATGTCTTCATCTTTATATGAGTAGGCATATTAGACAATAAAAGAGCAGCTTTTTTTCTTTTCTTTTTCAACCATGTTAATTCAGACCTGCACTGCAAATACGGTTATGATAGCCCACGTGAGGGAAATAAAGATTTGTTTCATTTTATTTATTTTTTAAAAACCTTTTTTTATTAATAGTGGTGGTTATTTGCGTTAATATCTGATCCGATTAGTTTGTATTATTAGTGCATCACTGTTTAACAAACGGAGATTACAAATAAGCTACATAGCCTATAAGCCAATATAAAGTGTATGTGCAATGCAAATACATAAAGGCGTCCTTTGTTACGATGAATAATAAAGGCTAAAATAGAAATTATAGAAAGTAATATTTGACGGAACTACCAGCGTGCATTTGATAATTCCCTAATATTTATAATCGCATGGACACATGTCTGATGCAAACCGGCTGCTGGTATATGATGGTATCCCATATGATGGTTGATCGGATTTACAGAATGAGCCTCTGCGTCGCTTTAAGTTACTATATAAATATAAATATATGATTTTTTTTAAATTTTTTAAATCCTGTGGCTGCCCACTCTGCAGGCCCAGTGGTCCTGAGCAGCCCGGCCCAGCTGGTGGCCCCCGTGCTGGTGGCCCGGGGGACTCTGTCCATCACCACCACGGAGATCTACTTCGAGGTGGACGAGGATGACCCCGCCTTCAGGAGGGCCGAGCCAGAGGTAAGGAGCCCCGCAAGCAGCCCAGCTTTATTTAGACTTCCGACATGTCTCAGTTAGGTGATTTTATTTTTCCCTCTAATTGGCCGACAGGTAGCCTAGCAACTAAACACTTACAATGTTCTTTTTAATAGGCCTACGCAATTGTTGGGCAATAATGTGTAATAAGCGCGCGTTTTGCAGTTGTGAGGCGCGCTCTGCCTTGCTTATTTAGGATTATTTAATGTCGTATTGTGCATAGAATTTGGTTGTAAATCCCGGTTGGTTTCTATGTTGTGTGATTTAATTTGCTGCATCATTTATGCGTTTTAGTTGGACAGATATGTGATGACCACGGAGGCCTATACTCATTCTGCATGCTCAACCAGCCAACTGTGGTGACAGTTTATCAAAGTTTTGCCAGCAACCTAAAGTTTTCGCAGCAACCTTATAAACATATATATAAACAATAATTACACGCGAATGTTTTGCACACAGGGTTGTGATTTAAAAAAAAAAAAAAAAAAAAAAAGAAATGAGCAAACTGGTCGGCAGGGGTGCAGATAGTATAAAATGTTGTGTATGGTAATTTCTCCTCCCTATTTCCATATTTTCTTATTTCAGGTGTCACACTTAATAAAACACCTCCAAGAGCCAGAGACCCCGGAACTAAAGATCCCATTATAGTATAATTACTATTAGGCCTACTGTCAAAAACACCTTTAAGAAAACCATAATGGGACACAAATATAAAACAGCTCGTTTTATTAGCTCTTTAAATTAGATCAAAGACAGAAATAAAAAAAATCAGATCACAGATGTTATAATCCAGTGTAATTCAAGTGCATTTTTTTTCAATTAAACTGTAATATATATATATTTATACTATATATATGTTATCATTTTTTTTTATCATGTAGGCCTAAAGCATGGTAGAGATAAACAACAACCAAAACATCTTTGAGTACTTTAAATAATAATTCAAGTAAATTGATGGAATGTTTTCAATGTAGCAAACGGCGTACATACGCCTATCAAAATGTAAACTTTCAAAAATCAGACAATGTCCACTGAAACAGATGAATCAGACTACCACCGATGCAAGTATAAATTAATAACGTTTCTATAAGGGAAAAAAAAAAAAAAGTTCAGAAGTTAAACAGGTGGATCCTATTTACGTGTCACAGAACAACATTCACAATTCCAGACCACTTGAATCACAATATGAATGTATTTACAGTATCAAAATGTACACACGTGTTTCCTTTGTTTTTCTCCAAAGTTTGTCACGGGGCTTTATTTTAAAGCATTTAAGGAAATGTAGGATTTTAGGCAACCGTGTGGCACGGAGAGGAAGCCTACTGGATTATTGGGAGCCAATCATTTCAACTGGCCCCTGAACGAGAACACTGGCGAAAGGTGCAGGGGGGGGGGGGGTAATGGCAAACTAAACTGCCATCAAAATAATGTCAAAACAGGCTCGGTCGAAACATTATCAACAATAATTTCATGTGATTTTGCAAATTGATTGGCATTCTTTTTTCCTGTCCATGTATGAGCTCCTTAGGCCCCTATAGGCGACCACCATTTTTTTAAGACGAGGTGAACTAATATATATGTATATATATTTTTACCTCAGAGTTTCTCCAAGCTTTTGGGGTTGGTCAGTATTTCTCTTGCCAGTCGCCAAGTCTGTTTGGCTGCGTTCTCTAGAGCAGAGTGAGGTTTTCCTTGAAACAGGTCTAAATTAGGCAGGAAATAATGCGGGCACCTTCTGCACTGCAAACATGAAATCAGCTGCAATAGTATCCCGTTCAGGCGGTCTCCGAGGCAGTTCTCATCCCAGTCCGACTCCCTGGGATGCTTCTCACACTCGTAGGAAACCAAAGTTTTCATGTGGTAGTTGTTGAGGGGTTGTCCGGGCAGCTCCAGGTGACGGTCGCGCAGCGCCTTGAGGACCGACAAGCATTTCTTCCTGCATCCGCCCAGGATGAGACGGTTCTCGGCCTCGGCGAACTGCAAGACCCAGGCGTCGCTCTCCGCGGAGCTCTGCTTGCCGTTCAAGGAGTAGCACTCTTTGGATAAAAGATTGAAACCTTCCGCTTTGACTTCTGCCACCCGGTTAGGTCCCGGCCAGGGGATGTGAGGGAGAGGCCAGTGCGCAGCGCTTCGTGGCCAGATCCCAGTGCATTTGAAAGCCGGCGTGATTTGCACCACATATCTGTCTCTAATGCGCAGCTTCACCTCACTCGTGTCAGCGACCATTTTGACAACATCTCTGTAGCTGCATTTATCCACTGCCTGCGCCACCAGGGTCTGGAACCTCGAGCGGATCTTGCGCGCCGAGAGGTACCCGGAGGCTGTGATGAATTCAACCCAGAGAGACATGCTTCTCTTGCGGCCGTCGCTGAGCTTGAGCACGGCGCAGCCCGGGAGAGAGCCGTCGTCCACAAAGTTGAACACTCCCATCTGATTGAGATAGAGCACGACCTCGAACTCGGTGGGCGAGATGACCTCCAGTCCCTCGAAACGGTTATCCATCTCGCTGAGAGAGCTGATGAAGCGGGGCTCCTGCACCTCGACCTCTTTCAGGACATCCGACACCACCTTGCACACCTCCCGGATGGTCTTGGAGATGGCTGCTTTCCGAGACTGACATTTCTCGTTGTAGTATTTGTTGAGGTGGTACACCAACTTTGCCTGGGCGGCTATCATATTAGGGCAGAGATCCGGGTTGTACACCGGAGTCTCGCAGTAAGCCGAGGGATCCAACGCGGCTGTTTGTACGGGAGCCAATTTTAGAGAAGAAAGAAATCTATTTAAAAAGAAAAAAAAAAGTCTATTTATTAGACAGCTATTCAAAGCGGCGCTCAGTGCACATATGCGTTATAATCATATCATAACATTCACTGCATTGAAGTCCTCGAAATGATCAGAATGGCCTTCTGCTCAAAAGTCCATTTCAACCTTGTGATGTTCGAAGAGGAAAAAAAAAAAGCCTTTTGGTTTTTCTCTGATCACCGTGCCAGTTTAGGAGTCCGCGTAATTGCGCAGAGTGGAGTGTGCCCTCCTGACGCAGGCGCCCGGTGTTGCTGTGTTTTACAACAGGAGACACACACACTCTTTATTATAAGGGAGGAGTTGAATCCAACATGTCCAATCGCTGTCCGATGCGTCACCGCTTCCCAGTTTATCGACAACAAATTCATCCCCGGGTGTTATATACAAGTAAAAAGTACAGGTACTAGCAGTATACCGAAGAGCGGAAGTCCATCTACGCATTTGAAGATACTGAATGCCACTGCGTTACGTTGCTTTTTTTTGGACTCTATTGGCTGCTTTTGTAGTCCGCTATATTGAATCATATACGGAACAGTAGGTGGATTTAGAGTTGGTAAAGTATTTATATATTATCGGATAATAATTTTTTTTTTAGCCATATTTAAATATTTTCTTTTTCTCCTGTGAACCGTATTTAATTTCTGCGGATTAATTGACATTAGAATTGAGTAATTTCGGGATATATTTTTTTAAAACCCCCAAAATATAATTGTAATTTATAAATGTTGTTTTTGAAGCCATATATTAAAAAACAATCACGAGGCAGTTTATTAATTCGAGTTTTCAGGGTTAGTTCAATTCATTGGACAGCCTGGTGAGGTAGCGAGCTTTTTTCTGAAAGATGGAACAGTTACCGCGCTCTTTATATTTAGCATTTTGATTTTATTTTACACATGAATTATCGTGGATGTGATGCATACGAGAGTGTAAATCTCGAGTTTACATCAGGAGCTTGTGTTAACTTGCAGATTGTTTTGCTCTTTTACTGCGACAGAACTCCTGTAATGGGCAATAATTCCACACTCAGTGCATAATCTAATCATAATGTAAGACAAAAAAATATAACTTGGAATCCAGATATTTTCTTTCTTATGTTGCTCATAAATGAAATGCACATTGACCTATATACTAAACTATATATTGCAATGTTGTATGTGGGTTCATCTGTGTAAAAAAAAAAAAAAAGTGACATTGTTTTCTAATTGTTAGATTATATTGAAAATGCTTGTATTATGAAATTCATTTTTTTTTGTTTTCATAAATCTCAGCAATCCAAATTCATCCTAATAAATAATATAGAATTCTACAAGCCCTTTCTTCTAATTTCTTTTTTCTTAGCAATATAAAGATAGAAGCAACCAAACAACAATAGCATGAGAAAGGTTGTTGTCATTTAAAATAAATAAATAAATAACCACATAAGAAGCATTAATTGCTAATAATTCTGACAATTAAGAGATATGTGAAGTCCCAGTCTGATCCAGACAGTGGTTCACAATAAAGAGATGCTGCATCCACACTAAACCCTCTCTGGCTCTCATCACTGCACTGGCACTCCGTCTCGCAAGGTACAGTGCACGCTTTGAAGAGGACTTCAAAAAGATAATGCTGCACGGATCAGATAAAGAACACAAAGGCATTTACACTCATCTGTGCTCTAGTCAGAACTGCGCAGGGCCAGACATTATGAGAGCATGCCGCGCTCGTCAGCTCTGACTCACTCCATGGATGCGGCTGAGCGGGAGGTGGAGGGTGCTGGAATGACCCTGATAGATAGGTGACTCCCATTATCATCACATCCTGTCACCGACACACTGCCACTGATAATTCCACACTGTTACCAGGCAGAAATTACAGATATGGAGTTTTTTTGTTACTCTAATTATGGGACATGATAGAGGTATACAGTATTGAAAGGTTCATTCATTATTATTTTTTATGCACTCTTTTAGGCACACTGACACTTTGCACTGTACATAGCTTCTTAGCTACTGCACTTGGTTAACTGTTATTTATATAGTTATAGGTCGTTTTATTTGTTATTGTATTTATTAGATAGTTTCCTTTTTATTATTATTGTCGCACTGTTGGGGAGGGAGCATGTCATTGCATAACTTGTTATTGTACTGACAAATAAACACCTCGTATCCTGAATCCTTGAATAAATATTACAATTATATTGTTGTTATTACATTTAGGTCTAAATAAATGTCCCATCCAAAAATGTATTTTCTCATTGACATATTTTTGGATTTCTGGTTTTCATATGGGGAGAGGTAGCTAAAAGCCTCGTGCCCTCTCAGGCTTTGATAGTCTTTGCTCTCACTCTCTCCCTCTGTCTGTGGCCCAGCAGGTACTTGGCTGTTATTGAAACCAGACCAGCCTCACTCAGAATCCAGTTGCACCTCTTGAGTTTGTGCTCCGGCCTTTTGCCATCCGTATGCGTGATAGAAGGCCGGTGGGGGGGGGGGGGGATTTTCATTGAGATTATCACCTCTTAATCTATAGCATGTGTGCTGCGCAGATCTCACAGTAACTCAACCTGTTCCGCAGTCCCAAGACCCGAGCAGTTGTCAGGTCTAGCCCAACAATCAAATCTCCTTATCCACATCTTTACCATTGCAACATTGCAAGCTTTGTTGCTTCACTGGCCCTCCCGCTACACTACTGGAAGCCCTTCACTGTGATATATGAGGCTATGATTCCAGTACAGGCCTATTTCTGACCCAGCAAAATGCATGCACGGTTGTGTAAATCAATACAATGACTTCTACTTCCCCTAATTTTGCACGAGCATGTGACCCTGTTTTGAAGGCCTCTTTGTTTCCAGAGCATGCCTCTACACTTATTCATTTTTTCTCCTCCATTTTTCTTTTTCCTTTCTTCTAGCAAGACTGATCGTCCTGTTAACATGGCCGGGCATAAGGTCAATGGTGCTCGTCTGATGGCTGAAATTGCCCTTTGACGACACCACTCGTGCTTTGAGTGACTTGAAAGGATATTCTACTAATTGTAGCCAAAGTCATTAAATGTATGTTGCTTTATTTTATAGTTCATCCTCCAGTCTTCATGCAGTATTTATACACATGCGTTAGTAATATAGATTTAACTAACACGTATGGGTTCAAATACAAATAATTATTTTATGTACAAAACAGTATGTAACCTCAAGCATTTGATGAAAAATAATAAAAGTGAGTCTGCGTGGGGGGGGGGGGGGGGGGGGGGGGTTTTACAATAATATTTATGCATGCAAAGTTTCAATTTCCCGTATTATCTAATGACTATAAACTAAATTGTCGATGACGTTATGTAAGTATAGCATTTAGCTGATTTTAAGCTGGATCAAGACCTTTATGACCAGCAATCCTCTGACTGGTATCATATCATAATTATGGGTGACGTTTTATTTTATTTTAATAATCCTATTACGCGAGAACAAATGAGGTCTGCCATATGCTTTTTCATTAAATTTTAGGGGTCATATAGTTTTGAAAAAGAGACTCTCAAGCCATGTCCCATACAAAAGGGAGTCTACCAGCTAGCTGCCTACTAATATGCAGATTAGTCAAAGTGGACTTAATAGGATGACATATTTCTATATAAATCAGATTAAAAGCAGTGACACTTCAGAGAAGTGACATAAACACAAGCTGTCAAACTGTGAGAAATAATATACTTTAATCTCATGGGAGAGCCCCTCAGTTTGACACATTTCCTATAATTTTATTTGTCACAAGATGAAATTGTCATTGGGATTTTTAATAACAGAAAATTATTATTCCAAGCAATATGGTGTCTCTGTTGGAGGCCAGTTAATTTTTGGGCCCGGAGCCTCGCTGAGGACCCCCTTTGGATTGTGTCCATTCATTTGTTTTATTCTCCGCTGTTTATGAGCAGCCTCCTTCGGTGAAGTCAGGAAGCTGGACCACATAGCCAGAGGCTCTCAGAGAGCCTCCAGTCATCAACTCAACAGGCTCTCTTCACTATAAACCATATTTATAGCACACACACACACACACACACACACATACTAGAAAACACCAAACTTATCAGCATGGAGGAAATTGTGACAAAACCAAGAGATGGAGAAAAGTGTGAATTATAAAACTTAATTGATTGTCTCAGCTTTATTTGGCCCTTCACCCCTCCCCTCTGCAATATGGTACGCTTGTCAGCCTTCGTGATAAATTACATGCATGTATTTGCATGAATTTAGCATGAATACATTTCAGTTGTTTGGTAACATTCAGTTTTGTTTGCCCAAGTAACGATCCAGAAAATGCCTGCTTTGCTTCACAAAAGGAAAATACAGGCTTATGTTGTGTTCAGTGCCCTTTTTCTTATTATTCCTGCTCAGGTTATGCAGTTGGCAGTTGAGTGCAGAGAAAGTGCTGGTACAGTGCTTTCCACTGGTTTTCTAAGCACACAGTTTAGCGTTGTATTCTGTTGTACATGACAATGTTGAACATGGGGTGTGTTAGAGACTGGAGCGGGACTGTGGCTTGATTGGTTTATTATCTTTATCCAACATGTTTATTTCTGTTGTTTTTTGCAAATGGGTAGGGCCCTGATTGTTCTCAATACAGTTCCCTGTTCATTTCCTTTTATTCATCAAAGAAAACTTCGTGCCTGACTTTCATCATTGTCGGTCGTAAAAAAGGCAACCGTTCAGCAGCAGCGGTGTGATTAATCTCAATGTCTGCGAGATGTCTACCATCTAAAGGTGGGCGCTGTAATCATCTGCCCACTGACCCCATGATGCTCGTCCACAGTCCTCTTTGCAGCCCCTGTGTCTTATAAGTAATTTCAAAACTGAACCCAGTTCTCTCCCACTTATCGTGTGATCTCAGAGTAGGAGAACATCGATTTACAAAAGGAATTTTAAGAACTGCTGGCATATTCTAGGTCTGGGGTTGTTGGTAATCAAGTGCTGCCGATGAGGCCTGTGATGAAATTAGGCAATGTTGCTTAAATAAGGGATGAAGGGTTCATAATTGCCAGTCCTAGAGATCTGAGGTGCCGGGTGCCAACTGTCAGAGCCAGGCTAATGATGACAAATGTCTCTCTATGCAGATTGCTGCAGCAGCGAAGGGTGTGCGGCAGAGAAAGAAAAATGCAGAGGGCCTAATAAGAGAGCCTGTGCGCACATAGTTAATGACCTACATGGAACCACACCTCCCTAACTGATGGTCTGCCTGCGAAAGAACTAAAGCTTCATGCTGCTACCATAAAATGGAGGAGTCCCCTACAGTAGCTGGGACTGATATTAATAGCTATTAATCTCTAGGACTACTAAGAATCATTACTGTCTACTATCTAACTAGCCTGCAAGCTTGTCAAATAGGTTTAACAATAAAAAATGTGTCACGTTGGAAAAGTTAGCTCTATGTTTAGCCAAACAATCCATCAACTTGAGTGTAGAGGACATGTAAGCATGGATTAACGTCGTCCTTGTGTGTTCAGCAGTTTTCTTCATTAGTTTTTCTTTAGTTGATGTTTTGGTCATTTTTGTAGTTTTGTAAAAAGATAAGTGGTTTCTTACACATTGGCACATTTGCAAAATAGTGGTTAACATGGCTAAACTGTTGTTGGGTAACAGGGCTTTAAGAAAGTGTTTGTGTCTTAAAAGTAGGCTTTATTTTAACCTTTTTTGTAGCAAAGAGCCATAAATCTAATTTCACTTACTGTGACGTAAGGCTCACGCTAATAAAAGAGCAAACCCCGAGTGTTGCATGGCCAGATTTCCCCAATTTGTTGCATGAATGGCTTTTGAAAGGGGTTCCTCTTTGTACAAAGGGAGCCTCGTCTTTGTTTGGTTTCGCCCCATCTGTGTCATCTGGTGGTCTGTGCAAGAGGGCGGTGTCTCGGGGTGCTCCCCAGCGGCGATGCCAGTTGTTTTATGGACTCGATGGAGTGGTGCTGGGAGTTCATAAGTTGGCTGGCCCATTGTGTGCTGAGCCCAGCTGACACGTGTGAATTGACTCCAGCATATTGACAGATCATTTCCATTAATGAATCGGAGGAGTCTGCCTTGTTTCACTCTGTGATTTATGCCCTTGCTTCATCATCCTCTTAGCTCAAGGTTAACCAACAGCCCCCCTGAAAGACTCAACCCCAAATTGCATAGATGAAGCCTTATTCAGTAGTTTTATGCATGGATGGATATACTTTGTAGTAAGTGCTTTTAATGCATTTTATTTCTTATATTTCAAGTGAACATATTTATATAACCCAAAATGACAAGTTTGTCTCAGAAGATTTTACAATTTGTTACATATGCCATCCTCTAACCCTATACTCTCTCAGAATTGTATTTCTGGTATTTACATCCAATATAATAGCATCTTGGTTACATTATTGTTACCTAGAAATTGTTTCTGAATGTAATTCTGCGCATTAAAACTGCCTAAAAGGAATAACAGTCGGTTATTAACAAGTCACCTTTGACAACTGCAGCAAGTTTACATTTCTCAAAGAGCTGATTTCCTTAGTGGATGGGTGGCCACCCTGGCTGTTTCTTGATTTGATATTGAGCTGCTTTTGTTTGTAACCGCTGGTGTCTCATCAGCTCGGCCCTGATCCTCCATGGCGACCATCCAGTTTGTTCAAAGCAACAGCCACACAGTGCTGATAGCGCTGGCCTCAGCCTGGCCTGTCACCCCCACCACTGCTGCCACATGGAAGGCACATTTGCTCGCCACCATTTTATGCCGCTGTCACCCTCCCTTCAAGAGCGAGGGGAAAGAGAGGCGGTGAAAAGGAAAGGAGGGAAAGAGGGAGGCTCACCCTGAGCGGATGCTAGACAAAGATGGCAGCAGAGACATTTTGTCTACTTTCATTAGTTCTGGTGGGGGTGAGCTGTGCTGAATATTAGCCTGTTACTGGCAAAGCCACACATTGTGAGCACAGACGGAAAGCATGTCACAATCAAATCTAGCCCACCTCATTTCCATCTTCTTCACTGAAAAAGTGGGACATATGGGGCAGGATGCCATTTGCTTATTTTATATGGTAATTAACATCCCTCAAACCGTGTTATATGGTAGGTGTGTCTCAGCCGTGACAAAGTTTATCTCGCAAATTTACATATATATTTCTAGTTTGGTAAGATATTTAAAGATCCTAACAGACTAGGCTTATGTGCTGTATGTCATCAAGAAATGAATGAACTTTGCTGGCCTTCACTCATGTGTGATAGTTTTGTTGCGACAGTGTCACAGAAACTCAGAATCCAGTGCTGGATCAGTGCTGTCATTTCCTTCTAGAGTAGAGTAGCTACTTTCTGGTATCTGTCATCTTAAATTGGGACCCTACCTAAATATGTGTGTGTGTGTGTGTGTGTGTGTGAGAGAGTGTGTTTGAGAGAATATGGGTGTCTGTGCGCTAATGTACAATTTAATAATAATTTATACTGTTTATTGATCCCCAGTGGGGAAATTACAATTTACACTCTTGTGTTTTGTTAGTAATCACTACACACAGGCCTGAATACACACACCTATTCATGCACAAATGGAGAGATGCCAGAGTGAGTGGGCTGCCAGTGCTGGACTAGCGCCCTGAGCGGTTGGGGGTGTACAGTGCCTTGCTCAAGAGCACCTGGCAGTGCGTGAAGTGTGAGTGAAGGACACTGTGTGTGATATGTTTGCACGTACTTGTGATGAACGTGATTGTTTGCAGTTATTTGTGATCAGCATAACAAAACCATAATCACCCACTCCAAAGCCTCTTTTTGGAGCTCTGCCAAAACACAAATGCTTGACCTGGTTTCCTATTCTTCTGTCTGCTTCTGATTCTTTTGCTTACCTAAATAACAACATTCATTCACACAGCAAGTCCCTGATTGGTGTGTTTATATATGTGTGTGTGTGTGTGTGTGTGTGGTGTGTGTGTGTGTGTGTGTGTGTGTGTGTGTGTGTGTGTGTGTGTGTCTGTTTTTTTCTCGTTTACCTACATTTGTGGGATCTAACAACCAGGAACACAGTATATTTGTGGGGTCCGGACATCTTTGTGGGGCCAAAATGCTGGACCCCACAACTTTAAAGGGCTGTTTGAGGGTTAAGACTTGGTTTTAGGATTAGGGTTAGAATTAGCTTATGGTTAGGGTGAGAGTAAGGGTTAAGGTTAGGCAGTTAGTTTTGATGGCTAAGGTTAGGGTAAGGGGCTAGGGAATGCATTATGTCAATAACGGATCCCTACAAAGATAGTGAGATTTGTGTGTGTGTGTGTGTGTGTGTGTGTGTGTGTGCGTGTGTGGAGATGTATCTGAATGTTTAGTCCTGCTGCGCTTTCATCTGTTGGACTCATAATAGTAGTCATCTCACTGGGCTGTAGAGAAGCTCAGGAGACAGACTCCCCATGAAAGAGTCATGATGGACGGAGAAGGGCGGATGTGCAGGCTCCTGCCTCCTGCCTCCAGGCTTCCACCTGCTCAGGAACAGCCCCAAGGCAAAAAGAACCAGGCCACTCAGACCAGCCAATGAAAGACTGTTTTAGCATTGCTTACTGTGGACTGGTAGTCTGGAATGGATGGTAAAGCCAAAAAGAAAAGCGTGGTAAATTATTAGTTGCAAGTGAATTTTCTGAATCTCTTTCTAATGATAAAAACAAACAAGTCAAAAAGGGGAATGAAAGTACCAGAGAGATGGATCAAGTTGTGCCGTTCTACCTTGTTAAATTTCAAACGATTTTATTAGAGTGTCAATCCTGTGGTTTGGCAGGGCTTGGGAGGTGTCTGAGCAGGGAGTGCAGGAGCAGGGTGAGAGTCGGCTGTTGACACCATCTAACGAAGGGAGGATTAGGAGTTTACAGAGGCAGTAATATGATAGGTCAAAAAGAGGAGGCACTCCTCCACAGCACTTGGGTCTGTAATGAATGATTGACTGGGAAAGGAGAAGCTGCCACTCGCTGGCTGAGTGCTCATCTTGACGCCTGCCGCACCGCTCCACGGCTCCCCTTGATCACGTTTCGCTTCTCCAGGAAGGCAAGGCACCAGTCTGCAGGGAAAAGCGGCTTTTCCCTCTTATTTTTCTCCCTAATTTACACATTTAAGACATTTTTGTTTGCTTATTTGCAATTCCTTTTTTTGTCAGTAAGCCTCTCTATCAGTCCTACTCCCAGCTCTGAACTACCCCCCTACACACACACACACACACACACAAACACACACACTCACACACACACTTACAACCTTCCCTCCCTTTCTCTTCTGTTTGCCTTGAGGCAATGAACTAATTTCAGCTTCCATAATTGCGGTGTGTTGTACACCTGTCTGCTATTAATACAGTCCCCTGTCTCTCATTCTATTTCTTAATGAGATATTTTTGTAATTATTGTCATTATGCTATTTTCCATAATGAACTTAATTGATGTTGTTGTTATGGCACTATTTATTCTCTATAATTAGTGCAACCGTGTTGAGAACTTCTACAGGCACTGATAGTCTGAGACTACATATAAGTGAACTCGGCCCCTCGTTCACTCGTCAGCTGACCTCTGAGTTCCCGCTTAGTGCCCAGTTTGTCTGGGATATGGAGAAGAGAGCTGAGCAGCCTGGTCACCACTGAATAGGACCATGCTTGTAGCCATTTTAAGACCATTACAACACTGAAAGGCCACACAATGGCCAGCGCTGGGCTTTGTTTCAGCCTGTCACTTGCACCCTGTGAAAATTAAATAGTGCTGCGCCTTAAAAGAAAAGGTGAAAAAGGTTTTGCCTATACTCCCATTTTTGGAAAAATGTGCTTGTGTTTAGAAAAGGGGAGACGAAAGTTTTCTGTGACTTGATTTTGAATGTTATTGTTAAAGAGGCAAACTACTGGAAGGAATGTTAAAGAAAATCTCAGCTGAATGAACAATGTTGAATTTGTCTTTCTCGGCGGCTCTCAATCCAATTAGGACTTTAATAAGGGTCATGTATAGGGACTTCACGCTGCAGGTTGGTTTCTTTTTGGTGCTTTTTGGGAAGTAGGAAGGGGCTGCAGTTGGATAGGGCCTGACTGAAGGCTGGTCTCTTTAATGTGTAGTGAGGGGTCTTGTGCCCTGGTGAGTCATTGAAACTGTCTGGGGAGCACAGATGATCTTTTCCGTTATTCTGAAGGCGCGGTCGGGAGATAATCGGACTCTGTGGTTACATTGGTTTCTCAGGTGGTACCAATTACCTGATCTCTGACAAGCCTTTGCTCCCCCCCACCCTCATATGCTGCTCTGGTGCTGTCGCAAACTTTTTACTGACCATTATTCAAATAACCATCAATGAGGATCTTACCTGTAAAACGTAACTTAACTCTACTACTTTTAACTTGGAATGTGAGTAATAATGCACAAAGGCTATATGGGTCTTTAATGTGGCCTTAGTTGATCTTTAATCTCTCCCTATGAGAGGCAAAGTGGGTAGGAGGGCCCTAGAAGTGGACACGTCCTGCCTTTGTGGGTTGGTTCACATGCTGGGGAGCTTTGAGTGTCTGACAGCCGTTTAACTCCACACGACCTGTTTCTCAAGTGCCATCGTTTGGGCGCTCTTGAATCCTGTTAGGAACCATAATTACAATTCATGCACTCCCTGCGCTTCTTTGAAGAGCCATTGAGAGAGCAAAGAGGGGTGCGGGAGCCTGAGAGAGCCCAAGCAATGCTGGCCCTTTCTCAGTGTGGAAACACTCTCAGAGGGGTTTAGTAAACTGCCTGAATACAACATGTAATATACAGACCCACAAAATGGTAAATAATTGGTTTATAGAATGGTGTTAGATGTGTATTCGAGTAAGTATTTAAAAATTGCAGGGATGGGCTTCTTATAGTGGAAACGGAAATAGACAGTACATCTTACATGACACATTTAAAAAGAATTGCCCTTCTTTCAAGTATGCAAACAACTTCTGAATTGAAGTGTGAATGAAGCGAAGCACATTCAATGACTTTCAAAGGGAGAGAGGAGAAAGGGTGAGCATAACGCCTTAATAGGTGCTTTAGTAATTTCTGAGTTTTCATAGCTTAATCCGTTCTGAAAAGCTGAGGAGAAGAAAGGCTCCAAATGGCCCTCAGTATTAATTCGATGTGACTTCTGTACAATAAGGGCTGTGGATCCCAGAAGCCCATTTTCAAGCTTATCTTCTTTCATCATCCTTAGCTCTTGGAACTTTTGCCTAAATGTTTTATGAAACCAAGGCTGTAAGCCTCTTTGGTATTCTGTCTTTATAACGCCTGGTTTAAGACCATTATTACACCATGTTTAAAGGCCGAGGAGCACATACAAACAGTGAAGCTGCTTCTCCATTGTGGAAAACTCAAATTGATTTGGTACAATTGGGAGAGCACTTGTATTAAAACACACACATTCTATGGCTCATCCCCCCCCCTTTTCATTTTGGAGTTTTGCAAATGCAAATGAAGATTGGTTTCCCCCCTTTTTTGTAGAAATAAGTATTCTCTCTGGTTACTGAGTATATCTACTCATTATTAAAGCAGATCAAATGATGTGTTCTTTATTATTTATATCAATCATGGATTTCAACACACCATTTCCTTCTCTGAAAAACAAGTTTGTGACCAAACCACTCGTAAAAACAGTGCTTCATTACTACCATTTCATCTTCATATTTTGATAAGATAAAAAGAAAGACGAAAATGCTAAAAGAAAATGAAATGTTGTTGTTTTCAGCATGTAGAGACCCTCCTCAGCCTCCACGTCCCCATCAAATGTGTAAAAAACAATTTTATGAACTCTGGGAGTTCTGTGAGATTTATAAAAGTCCCTATTTAGTTATGCAGAGAGAGAGAACGCAGGCAAAGGAGTTGGCTTGTTATCAAAGGATCCTGTGATGATGTGCCTTAGGAAAGTACAGGCTGTATCTCGCCGCTTTCTCTGCTGTGGATGCTTTGAAACCCGTTCTCTCCCATTATGAAAATAATGTCAGGGATATAAATATATGTCAATTGTGTTATAATTTCAAGAAACAAAGAGGCTTCTTTCTTTCTTGTGTACACCGAAAAGGGGGAAACTAGCAAGGGACACACTGGGTGGGTCAATGACCCTGGAGAAAACAGCTTGCATTAATATGGTCTAATCCAATGTAATTAGTTAAATTACAGCACGCCGAGCAGCTTGTCAGGGGCTGTCGGCTTTGGCAGGCACACAACATGGCCTGGAATCCCGCTGGACAGCAGAGAGACCTCAAAATCTCTGCAAAGCCGCCCTTCTGCACTCACTTTGACTCCTTTCAGTTCATTTCCCTGGTCTCCGCCATCTTTATCCCTCTTTCAGCCATGCTACAGTGTTCTCACCTTTTCTGAGTTGTCTCCCATACCCCCGGGCTACTATCCTGGCTTCCTGCCTGCCTGCTAAGGTGGATCAAAATGATATGAGGATTCCTAGCACAGGCTACAGAAAGTCAGAGTAATTACATCAGCGCGGCTCTCCTCCTACACGATTTTATGAGAAAGAGTCAGATGCATGCTAACTAGCGCCGCTAAGAGCCATAGACATGGTTAAGACACTTCCTTGCGTCGTAGGATTAGCATTGGTAAAAAGATTTAAACTATATAATTACATGAGGATAAAGTACAAATTATCTAGTGCACTCAACAGCCAGATTATCATCCCCCTGCAAGGCCCGTTCAGCCCCAAGGGGTGAGCCAGGATAACAAAAGGCCCTCATTATCATAAATTTACAAGCCCTCTCGTTTCGGAGGAGCCGATAAGAACCTGTTCCACCTTTGCTTTAGCCCTGGATGGCTTGTTGTGCTTTTGGCAATGACAGATAAGTCAGGGTAATTCCACAATATGCCTGAAAAAATGACGCTCCAGACTGTGGCTGCATCCCGAAGGTGTCACCCACGATAATCCTCAAAGAGCGTCCAGCAGAAAGGGGGCTGTGTGTTTTCCAGATGATATACTGCAAATGACAGAGAGACTTATACGGAGGAGGCCAAATCTGTAACATATTATTAAGCAATTCCCAGTGAATAACAGGGATAAAAGGATAATGGATGAGGGTGTCATTATTACCCCGGTGCTGAGGGAAGCGGCAAAGCAAAGGTAGAGAGACAAGATTAATTGAGGACGAGTGAGCTGCTCATTGCTCATCAGGCCCTCTCGTCTAACCACTTGCTCTTTCTGTCCCTCTCCTCTTCTGTCTCTCAGCCGCTCCATCCTTGTCTCATTCTCTCTTCTTCTCTGTCTTGCTCTGAGCCCCTATCCCTCCCACACACCAACAAAATGCAAAAAATAAATAATAAAAAAAAAAACAGGAAAGAAAAGTGGGATTTTAAAGTGATCAGCTTGGCACTCTCAGTGGCAGCCAGAGGAAGCCGGTACCCAGGCCGGGAAGATTTCAGTCATCTTAAGGCTGACAAGTCCCTGGAAAAAGTCCCATTAGGAAAAGCTTGCTGAAAAGACCCCGCACCAAATGACTGCATCTCTTCTCTCAAGCTCCTTAGAGAAGGCATCCTCAAGCTGTTTATCTGGATGATGTGCTCACTAAGTGTGTGTGTGGGTGTGTGTTTGGGTGGGGTCATCACTTGAGCATGTTCATACAGTGTGTGTTTACGTTTTTGTTGTGTCACTTTCTTTCTTTTTTTCTTTGTCTACTCTAGATCTAATTTACTTCCAAGACCTAATGAAGTTACCACTTAGAGAAAATCACACAATAAAAAATTCTCACGTTACTAAATCACCATTGGGAAAACTGCTAACAAGGTCAATAATACCATCTTGAGTGCTTAAAAGTGTTAATTCTGTAATTTTTCAAAAACACAGGTATAACTAATAGAGCTACAAAGAGGCCAAATAATCAGATCCCATACTGGATGGTTCATAGAAGGCAACATGATTTAATACATGGAGAGGCTGCTGCTGCTGGTGGAAATGATACTGCATGTTGTGCACTACTCCTGCAAAGGGTAAAGGGTAAAGGTGTGAGCATGCACGTGCATGCAGCTACATGTTCAAGTCTAAAAAAGACTGTTTATGTGTGAATGCACAAGTATTTATAACTGTGTATTAAACACAAGAAAAGACATGAAATATCATCTTATGATATAGTGTAGTATATTGTCAATATTGTCAAAACTGTGTTAAAATGTCATTTTTACTGAGTACAGACTGAGTTACAATATTTGCGTCCTTTGGACAACGCTTTACGTTGTCAACCTTGCCCGTTATGTTTGTTTTGCACTAAAGTTCTTAAAAAATGACAATATACTCGGTCCTTTTGATTTGTCACGTGTTAATTCACACTGGAGTAGAGAAAAACAGGCTTTACCCTGTGTTTTTTTTTAAAAATATATAGACAATTTATTGAATTACCAAAAACATGCTATATTGTGATATATCTATCCTTATCCACATATACAATTACCTTTATTGGGATAGAAGATTTTGGCCATATCGCCCAGCCCTAATGTAGGTCCTTAAATGTGTATTTTCCCGCTGAACTTGTACTTGCTGTGTCTATTAGTAAGGTCATCAAGGAAATACATTTTATTTTGTGTTGTTTCTTCTATCCTCACAGAAGCCTTGTTGTGTGGCTTGATGCTGTAGGGAAGTCTGAGTAACTTTGAATCCCATTGCATTTCTTGAGGCTTCATATTTTAACATAGACCGATAAAGAACGCTTAAAGAGTCTTGAATCTTTACGAAGAAAGTGGATACTAGGAAAACGGCTCCTCCCACCTGTCCTACCATGGCAGGGTTGAAGACAGCGCCGCAGGGCCTGCTAATGCGCGTGAAATACCATCCCTGACATAAATGTTATTGACAAACTTGGCTGGACATTTGGGGCAGTGAACTGCCAGCATATTTAATTCATATTCATCTCCTTTCCCCCAATGGTCTTGCCAGAGCACCCGAGCTGTGTCATCTTGCCACACTCCAGCTACCACCCAAATGTATAGTGACACTGATTATGCAAATCTGTATCTTGTTTTTCCTCCAATACCTGCATTAGGAGCTTGCTACTTTATTGAAGTTGAGATATGGCTCTCACAGTGAGGAGGCAAATGGAATGCTGATTTTCTTTTCTTTCTTTTTTTTATAATAATCTGTGGGAATATTTTAACATTTTTGTATTTCTACATTTCATAACAGTTGTCACATTTAGGGGTGATCAGATGAGAAACATGCTTTGATGCCCAGGAATAAATCTTGCAGGATGGAAAAGGGATTAAAGCAGAAATAAAGTGTGGATTTCAGCATGTCGTGGTCAGACAACTAACAATTCTGTTTGTGTGGCTTGAAAAAGTGCTATAAGGTAGTATTAGTTTAATTTCACAGCGTGGAGCAATTCATTTGTAAGAAAGAAGCTCATCTACACTGTGTTTATTCCTAAGATCTTCCTTTTTAAAGGGTTAGTTCACCCAAATCCCAAAACCAAATGGCATTTATCCACGCAGAGTTTTGGTTTTATTTGTCATTTAACATTTATTTGAAAAAAGATTCAACAATGGGTTATTCTTTATCATTGTTTCTGAAAAGAGATTTTTTTGTGTATGTAATTTGTTTTCATTTGCATGAGCACAAATAAACACAATTCCATTCACTTCCATTGTGTTGGAATAGAGGCAGAAACCTCAGAGGCTCATCCTAAAATCTAGACAAATAAAACCAAAACTACAGTTCTACATTGATAGATATCAAATGGGGCAAGTAAGAACATATTTGTTGTTTTATTTGTAATTTGGGTGAACAGATCCTTTTTAGCATTTTTAAATAATTGTGTTAAACTTCCTAGCGCTGACTTGGCCTTTTATGTATTTTACTTTCAATCATATTCAGATATAAATATTTTCTCCATGACCCAGTCTACCATGTTTTCCATGGCTGACGATGCTCTACCACTTAGCTGAGAGTTGCTCTCTGCTCTTGCTGTTACCAAGCTGCACGCCTTCCCTTTCCCTTCTTCGACTGCTCAACCTCTTCACAGATTTGGCCCATATTGCCTGGGGTCAGCCATTGAATATAGTATACGCAGTGTGTGCTGATCCTCCAAATTGCCATGTGTGAAATCCATCCCACTCGCTCCTGGGGGAGTAGTCATATCACTCAAACTGAAACGGCCGCTCGTATCCTCCCCTTATTCTTCCACTTCGCTGTTCTCCCTTGGCCGCCTGGGACCCTGCAGTTGTGGGGCTTTATAGTGGAAGCCTATTAGACAAATCTTAGATGAATGCAGCTGAGGTGCTGTGATACAGTACCAGGTTGTCAGAGTGCTCCACAGTCTCATATAAATATATCCGTCATGCTGGCTTGAGGCTCTCACTCAATTCTATTATTTTCCAGTTTTGGTACAAATGCAGTGGAGGGGGATTGTAATGTCCCACATGGGAGAAAAAAAAAATTGCATCAGGTTTTAAAGAAAATGCTTCATTAGATTTATTATTAACGTCTGTCATAGCGTCTCAGCCAATGTGGGGTTAAAGCTATTCGGAAGTCAGATTAGATTAGAATCTATTTCCATGCATGAAGTGGCTTCCTATCGCTTTTAAGTATGATGTGCGCCATTTGAGCATCTGCACATTATCATATATGAGTTTCCGCCTAAACACCGGTGTCACCTGTGCCTCTCCTCATCTCATCTG
Organism: Etheostoma spectabile; assembly: GCF_008692095.1. Taxonomy (NCBI): domain Eukaryota; kingdom Metazoa; phylum Chordata; class Actinopteri; order Perciformes; family Percidae; genus Etheostoma; species Etheostoma spectabile. Next base: position 20,182,787 of record NC_045735.1, on the reverse strand, counting down.
TCACAATATTTTTCCGTTCTCCACCTGTGATGTTGTACAGGCAGAATGCAGCCTGCCCTCCTGTCAAATCAGGGAAAGAAGAGAAGGGGGATAAAGGAAAGAGAGGACAGAGACATTAAATTGCATTATGGCTTTTATGCTGTAGAGGTATAGCTCCCTGCAGCTGGCAGAGCAGCGCATGCGCCTGTGGCTCTTAATGAGCCTGCGTGGAGGGACCTGTGTGGAAACAAAAGGCTGCGCTTGTCGGCCATAGCAGACCCCTCCACCCGCCCCCTCACCGCTCCCCCAGCTCTGAGCGTGACAGACCAAGAGCAGAGCGCCGGTCCCTTCCTGGTGGCGTGATTAGATTGGGGCCGAAGTCTCCAGCTGGCAGGCCTGTCTGTGACTGGAGGCGGCCGTCCCCAGCGCTTGTCACTGGCTGACACCTCTGACAGGCAGGGGACAGCTTCAGCAGACAGGTTCATTAAATGGCATTTTTTACAGCTGGGCCTCCAAAAATGAGGGCTGGGCTTTGTCAAATCTCCAAGTCTACAGGGGCCCCTGCGTGTTGGTTTAGACCAAAGCTTTGTTGTTATGACAATTTTTTTTGATCTGGGCTGTTTGAAATCAGCTCTTTTTTCTCCTCTTTAGCCTCTCTTTTGTTGACAGCTAGCCCTTTGGCCTGTACTTTGTCATGGCAGCAAAATGTTCACTTTAGGTGGGAAATAAGAAACAGCCGGTGCTAAACCAATATAATCTTGACAATCAGTTACCGTGTTATGGCTGCTTTTATGTATTTTTTTAATCCTAAGAACCTCAAGTGACAAACCTGTATAACCTGCATTTTGTTAATTACTTGCTGGGTTATTGGTCATATTCTTTGTTACAATACTTAATATAACAAATGGAGAATTTAGGAGGGAAATGTATGGTGCTCTTAGAAAAGCATAAAAAAACAACAAAATGAAAAACCATCCAAATGGCTTAATATGTATTCAAATAACAGCTTGCTAGTGCCTTGATGGAGTGAGCTGTTGTAGCCTTCCTATGATGCATATCCGTATGACTTGCCTTACAGCATTGCACTCAGAAGACTACTTCCACAACATCTGGCTGCAGAGCAGGGGGGTGGAGGGGGGGATAAAAGCTACCCTGCCTCCTATCGAGCGGCTGCTGGCCCTCAATAGTGCGCCCACAGCTCCTTGGCCATCCCTCCATCTCAGCTCCCTTCCTCTCTATTCCCTCTCCAGTCAGCACGCTGCCTCCTCAGGGCCGTGCTGTCTCTATGACAACTGTTTGAGTTGGGGGTTGCAGAGGTGTCAGGCAGGGCATTACTGGGAGGAGAGCACCAGAGATGCTGCGCTGCACATCCAGCATCTCCACCTAATCCAATTTTAATTGAGCTCCAGAGATTTTGGATGTGGCACGGAGGTCGGGCACGAGCTATTCCAGGGAGAAATTAAGGCAGCCCGGCTCGCGTTGCACTCTTCCAGCCTGTCACTATTTTAAATGAGCATTAGCATCAGACCTAACCCAGCTGAACATCTCACTCTGACCCCCCCCGACACACACACACACACACACACACATACAGACACCCACACACACTGATGTACTGTTGGGCTTCACCTTCTTACTACCCTTTTAAATCTTTATTCTCTCTCACACACTTTCTGAACTGAACCTATGTGTGATTATAACCGGGGAGTTGATGAGGTTGCTCCCCGCTCACACTGTTGGACAAAATTGTTCAGTCAGGGGGAAGTGAGATGGGGGGGGGGGGGGGGGTTTTCGGGTAAGGACTATTCTCACCTGTCAGAACAACTGTCTTGGTCTTGTGTGTGTGTGGGGACCTGCAGTCCCAGTGGTGCTGCATACTGTACACTAAAGGTCCTTTGTCTGCTCTCTCTTCTCCTCGCCATGATAGATTTTTTTTTATTGATTATTTATACCCAGGCGGTCTTTTTTTTTAAAGTTTAATTGACCAACTAAAAAAATGTGAAACATTCATCTGTAGAGAGCTTCATATTTAGCAGAAGGTGTCTTGAAATATGTTATAATGGCTCAGTAACGCCCTTATCACTCTTTCTTTTAGCCTGTTTGAAACAGGCCATTTGCTTGGCCTCCTGTATTTGCTGCTTGTAGTTTTCTCCAAAACCATTGTACTTAATTACTTACAGAAGGACCTCAAAGTACTTATATGCAACTTAACTGTATATTACTGACTTACTGTGTACTTCTTTTGTACTTCAGAGAGAAACAGTGTACTGCTACTTTTACCTGACAGAGTTTCAGATTCAACTTACAAAATATCACAATTAAAATACAATGCAGTATTATTTATTATCCGTTAGATTACAGTTGAAAATCTCCACCTTTAAGTACATTGTGTTAATAATACCTTTTTAGGTTTACCATACGGTAAAAAGGTTTACCATACGGCATAGGTTACGTTAATGTGTGTTTTTTGTGTATTTTCTTTTATAAAACTCAACATGTTGCAGCACGGTTCAATCAGGTGCGGTTTGGCTGCGGCTGGAGAAATGTGCGATGTTTGATTCCTTGATTTAAAGTTAGATAATGACTGAATTATCATGTACTAGTGTGACATTGATTTTCCATTTTGAATACAACTAATAGAATGGTTATTAAGAATTGTTTCTAGTAGCCTAATGGTTAGAGGAGTTAGCTTGTGTGTGCAGGTTTGAATCCTAATACTAGAGCACTATACAATCACTATTGCTTTGGTGCCCGTAAACACAGTTCACAGAGTAGTACTAAAAAGCACAACAACTGCCAGCTTTGTAAAAGGAAAGCAGTAAACGGTGTCTCCTTCAGGATTTTCTTTTAGCAGTGGGGGCAGGTCTGTCCGAACAGCAATGAGCTATTCCCAATTTATATGATATTACACTGACTCGCTTACCGTTTTAATGTTTCCAGATGTTTGATATATCAGGACGATGAGCTGACAGAACTGACAAGTTGAACGTTGTCCAATCAGAACGGACCCACCGCGGTGACATTTTTGTTGGAGCTGTTGGTTTAATAGTCGACTCGGAAGAAAGCGACCGTTTTGGCAATAAACTCCAACACATCAGTATGTGGAGTTAAACTGGGCGGGCCCAATAACCTCTAACTAGTTCTACTTGTTGTTAAATTGTAATGAGAGCGGCAGCCAGCGGGGGGTGCATTATGTCGGCAGAATAACCGCAACTAAATTGTGCGTCAGCCCTATTTCTGATAACATGGCGGCAGAAATTTTGCCATGGCGGGTCGCGTCTACTAAATCAACATAGAGGAAACACTGAGTAAGCGAATGATAACCACTGATCTGGCTTTTGTAAAATCTTGCCCAGGTCATATAACTGTCTTGTTATCTGATTTCTGAGTTATATCTGAGTTTGGCTCACTGATTGCTTTTGTGCCCACAAAGCAGCTGCTTAGTATACACCAATACTTGGACAGTAGTCTTTATCACCTGTAACCTGCCGTGATCTCTACTTTTATACTGTACAACTCTTATACCCTGAGGACATTTTCTCTTCGTCTAGGTCTTGGCATACACTGAGGGTTTACATGGGAAGTGGATGTTCAGTGAGATCCGGGCGGTATTCTCCAGACGCTACCTCCTGCAGAACACAGCGATGGAGGTCTTTATGGCCAACAGAAGTAAGAGAAGGTGCCAATTACAGCATTTGAAAGCCACGCTTCTCCTGTGCTTCACCACTAAGGGATATCTCTCACTATTTCACAGCATCAGTCATGTTCAACTTTCCTGACCAGGCCACAGTAAAGAAAGTGGTCTACAGTCTTCCTCGAGTGGGGGTGGGCACCAGCTATGGACTTCCACAAGCAAGGTGGGTCACACATGCCCAAAGAAAATGAATTCAGCACTGTTAAATACTAATACTGTTATTTCTTCATGGGCATTTCTTCCTCTGTGTTGTGTGTTGGAGCATCTGGGCACCCTCGCCTGCAGCACAGTCATTTGTAGTCCCATTGCAGCAGTTATTAAAGTGGATGTGCACTGACCCTTACTGAACTGACCTAATTCTCTGACTGAAGACTCTATACAGCAGGGCTGCAGCCAGGCCACTGACCACAGACTCTCATACTGCTAACAGGCCCAAACATACTGCTACAAAACAAGCACATTTCCTTAAGTCTTATGTTAAGTGAGTGGATATGAAGAAAGGCATCCTGAATTGAAACATAAACTAAGTTTCCATCCACTTGTCAATCGAATTATCTGAAGTTCGGTTAAAAAACTCATGTGAATAAAGCCGATGAAAGTGTGTTTCCAACGGCTTTAAAGCGAAGACAATGGGTTGCGCCGTCTTCCAAAAAATTATTAATATTGCACAAGTTGCAATGGTACGTATGTGCCAGCTGATAGCAACATATCAAGCTATAATAAGAAATAACGCGATCAGCACATCGCTATGATGATGCAGATGCCACTTGCATTTATTTTCCCTCTGGCACCGCAGCAAGACAACTCTCTTTTGAGACATGTCTCGCTGTTTGAGCGCCTTCCATTTACTCCGGAAGACGTTCCATGCTTTGTCCTAACCTTTGTCGGCCATTTCCTTAGCAAGATCCTGATAAATTTAATACAGAAAGTCTCTCGTCTCCTCGTTCGTCCACTTCCATCTGTCTTGTTGACGCCGGCCATGTGTGCAGACGGAAATACTGGGCGGAAATAAACTAAAACTTCTTCTTTGTTTTGTAATGGGTTGCAACCATAAAATGACCTAAAACTTAATCGTAATTCATTATTTATTTGGCAAATAATGTTTTCGTCAGTGTTTATCGCATAAGCCGTATATCGATCAAGATCAAATCTGATGAGACCAACCGTATTTCCTTTGAGTCTAATGAAATTCCATTGAATTTTACTGTTTCCATTCCCCTATATCACTTAATTTGGATAAAAACGTGTGGATGGAAACATAGCTATATTCAATTGTTTTCATTCAATCTACTGGAATCCAATCTGTGTGGTTGTAAAAGCCATTGCATCAGATGCAATAAATCGGAAGTTATTCTCTTGCAGCGTGACACTTTGTGCATGCTTTTCATTTCAGTATGTTCATTCTAAAACGGACATGCTTGTCAAAGACCTGGTTATCAGCTATTAAGTGTCCTCTTTTGTGTCTACTAGTTTTCTGTGATGTAGCCAATGCTTTCAATTGAAACAAAGATTTAGATACAGCCATGTTTTAGGCTTACATTTTTAAGAACATAGCTTTTAAAATATCATAACTTACACCAACCTTCTGTTTCCTGATTTGTTGTTTGAATATTTTTTTTTCCCCAGGCGCATATCCCTGGCCACTCCTCGCCAACTTTTCAAATCCTCCAACATGACCCAGCGCTGGCAGAGGAGAGAGATCTCCAACTTTGAGTACCTCATGTTTCTCAACACTATTGCAGGTAGGGATTGCTCCCTTAGTTTGGGAGGAGCTGAGTATGGAAATAATGTGCTCTCTTTTTTCACAGCCATCACTTAAATAGATAGATTCTGATTTGTTTTCTTCCTAATCCGAGCAGTATTCACAACCAGTGAAAGTGGGAAGTTTGAATGTATGATCTATGTGAATCTCTTGCCCATTACAGGCTTATGACTTTAAGTTTAGCTATCATGATCAATAAACTGTAGGTGTTTGTGGCACTGGAAACATACTATAAGTGGCCTCAGGTATGTCGTATTTGTTTAAGAATCCATGGTAACCTTAAGTGGTAGACTTCACTGTTCATGTGAGTGTGCTGTTTGAAGCAAAGAGCAGGCACAGCAGATTTTGCCAGATAATTAGTGCCTGGCTTTGTGAGAGCGTACACGTGTGTCTGCGGAGTTGAGAGGTTCTGTTGTCAACTCTCTGATCTGAACTGCAACTAACAGGGAAGGCGAGAGCGACTGTACGCTACTCTGCTCTGAGAGGTGTCATCCTCTCTCTCGCTGCATATTCATGCATATTTATATTTAGCTCGTGCTTGAGTTCAATACATTATTTTCAACTAATTAGATGTAAGGCAGACAGGAAAACATGCCCAAAATTCATTAAAAATACCCGGTAATGACCTGGGCTGACGGGGATGTCAGGATAGTGCGGGGCGGCAGACAGGCGGTGGGTGAAGTGCTGGGGAGAGGTGCGAAGGGGATGCGGTCTTCTAATTAAACACTATTCCCCTGTTATTAACATCCTGCCACCCCAACTCAAGCATCAGCACCACTAGGTCCAACCACACCAGCACACCCATCTCTAACATACACTTGGCTTCCTTTTCACTGTGTGGCATTAACCTGGGTAATTGTGTTCTCTAGCTTCCCGCAGACCCTGGATATTCTGCAGAAGCCTTCCCATTGACTAGCCTGTCACACATTATCACTCTCTCAGCTAGATTTAGATTTTCTAATGCCAACCTGCTGCAGTGCAAGAGTGAATAACTAATCATTGAAAACTTTATGACACTAACAAGCAGATTTAGTGATAGTGTTTCCATGAAATGATCTCCTTTCATTGCACCGCGTAACATTGTGAACTAATGCATCAGCTTTCATTTAGATGAAATAAAACAGCCTGCATGATCCTGACCTTAGAGTTGCCGACTCTTGATGCTACTTTGATTTGAAATGCTTAAAGCTTTTAATGTGTTATAAGATTATAAGAGAGAGCTAGAATGTCTTCTTAAAAAGGCAATGTGTGTCATTGAAGTTGCTGATCCAAGCCTCATGAAAATGTAACATTATTAATGTATAGGTGTGCAGGTTCATTGGACCTTGTTACATATCACATTGGGCTAGATTGAAAAAATCTGTGATTTTACAGTAGTACATTTGGGGTACAGGTTATTCCATTTGTGTATGTAATCTTTGATTGTAAGGGTTAGTGTAATGTCACTTATTATTGACAGCCATGAATTTAGTTTTGGTGGATTTGGCTGTTTCCATGTCACCTGCTTTATGGCCATCACATGCAATATAATAGAAGATGCATGCCCGCCGATTTGATATTTCCTGTTAGATTAATACCCAAGATATTTTCTAGTTTCAGAGGTTCTTTTAAGTCAAATAATCCCTTTGTAATGATGCAATAATGAAAGTTTAAAGTGTGAATTGACCTAAAGTCATTCTTACACTATTAGTATTAGTCTTAAGATGGCCTGTTGTACAAGTCAATGTCAACACTGAAAAATATTTAAATTATGTGAAATGTTTCTGTTTTACAATTTTGTTTAATTTTTTCTTTGTGGGTAAATGACAATTTTTAGCCTGATTATTACCAGCAGTAAAACATTCCCACAAAGCCTTCCAAAGCTGCCCCGTCCCAATCCTGGATTACAACTGGCCACCACCTGACCTCACAGCTGTGTCAGTGTCATCTTCAAAAGAAAAGTAGAGCATTAGTGACAACATGGTACATGCTCTTGGCTTTTCCCATGGATTTCCCATGACACAGTTTGCCATCTGAAAACCATATCCCCACTGTGAGAACAGAAAGGTAACTCACATCTGGCCTATCAGCGCAGACTTGCAGTGACTTTTCAGGCATTTGGAGCCATGGCCCTCAAAATAATGTATATCCCCCTAATTCCATCCACTCCTCACTACTTAGAAATGCTTATGTTCTCTATAAAAGTAAAGACAGCTTCCTCAGTTACCTCCTGTGACTCCCACAGTCCATTGATAAAGTACACTCAGCAGGAAAAGGCATGGGGAGCACAGAAAACATTCTCTCATAGCAGAAGCTTGCCATTAGTTTATGTGTTTCTTTGGCAGACGCCGTTTGAGACAGGAAGTGCGTCTGATTGAGGGCTCTGAGATTGGGGGCTTGTTGGAATGTTGCATGCTGATCCCCCTTCCATCCTCCAATGTAACTGAAGCCTCAAGTGTACCCTGCCCCGCTTTCAACCCCTCTGTTCCCTTCCAATCGCTCATCACTCACAGATTTCTCTCTGCTCTGTGTGTCTAGGGAGGACATACAACGACCTGAACCAGTACCCGGTCTTTCCCTGGGTCCTCACCAACTATGACTCAGAGGAGCTGGACCTAACCCTGCCAGGGAACTTCAGAGATCTCTCAAAGGTACCTCTTGGCTGTTCACCTCAGTATGACAGAGAGAAGGGGGCAAGTAGGGGCAGCTGGCTCTGACGGCAGGGGATTTCCTTATTAAGACCCAGGCTGTAAAATAATATCATATTTAAGAGCTAAGGAATCATGTGCAGAGTCTAAACTCATGAGGTGGAATGCAGAAAGTGGAAAATGATTGTAACATCCTGAAATGCACTCCAGTACGTTATGTAAGTTTACTCCCCATTTATTTAGTACTGTATTGTCTCAGCACAGAGTTTGCCCCTGTCTATACGCTTAAAGTGGCTTCCTGGTTTCTGCATTAGAGAGGCTTATGCATTTTATAACCATATGTGCCTTGTATAGTAGACCCACAACAGTATCACAATGAACGCCTCTTTCTGAAAGGCAGCTTTAGATGCATCATGTAACACAAAAATTATTTTCATAGTCTTAGTGTGTGGTGGTTGAAACTATTGTCACATACAGTGGTGCTCAAAAGTTTACATACACATGCTTAAGTTGACTAAAAGAGGAATAAAAAAATCATGTTTTGGAAATTTATTTTAATACCTAAATTAAAAAATGAGGTAAAATCCAACTTTAAGGACACCAATTTTCTTTGTGAATGAATAACGTATTGTAAATAAATAAATGTTCTTATTAAAATACAGGGGTCATAAGTATACATACCCCTATGTTAAATTCCCATAGAGGCAGGCAGATTTTTATTATTAAAGGCCAGTTATTTCCTGGATTCAGGATATTATGCATCCTGATAAAGTTCCCTTGGCCTTTAGAATTAAAATAGCCCCACATCCTCACATACTCTTCACCATGCTTAGAGATAGTCGGGATACTTTCTATAAAATCATCTCTCATGCAAATCAAACCAGGTATTAGTCTAACTGAAATAAAACCATGCCTATCTCTAAGCATGGTGAAGAGTATGTGATGATGTGGGGCTATTAATTCTAAAGGCCAAGGGAACTTTATCAGGATGCATAATATCCTGAATCCAGGAAATAACTGGCCTTTAATAATAAAAATCTGCCTGCCTCTATGGGATTAACATAGGGGTATGTATACTTATGACCCCTGTATTTTAAATAAGAACATTTATTTATTTACAATACGTTATTCATTCACAAAGAAAATTGGTGTCCTTAAAGGTTGGATTTTACCTCATTTTTTAATTTAGGTATTAAAATAAATTTCCAAAACATGATTTTTTTATTCCTCTTTTTAGTCAACTTAAGCATGTGTATGTAAACTTTTGAGCACCACTGTACATGTAACAATACATTTCATGACCACTTGTAAGTGAAAGGTCTCACTCATTGTGATTAACCCACATAGTAGAACAGATACTTATCACAGGTAAAGAGCAAAACAAAGCTAAAAGGAGAGTAAGGGTAGGTTTTAAATTCCCAAGTGGCCTCCAAATGAATGCTAATATTGCCACATATCAGCTGGATGTGTGTATAAACAACCATGTCTATGGACATAGGCATCAATTTTGATGGGGACGGTGGGGACGCTGGATATGCGTACCTATCAGATTTCGTTATGAGGCATTTTGAACCCACCACTTTTTTTGAAAACCTCAAGCTCAATTTAGTAAAAAAAAAATATAAAGTTCCTAACAAATATAATTATTGAGTGACAGATGCCAGCAAATCCACAAAAATCTCTGTTCCCACAGGGCAGGCCCAGACACAGGCGCTCTGCTGCTGCGCTGGCTACACACTTCTTTCCTTTCCTAGCTTCTCTCTCTGAGTCTGATGTCACGTCATGTCACATTGTCAACATGGTGCATGAATACATGTCTAATGCTTTTTGAAAACTTAAAGGTCCCGTGGCTTGAAAATTAATATTTTAACATTAATACGCATTCTCCCAGTGGCTAGAAATGGTGATAGGTGTAAACCGAGCCGTGGGTATCTTGCTCTGCCTTTGAGTAAATTAAAGATGGGCCAATCTGGAATGTTGCCCCTTATGAGGTCATAAGGCCCAAGGTTACCTCCCCTTTCTCTGCTTTGCCCGCCCAGAGAATTTGGTCCACCCATGAGATAGAGAAATCATGGCTTTCAAACGAGCTAAGCGGCAGTTCATCAAGGCCACACCCCCAGCCTCCACCTTGCCCCCCCTCTCTCCTCCTCAAAAGCTACAGACTCAGAAATGGCACATACTAAGGAAAGTTCATTGTGGGACTGGCTCTAGGGGCTGTAATTCTGCACCAAGGCTGAATTTTGGGAAAGAGACTTCAGATACAGTATTAGGGACCACTAAGGTCTATAAAAGAGACTTCAGATACAGTATTAGGGGACCACTAAGGTCTATATAAAAGAGACTTCAGATACAGTATTAGGGGACCACTAAGGTTTATATAAAAGGGACTTCAGGATCCAGTTTATGATTATCCATCAACACACATTCCTTTAATTTTAGTCTAAATAATTCCTAATTTCTGCTTTTCTAACTCAAACATTAGGTATAATTTCCTAAAAATTAGGTTTATTGACCATAAATTCCAACAATAACTGTAAAACTAAAGTTAATAAGTTAGTGTTACGTAGTGTTGAAAATGTCAAAAAAAAGTGCCAAACATTGAAAAATGTGTTGAAAAAAGGGACAAAAACGTAACAAAAGTTAAAAACATGGATTAAAAAGCTTAAAAAAGCTTAAAAAATGTTGACAGGAAGACAACACCAGGGTTAAAAATGTAAGTTTCTGCTCGGATTAGACTTTGAAGGTTAATGAACTGATAAGGGCAGGTCCTGAGCGGTGTTGCAGTGAAAGTCTCTGTAAATGTGGCGGGTCAAAAGCGCATCAAGCTGTGCAGTAGGGAGAGTCGGGCCTACGCTGCCAAATCACAAGTGCTCAGACACCATGACACTAATGCCCCACAACCCTGGGAGAGACTGTTCAGCATCATGTTTGCTCTGGCTTTAACTGGAAAGGAATAGGCCGTAGATCACTCTACCACAAACTGTGGCCTGGTTTACTTGTTTACCACTGCCCTTCTCTTTCTCTGTCTCTGTCTCTCTCTTGCTCATACAAGCCGCAGCTCACTGACCTGAAAACAGTCACATTCCTGTCTGAGCTCTCTCTCGCTCTCTCGCTCACTTTACCGTTCCCTCTTGTTTCCCTCAAAGCGCCGACATTCTGGGCCTCACTTCGCCATCTCGGTTTTTCACAGTTTGCATCAATTTTCAGCTTTTCATGGCATGCGTGCGCTGTGTTTTGGAGTGGGTGAGGAGGAGAACTTTGAAATGGAGCAAAAAAAAAAAAAAAGAAGAAAGAAGTGACTATGAAATACTCAAAGAATCGTGGACAGGTTTGATAGTGTGTTGTGAATTTGGAAAATAAGCACCCACTGCTCTGGAGCACTTTTAGCAAACCTATAACATTTTGGACAAACAGCTCAGCTGTGTGTCTCGGCACCGTCATATCAGCAGTTGTCTGCTCCGGCCTGTGGGGCATCCAGGTGGGCTGAGAGAGCCACGGGATGTGTGTGTGTGTGTGTGTGTGTGTGTGTGTGGGTGTGTGTTTGTGTTTGGGTGGTGTTGTGTGTGTGTGTGTGTGTGTTTTGGAGGGTGATCACGGCGGAGCCATGTGCAAACCTCGTGCCCTGGGGAGACAGTTATGTATTGTAATGTATTCCAGTGACATCCTCCCATGCTGTTTACAGGGCTGAGCTGCCTTCATTAGCATGAGTTCACAGCCCATGTCTCCTGACAGTTGTCCTTGGAACCCCAGGGCTCTTATCTCCAAAAGTTCACAGCTAGTGTAGCAGCGAGGGACACACACACACACACACTCACACACACACCACACACACACACACACACACACCCACACACACACACCACTTCTCCTCTTTTGCTCGGTCTGCCCTTTTGTTCAATTATGGATCAGAGGTAGCAGCATAGTCTCTCGAGACTTGTTCATTGTATATTAGGACTGTATGTGTCTCTCTGAAGTGTATGTCCAGCGGCTGTGGTTGTGTACCACACAGACTGCATGTATGGTCACTACTATAAGGCTGGGTATCGTCTGAAATGTTTCAATACAATACCCATGTTTTCAGTACCAATACCAATATGGTTCTTTCATTTAGTAAAAGAAGCCAAACCTCTCAAAAATGCACTGTGCCAAACACAAAGAGTTGTAAAAAAACTTTGCTTAACTAATACAAGAACAAAATTATAATTTAAACAACTGTCTGATAAAGACTACGTAATAAACAGTACAAATCTTCTTTTCTTTTTCTTTGATGCAGTTTTGAAACACGGTGCTACAGACACATCAGTCTGTTCCTAAAAAGTGTTGTTGTGGTTACGACGTTGAGCTTTTTAACTCATTTTCTGTTTTAATTTGTATGTGTATTTTTTTTTCTGCAGTTGAGTAATATCAAATCACCTCATGTAATATCATCTGTCAATCCAGAGCTCAGTGAGCTGCAGCATTATGAAGATAAGTTGTCATATCATTACTCTTTGGTCAATATACTGGATAAGGCTAAACTGTAATTGCATCTAGATTATGGATTTTAAACTAAGTCTACGTTTACACATTGGCGGCTGCTTTTATAAACGGTAATTTCAACCTCTCCGGTTTCAAAAATAACATTGTGCACAGCTGTCAGTTTTCAGAAAAGTATTAATTTACACATACACATGTAAATATGCCATCAATGCCATCAAGAGCATGCCAAACCTGTAGGTGGCAGTGTAACGAGAAGCTCAAGCCCACGTTAGCCAATCAGAAGCTTGAAAATAGCAACAACAGCAACAAATCACTTCCTCGGCTGCCTAAACCTCCGTTTGTCTCAGTTTACATGCAAACGAAGATATCAAAGATCTCCACTCTGGCCGGATTTTTTAGAAAGACTTGTTTTCAGAGGCAAATTCTCCATTTGCGTGTAAACAAAGGGCACAGACGAAGGGAAATGTCAAAATAACCATGTACGTGTCAACAGGGCCTAAAGCATAATTAATACTCCTGGCTAATTCTCAAATTATCTGGCATTGCACAATGTAGAAAACTTATTTTCCCACAGATCCGAGTCATACCTGAGACCTGTTTGTCAGTGACAGGTGCCATTTGATGGACAGCATTGTTCAAACGACTGAACCTACTGCATACACCTACAATTACCTGCTGCTCGGGCATTCAGTGAGCTGTGAACATTGCTATTGAACACTGCATTGCTTTGCCTCGGGGCCAGAGTTCTGCATATTTGGATGTCAGACACAGTCATGCAGTGAAGTGTTTCATTAGGTTCTAATGATTATTTCTTGATGGAGTGACAAGTGGATGAAAGATCTGGGAAGCCAATCCAACTCATAGCTGTTAAATGATGTGATGGAAATTCATTCAATTGCATAAGAAGGCAAAAGAAGCAGATGTGGTGAAAACTGTTCTCAATCCACTGAATACAATGTATTTCATATATCCTATTTGTAAAATGTCATTTCAAGAGACAAGCAACACCAAAAAGTGACACGAGTATTTCTCAGCCTATTGAAATTAAAAATGTTTACATGCATTTTCACCTTACTTAAAGGTCCTATGGCATAAAACTGTCACTTTATGAGTTTTTTTACATTAATACGAGTTCCCCCAGTCTGCCTATGGCCCCCAGTGGCTAGAAATGGTGATAGGTGTAAACCGAGCCCTGGGCATCCTGCTCTGCCTTTGAGAAAAAGAAAGTTTAGATGGGCCGATCAGGAATCTTGCTCCTTATGAGGTCAAAAGGGGCAAGGTTACCTCCTCTTTCTCTGCTTTGCCCGCCCAGAGAATTTGGCCCACCCATGAGAGAGAGACATCATTGCTTTCAAACAAGCAAAGTGGCAGTTGGTCAAGGCCACACCACCAGCCTCCACCTTGCCCCCCCCCTCTCCTCCTCAAAGCTACAGACTCAGAAATGGCACATACTAACGAAAGCTCATTGTGGGACTGGCTCTAGTGGCTGTAATTCTGCACCAAGGCTGAATTTTGGGAAACAGACTTTAGATACAGTATTAGGGGACCACTAAGGTCTATATAAAAGAGACTTCAGAAACAGTATTAGGGGACCACTAAGGTCTATATAAAAGAGACTTCAGATACAGTATTAGGGGACACTAAGTTCTATAGAAAAGAGACTTCAGATACAGTATTAGGGGACCACTAAGGGTTATATAAAGGCATCCAAAGAGCACCATGTCATGGGACCTTTAAAATGACTGAAATAATACTTATTTCAACAGCTTATACTGTTGACTTATCATTATAAGGATATTTTAATTGAGCTATGCTGAGATAGAGAAACCTATTTTAAAGCTGAGCATCTCTTGAGAGGCACTCTACGAGTAAAGGAGAAAGAGCTTAGCTGCTGTAAATTTCCCCTCCGCACTTTTCTTTCCATAATGGAACCTTCCTTCAACTCACTTCCACTCCCGTCAGGCTGTTTGGGAGCACATCTGCTTTATCTTGAGTTTGAGCAACTTGATTGCATTAGACTGGAGCTGCTACATGCAGCCTGTGCTCTGACAAGGCGAGCAAAAAATGACCGTGACTTCTCCTGACAGAGCACCATAGCAACATACTGTAATGTAATTACATTTGAAATATAAAATGCAATATGCGTCTCTTTGGGAGGTAGCTTATATATAACCAAACAAATGGAGGTGCTCTCTGCACACTCATTCACCAGCAGCCGTGTTCATTTCCTGCATTTGGAATGCAACCGCAGAAATGATCCTGATTGAATCTGAAGCCAAATCCAAGTTTGATCATACTTTGTTTAGTTGTGTTGATGTATTGTACTGGGTCAGGTGTACAAGAAATGAACTCGGATAGGTGCAAGTGTGGAACTGTCTGAACCAGTTGTTTTCATTGTCTTACGTCTGTGATCAGCATGATATGCAATGCAGGGAAAAGGGAAGAGGTGATTATTCTTTGTTGAATAGAGGTAAGCAAAGCCTGATTTGGGATTGGTAACAGATGGGACTGTGACAGGAATAAAGGTACTCAAGGACCACTGAAGTGCTTATCCTATCTTATCATAAAAGGGTTTTTATTTCCCATTAAACAGCAAATCAATCAATATACATTCTCCTTATTTTAGCTGGCTTTTCATAGTAAAAAAAGTAAATTGGAAGCATATACATTCCTATTTGGCATTTCTATACAGAATACCTCTACAATATGTACAGTATGTTTTTCTATGGCCAAGACAGCACACATAGGCTATGTGGAGTGTACAGGATATGGACTCACCTTGAAGTAGTCTGGATCGACGACGGTTTGGTAACGGGGTAGTTCTTCTGGATGGCCTTCCCTTTCCACTTTGTTTGTGTTTAACTCCGATCGCTTTGATCAGCAAAAAACGGAACCTCTGAGCAACTTTATACGCTGAAAACAGCAAGTTTTGAAGAACGTTTGGATTGTTCAAGGCAGGCCTGCTTGGTTCGTGTGGGGAATGATTGTAGAGATTTACAAAGAATATGTTATATATTATGTTAATGTGAGATTAAACTGGAAGTTGCCTTTTAGTTTAGGTAAGTCTATATCTTTGACGTTGCACTTCCCGGTTGGCTCTGGTGCAGCAGGAAATTCCACCGGGTGCATGTTCTTTCGCCGATATCCGTTTCCTTCTGCACAGAGGGTGAGGGTGGTGGATGGGTGAAACAAACACAGGACTTTCACTCAGGAGATCTTAGTTTATGTCCTGTGTTAACCCAAAAGTCTAGCCCGGTCCTACCAGACTCGGATCTGCCCAGAGCCACTCTAGAGCTTCCCTTACCAATTGCTACTGTTTGGTTACCTAACTCCTTCCCCACTAACCGAGCGAGCTGGGAAATCAAACTTTTTGAAACTGCCACTGTGTGGCAGTAAATGGAACGGTTGATTGTGTCGTCTTGGGAATCTTTGAAAATGGACAATTTCTTAGCTTTTTTGTGTTGGAGTTTTTTTGTTTTTGTTTTTACATTTCATTGAGTTTGCTACAGTACATATTTGCTGTATAGCAGTCCCAGTTTGAACAGTGTTCAACAAGCTGCCAAGTGCAAATTCCCTTTAAAATGACAGCAATATCTGACAAAGAAAAACTTCACTTATGTGGGTGAACTGATACAAGTTTGTCATACAGTCAGTATAATTACTCTAGCTCACCAACCACACAAGTTTTCTCGAAAAACAAAATAAAAGCCTTCTTACTGCCCACAAGTCACATAGAAAATGTCTTAGTGTATTTACGCTTACACAGCGGGACGCCAAGGGAACACTGTGAAATGTTTTTCCTCATTTATGTAGCACCTAATAAAATAGTAAAATAATAAAATAGTTAGTAGCATTTAACTTGGTGCTTTGTGTAAGACGTGTTTGGGGTTAGTTTAGTCTCAGGGAAAGGTTGAGAGGTTGGTGGCAGTGAAAAAAAAGTAATGTGAGCTTGTAAAATCTTTTTATGCATTCTACATGTTTAATATCACATACTCTTGATTATGCTAACACGGCCTAGATGGTTTTCCAGCTTCTTCTGGTACAATGAGATTTATATGTCCAGGAAAACATTTATTAACACTGTAAATCCATATCTTTGCCATTTTGTGAGCTTTGGTTTTAATACCTGTTATGTGAGTTGTTTGCTTATTCTACTCTTACACGCATTACTATTAGCTGCAGCTGTCTACTCCTTATTCTTCTCCCTCTGTCACATGCATTACCTGGATCTTTCATACAGCTCCAACCTGCATTAGTTAGACTAGCGGCGTTTTTACAGAGTGCTAGACGTCTTGTGGCTTGCACCCCATTCCAGCTGCGCCAAGATGTCACATGCAAGGCCATTATCACCCCATAAATCTATGCAGATCTCAATAAACTTCTTTTTCAGTCTATTCAATTGTGCTAACACTGATGTGGACTGCCTTTAAATTCATTCTGAGGGAGAACAAAAAAAACAAAACTGGCCCCATTTAATTTTGACTCAGAGTTTGAGGCATGTGCACTGTGCCACACATGGATATGAATATAATCTTCAAAATGACCAAGAGAGTCTGTCTGTCGCACTGAGGTTGGATACAAACTGTACCCAGCCAAAAAAAGAACGCATAGTGCAATTTTAATAATGGTGGAATAAGTGAATTTTGAATTGTGGGCTTTTATTTTATTTCTTCTGACCTCTGAGCTGCAGCTTTCAGGTGGAAAAGCTGCCATTGATTACATTACCAGTCTCCCTATCCCCTCTGTAACTGAGTCAGTGGTACTGAGTATATTAATATTGACTGCCAATATGCCTCCGAGGCTATATTGGACGGGGTGATTGAAAAGGCAAAGAAAGCAATTTATTCACCTCTAAATGTATGTTTAATGGGAGTAATTTTGTTGCCTTAAGAACACATGAAAATGAAACAGCCGCCAAAGGGCCAAAAAGAGCGATGGTGTCGGAACAATATTGAAATTATTACCGAGGCTGCGGTAATCAACCAAGCTATCCAAGGTTTGGCCTAATTTTGAAATAATGGGATGGATATTAAAGAAATATAGCAGTGAGGGTATATATATTTTTTTATGTTAACATAATAACTGGCAACAGTTCTTCGAATGCAGAACAATGAATAAGAGACATTTTATGATTATGAAAGGCTGTATTTAAAAAAAAAGGCTTTTCCTCTACTTCTTATATTAACAATAGGACAATGTTATTGTAGAATTTTGTTTCAGTAAATACTAGCCGACTGTACATATATAGCATTCAAACTTTCAGTCGTGATTCAATTGTACTGATTGGTGATTGAATATCATAGATTGTGGTGTTGCAGTAAATTGTATTGTTGTGTAGGTCATGGTATCTCCCATCAGTAGTGGCCAACATCACAGAAGGTCTCCAAACACAGATGGGAGTAACAGTGCTGATTAGTGTTTGGCTTGGTAGGTGCGTTGGGTGTAAATCAGGTCAGCCAGGGTTAATCCACAAGGATTACCCCCAACATTTAGCAAGAGTCGCTCATTTCTCCTCCCTCCATCCTCAGCGCGCCATCCTGCTTACCCCTGCCGCCGTACCCTTGTAAAATTCAGACAGAAGACAGTGCAACAGGAACTTTTTAGGGTTTAGGAGAATAATGGGGTCTGACAGACAAATCCCAGAGTAAAGCTCCTTGACTGCCCTGAACTCTCCGCAAGCCTCTCTGCCGGCCTCACCACAGCCCTAATGGGGAACCGCTAAGACTCTACAAGTCCATCTCTGTTAATTATGCTCAATTATGCTTTCCTAGTCCTTCTGCTGTCCTAACACAAGCAAATGGGGAAATCCGGTTGTTTACACTATGCACCCAACAAGATTTGTAGCTGTATATTGGGGTAGATGTAGTGTTGCTTGATTGCCTGGAGTGGTTTGAATGCATGCCACTGCAGCCATTTGTTTGGACATGATAAGACTACTTCCAGCAAATCATCTGTGTCACCAGGCAAAAACTCTTTCTGGTCCACATGCCGTTGCCTCTGCAAACCTACACTGCCTGTATAAACTGAACAAAGGTGATGCCTACAAAGCATAGTACAAGAAGAAAAGATTCTTCACTTGCAATGGGCCACACAAAAATATGAATCTTCTATTGATGCTTTTGTGCACTCTAATAATCTAATTAGTGTAATAAGTAAGTAATAAGTATGTGGAGTGAATATGTCCCATGATCCTTTCACTACGTAGCCGTATGGTCATTAAAATTTGATTTAGAACTACTGATTTTCCGTATTGAGACTCAAAATAGATTAGCACTATGTGGTTCAAGCAGAAGATCATGCAGAAAAAAATAATGGACTTCTTTATTTTTGTGAACAAATCTTTATTTTTATATTCAGAAAAACTAATAATGTAAACATAATATTCATGAACAGTTAAAAATAATGGACTTCTAAAGGCGGATCCCTCTTTTATGAGGCTTTAAGTGTAACTTTATGGCTGCCCAATAAGTAAATCAGACTAAGGACATTATGAGTCTGACTATCTTAAGTTTAGCCCTGATGTTTTATATTAAAAAAAAAAGATTTACTAATAGTTAGGACTGAGTATTTTTGTTTTTGAAGAATAGAAGATCTTAGATGGAACACTATTTCAAAGTCTACTTTTGGATAACAAAAAGTAATACATGTACTACTCATCTTCAATACTAAAGTAACAAAAGAAATACTTATTTTCCTACTTTTGATTGAGTAAACGACGTGTGTGCGGTTATGTACTAGGATCATTTTGGTGTTGTGACCACAAACCAAACTCTTTGAAACGCCTTGTAGCTCTAACCTTATCTGTGTTATGAGAGTCAGTTTTAATCTTTCTGAAGTGTCAGTGAAATTGACAACAGCCTTAGCTTCCAGTATTTCAACAAGCCATTTTGTGGTTTTTTGAGCAACTACCCTTAAAGTGTAGTTCTTACTGACCCAATAACACAGTAATGAGAATTAAGTCAGTGTGTGTGGTTGTGATGAGAAGGCAGTAAGAGCAAAGAAAAGCTCATAAAGTACCCACACTGGCTTCCAGTTACTCATAATATAGCTTTAAAAATCCTTAAACTTGTCTATAAATCATGAACTTGTCTTTCACTGTATTTTTAATATGCTGCCAAGACACGTGCCTGCTATAGTACTCAGATCTACAGACTGTCTGCTGCTCACTGAACCAAAATATTCGCTGAAGCTTCTTCAGTTTTGGATCCAAACGCAGAGCAGTTTAAAGACAGCAATACAACTTTTAGCCGTGCTTTAACATCCAATTGGTTATTAGGATTGTTAAAACTCTTATTGTTTTTGACCTACTTTTCAACTTTTATGTATTTTTGACTGTGATAGTGGCCATGGCATTGAGGTGTTGAAAATGATTCATGTAGTTGCACATTCATACCTGGAAGCTGCCTGGTACAACATCTGCTGGCCACTGAGCCGCTCCACTGGATAAGTTGGGGTTAAGGGCCTTGCTCAAGGGCACCTCAGTGGTGGTAATGAAGCGCTGCTCTTTTCACTTTTCCCACCCAGATTTTGGGACACCCAGATCTAGGGATTGAGCCTGCAACCTGGTCCCAAGCTCTCTTCTCTAACCTCTAGACCACCACTGCCCAATCACCATTTTTCATCAATATAACAACTGGCTGGCCACTTTGACAGTGTACTGTAGTTGTTACGGTTTGTTGTAATATATTGGTATAGTAATCTAATACAGAAAATACACTTTAGATTTCTAATTTTAGGCTGTCTGCTTTCTTTTTCATTTTGATTGTTTTATTAATTATTTTAATGTAAAGCACCAAAGCTCCATGTTTTGTATGAAGGTTTATTCTCCTCATTTGGAGTTGTACCAACGAGGTTGTCTTGTATTTAATGTGGATGTCAGAAACTCTCGGAAAGGAAGCCTCAACACAGGAAGTGTGGATACATTCAGGAATTCAAATTTGCAATGAAAAATCACCAAATGCAGTTCTTGTATACAGTATATGAAAAACAAATACAGTGGTGTGTTTTTGTCAAGCTTGCAAAGTCAGATACATATCAAGTTTGCCCTCACAAAGCATGTGACTTACAAATGCTTACAACAGGAAACACACTGTACAATTTTGTCAGGGTTGCCTTAAGGGGAAAACCTTTGTTTTACTTATACAGGCAAATAAGGAGCAAAGGACTTTTTTTGCAGGAACTGAACCTCTTATTTTCTTATTTTCTTTGCAGCCTGTTGGTGCTCTGAATCCGAAGCGTGCAGCATTCTACGCTGAACGTTACGAGACTTGGGAAGATGACCAGACGCCACCTTGTCATTACAACTCCCACTACTCCACAGCTGCCTCCACCCTGCACTGGCTTGTCAGAATAGTGAGTAAAATCACTCTTTCAACCACCTTCACACTCATTATACTACTGTGTTCAAAAATTCACAAATTAGTCGAGCGTCTGAATAGGAATGAAGTCAAGCCCACATTCTCAGACAGCTTTTCATTTTTTTTTTTTGAGTCTGCATTAGTTGATTGTCACTTGTCAGACTTAATGATGCTGTTACGTTGAGGTCTGTCGGCTTCTGCACAGGAAACAGCTCAACGTCTCAATTTGATTGGGCCTGAGTTAGACCAATGGCGCTCAGAAAACACATTTCACAGGCCAGTAAACCAGCATATGTGAACTAAATAAAGAGTGGCTGGGTAATGATTTACAGAGGCTGCTGTGACAGGTTTATGTGTTTCAGGCAACCCAGTGAGAGCTGGAGACATGTCCATCAAGGTTACTGAGCACTGTCCTCATTTACTCTGGAAGAGGAGGAGGACACACACGCACTCTCTCCCAATCTGTTCCCCACAAAAGAGCCCCTTCGAACCGGCCCAGATTCTTTGAGGCGGCGTACTTTTGATTTTGAAGTTGGTTTATTAATTTGAAAGAGCTTTATGCGGAGTTTGTACAGTATT
Source organism: Etheostoma spectabile (assembly GCF_008692095.1). NCBI lineage: Eukaryota > Metazoa > Chordata > Actinopteri > Perciformes > Percidae > Etheostoma > Etheostoma spectabile. The sequence goes on along the minus strand of NC_045735.1, from coordinate 20,161,310 downwards.
TCTCCTCCTCCCCCATCATTAGTAGGAAGGGGCTGATGAACTGAGGGAGCTCCCTTGACAGCGGTTAGATTTGCCCCTGTGCGTTTGTTTCCACAATCCCTTTCTTCCTCTGGTGAGTGATCCATCCGCTCCAACCGGCAATGGTCGCCATCTCAGGCTGAAAAAAAACAAATTTGAGCCAATTATCATTGGGACTTACTGTACTCAGGAAGAACGCTAATTAATTCTCCCCCCGGCCTGGATACAATGAATGACTGATCTCTGCAGAGATCCCTTAGTCTGTCGCAGAGAAAGGAAAAAACGATGAAATAATGCTAATAATTCTGTTAGCATGTATTTTAATAAGCTGCATGGTAATCCACTAAATTGAAACTGTACTGAGATTTGCATTATGTCGATTAGGACGGTTGCGATCAAAAGGCAGATCAAGTGGGTGGAAAAGATGATGATGACTTTAGATATGGGTGGGGATCTTTGATCTTTTTGACGTCTAATTTGATTTCTCCGTAGGAGCCCTTCACCACGTTCCTCCTAAGTGCCAATAACAACAAATTCGACCACCCTGACCGCACCTTTTCAGCCATCGCCCGCTCCTGGAGAAACTGTCAGAGGGACACCTCCGACGTTAAGGTGAAAATCACAATGAAAGCAAATAGTACAGTCCATGGTTTACATTTATATGGACACACATGTCAAGGAAATGGTGCCATGAAACAAGTGGAAGTTAAATCCAGGATCTATATATTCCCTTGCCAGACACTTTCATTAAACTGGTGTTATGGACCTGTGGGTGTCTAATTCTAAGGACAATAGTAGGGAATATTACTATATATTGCACCCTATATCTACCAGTTAAATCGTAACTATGCAGTGTGTATAATTGGTAATATAACCATACCAAGTCCCTCACTCACTATGGCCCCTTCCTCAGATAATGTGCTTCAACACCCCTGCAAAAATATATACCATTAATTATAAATGCCTCATCCAAATGGCGAATCACAAAGACGGAAGACAGAAATACCCTAAGCACTTAGAAATGCACATTTGATTTATCTCATGCAGAAAACAAACTATCTCAGAGGTAGACTGATCTTGCATGCAAGCACTCATGAGTTTGAACAAAGGCTGTGTCTGAGGGTAAGACAAAGCCCTCCCTCTGCAAATCCACAGAGCAGTCACCGAAAACGCTGAACCCTGCTGATTCGCCTCCATTTTGCCCACTGCATAGCACGCAGCAGGAGTACACACTGACCTCAAAGTGTCACGTTTTTCCAGCACACCCTGCATCGGGCAGTGTTGCCCCAGGCAATTAATAAAGCATTAATGACAAAAGCTATTTAAAATGTAGTCTTTTATGTACGGACAGGGCTTTTACTCACCAGAATCTGGGGGAGAGCAGCCAACTACAGAATGGGAGGCAGAGGCAGAAAGCTGAGCAGCTGAATAGTCAAACGCCACCCTGTTAACAAATACAGCCTACTTCCAACTACTTGTATGTCTGCATGCATTTGTTTTTACACACAGAGGATGGCTACTGATCTATTAGGAGAGGCATTGTACTGTGGAGGACATTGCTGGATTACTAACAGTATTTCATAATATATAAGAAGCAGGAAAATAATATGCAAGAGCTTTATAATGCAATAGGGGTAAACTATGTGGCAATGTCACTATAATGGCCGGTTAGATTATTAACATTTGCTGTGATGCTTTTTTTTTCTTTTTTTTATAATAATCTTCATTTCTCTTATCTTTCTTTGCGTACCTTCCAACCTTGTTTTGAATTTGTTTTTATATTTGTAATCACGCACATACTATGTATTAAAAGGGCATCGCTCAATAAAATCCTGTGCCAAATCAAATCAAAGGAAAATGTGAAAGCATAGATTTCCATTCCAAAGATATACAGAGACACACAAACGCCATGCACACTGCCATCACGTAGCGGCGCAGACTGAGCGGAGAGTGCGGGGTTAAGGTCAGCTTTGGCCCTGTACACCGAGCGGGCCACAAGGCCCCTGATTAAAAGGCAGCTTGTTTTTTTACCAGGGTCTCTCCTTCATTAACCCCGGCCTCCTCCAGCAGTAATGACAACAAGACCAAGGGAGGCTGAACCCCTGATGGGGATGACCTCCTAAAAGAGCAAGTCAAATGGAAACGATCCTGTGCCGAACAAGCCCTCACCTCCTCGACCACCCCATCATTATTGTGCATCCCATACCTCTCATTTATTTCTATGTGCAGCTGCACACAGGTATGTATAGCTGGCACAGCCACCATGGGCACAGAGAAGAAGACTTTTCTTGGAAGTAGTGGGCACACGCACGCTCACACACACACACACACACACACACACACACACACACACACACACACACACACACACACACACACACACACACAGTCTAATGCACACACACAAACTGCCACCACTGAAGGAATCCAGCAGCACCCCGCTGGTGACAGATTTTGACGAACATGTCATTAAGGTGACACAGTGTAAAGCAATGTAGGCATGTGTGATTGACTTGTTAGCCCATTACGATGCTGTTGCAGAATTAATGGCTGCCATGGGAGGCTGGCTTGAAAACTGAGCTGGCAGTTTTAACGGCTTGGCGGTGAGTTACGGCAGGAAGTTTACAAGCGAAAAAGTGGAGGGAAAGTGTGGTTGTGTGTATGTAAGAGAGACCGAGGGAAACGGAGAGGAATGGCTACTTTACTCTGTTCCCCTGTCGTGTGCGGAGGGTGAAACGTGACCAACAGCAGACCGGCGGGGTTATAGGCCTGTACCATGTCATGCTAACTCGCTCTATCAAAACCCAGTGATTTATGGGGGCCCAAAAGCTCGTCATGTTATGTATCCCATAGGCAGTATAAAACACAATAGTACCACTGAATCTGACAAACGCTGCATTTATTAAACAAGCAAGGAGTTAAAATAGTGTCTTGCACCCTCCTTTATATTCTCAGGCCAAGAGACAGACAACAGCATTTAACTTGCCGTGAGTGTATATTTTCTAATGAGGACAGAGTGGAGGAGCTACATTCCTCGTGTGCATATGTCTCATTGTGGAGAGGCTTTGCTCACTCATCCCTTCTTAGCTGTATGATTAGAAGGATAAAGGGTCAGAATGGGGACTGCAGAATCACAGAAATGGTGTACAGTCATTTATGTTGCAAATGCCATATTAAAAAAATAATAATAATAATCTTAAATGACCATGTCTGTAGTTTTGCATTTTCAGCCCATTGCCTAGTCAAAGCATGCCACAGTTTTTTGGATTGACTGCTTGACATCCAGGAAGCCACCATTTAATTTCAGATTGCTATGACAGTTTTTGTCATCATTCAATTGCATCGCCTTTCTTCTTATTTTTGGAAGCAAGTGCTGTCTGTCCAAATGTTCTTGCTTTCAAGGATAGCATGTCTACATTTCAGAGTTAGCTGCCAAAGAGCATTGCGAAAGCTGGAAAACAAACCCAGAAGACAAATAATAAGCAAACACGAATGAGAGTTTTTTTGTTTTTTTGTTTTTAACAATCTCTATCTGTAACTCAGATAAAAGATAAAGGCATTAAAATGTTCACTGTATTGGATAACCTATCTCAAGAAAGCTCTTTGCAAGTTAATGTTCATGACGTATCAATGATTGCCTGGAAGGTAACAATAAAGGTAATTTGGACAGCACTCAAATTCAATCCAAATTACCTTTTTATATATTGTTATCCAAACTGAGGATCCAGCACCTAGTCGTAGTAGTTCCAATGTGAGTTCAGCGCGTTATGTCTTATTTCTTTTGCCTGGAAGGTGAGAAATGATGTGTACTTAAGGGGTTAAAAATTAAATAAAAACCAGCATGTTCATTCAACACAGGAGAAATTCCTTCAGAAATATGCTTTTCTCAAAATATTTTGCTCTCTTCTTCAATGTATGGATCCACTTCGGGTTTAATGTAGGGGCTCCTTTACCATGCTGACTTCCCCTCTGCTGCGAGGTCATGACCCCATCACAGGAGACCAGGGAGAAAACTCCAACTCAGTTCCACTTTCATTTAACACTCCTAACACTTCTGCCTGGAATAACTGGACTAGCACCTCTCAGCGCCTTCTCGTGGCCTGCTGTTGGGTTTGTTTGTGTTACCTTTCCCCTTGAATTCTCACTTCATCTCAGTGGGATACAAAGCCTTTTTTCTCAGCTTTCCGTGCCTCTGTCCTCACATATGTTATTTCTTCCACTTAATGGAATTGTCGGGCGATTATATGCTGAAAACTATGGTGTTAGACGTGTCTTGTCGTAAACATCTCTCTTTCTTTTAAACACAGGAACTGATTCCTGAGTTCTACTACCTCCCGGAGATGTTCGTTAACAGCAACGGCTACCATCTGGGAATGAGGGAGGACAGGACCATGGTCTGTGACGTGGACTTGCCAGCCTGGGCCAAGAAGCCTGAAGACCTTGTTAGGATCAACAGGATGGTAAGGTTTAGGCCGCTAAATGGTATAGTTACCCTAGCTCAAATTATACCTGTGTATGATAGTACTTCTCTTATAATCCGGATAAAAATCTTCAGTCAATATTAAAACCTTATTGACCAAAAATTTTCACCATCATTTTTACTTTCTCCTCCTTTTATTCCTTGCCAATTATGACACTTATAGACATTAAAACTATTCTGACCATTTGTAATTTTATAAAGATGATAAGTAGTAAGGATTAATTTCATTAGGTATATTTATATATTCTTCTATATGCTATACTATCCAGCAGAGGCCATCCTTATTCTCACAAAGTGCAGTAAAGTATATGGCAGCACACTGCCTCCTGTCATGTTACATACTATGGTGGTTTTTTTGTACTTGTAATACACATAACATGTACAGTATATATTCGCTTTTGGGCTAAAACAAAGGAAATGGAAAAAGCTAATTTGAAAATATTATATAGGGCTATTGACCTTTGATGAAGTCATATAAAATTGCCTTGACACTGATTATTTGTAAAGATAGATAGATAGATAGATAGATAGATATGTATTGAACCCAAAAAAATGGGAAATTATAGTTCTACAGCGGCAAAATATCAGTCACACAGCACAGACCATAAATACCAATGAATGAATATGCATACATATAATATACATTGAATAATAGGATAAAATACAAGAACAAATATTTAAACATATGCAAGTTGGGAGTACAAATTGTGCAACTGCTTACCTAGTAATGATAAATATGTAGATAAACCTATTGTGCAAATTGCACTTAGTGCAGTATTGTGATGTCTGTGAGTGTAATCTACCACTCAGTGATGATAAAGTGTTAAAAGGTTGTATTGCCTGTGGTAGGAATGATTTCTTGTAGCGGTCCGTGCGACGTCGAAGCTGTCGGAGCCTTTTAGAGAAGCTGCACAAACTCACAGACGTAAAGGCCACCAATAGCATTGATTTAGCGGCAATATACTGTACTACTATACTGAGAATCTATTATAGGTTGGGATGATATCGTTTAGATGTATTTTTAAAATGGATGATTTACTTTTAGCTTTTCTGCCGCCTCCTCACATCCGCAAAGACATCCATTTCCCACTCTTCCTGCTAACCTTCCCGTGCATCTGTGTCTCCTTGACGTATTCATGAAGCATCTAATAAAGTGCAACGCTCAATACTAACACAGTACCCCTGACCCCTGTGATGTCACTGAAGGACAGGACCCAGGGCTAGTTTGCCCTACAGTGTTACCTGCTGTAATGCCGGGCCTCATCACTTTGGCAGCGTGCGGGGCCCTTTCCGTGCGCATATGTGTGTGTGTGTGTGAACGTTTGCATGTTTAATACACATTGCCTATCAACATGTGGTCCACAACTCCCAGCAGGTTCCAGGAACAGCACGGACAAAGACACGGAGATCTAACCCAATCTCCTGCTGTCCGATAAAGTCTGTTCTCCCTTTGATCTGGAATCGCTTACTGTAGAAACTCAATTTCACTCAAAACTACAGTGCATGGGCTTAGAACTGTGCAGATGCATTTTGAATACATATCCACATTGGGTTTTAACATTAAAGATAAAGTCAGTGTGTTAAAGCTGAAAAAAAAGCTGCATGATGCTGATTCCAAATATAGGCAAGTGCTGATTATTTTGGCGAATACAGTCTTCGATACCCAGAAGTCTTTTTGCTTTCCTTCAATTTTTAACATTCATAAAGGCTCTTACAAAAAAAGCCCATGTGAAATATAAAAACATTTTACATGAGAAAAAAAAATCCTCTATGGTATGACTCCACTTACTAATAAATTAAGGCCTGATGAGTAGCTCCTTCTTAAAAGCATACAAACTTCAATAATGCCGACACAAAGTTCCATGCATGTTATGTATCCGGAGGTTTGGGGGCCACAGTGTTTTTGGACCAGAGGTAGAAAGAGGCTCTGGGAACACACTTGACCTTTTCAGCTGGAGTGACAGGGCAGGGCTGGTCTCATGGAGGTGACCTTTCCCCGTGCTCTACCCCCACCGCCTGGTCCAGCTCCATCCGGCTCGTAAGGCTGGGAGTTGTCACGGCAATGCCTGCATCTCCAAAACAAGGAGAGAGGATGGCTGGGGGGGGAAAAAAAGGATTACAGTGGATATTTTCTCACTGTTGAAGGATACATGTGTGATTTTGCCTTGCATTGTTCCATTCGCAGACCAGTGGAGTCACACGCCCACAAAATCACAGTCCTCTGCCTCCCTTCTTTTTGTCTTTCTTTTGTTCTGTTCCCTAGCTAGCCCACACTCTTGCTTCCTCTATTATTTCATTTCTGTCAGTGAATATCTCTCCCCGCCTCACCCTCTGTCTCACTCTTCCTCTTTTTTTTTCCCCCTCCATCCTTCTCTTTCTCCCTCACTCCCTCCCTCCCACTTCCCATCTTTGCATGTGCCACTTTCAATTGAAGTGATATGCCCTGTGGCAAACTCTGCCTCTGTGTGCTCGAGCAGGCTTTGTTGGTAATGGCTGTTATTCCTGACGCGAGGGGAGGAGTGTAAATTCCTCCAGCAAAGCCTAACACCAGCATGCATGGGAATTATATTATACTGTATTGTGGAATAATACATCAAACCCCCACTGCATGGCTTCCATAGGTATATTTATAAGAGTTATCAGCCTTAAATCCCATCCCAAATCTCTCACTAACACTCCCACAAGAAATCACGTCTCCCTCTCCACACTCACAAGTAATTTATCAATGTTGCTGCTGCGAATGGTTTCACATCAAATTAGATCCCTGTTAGCATTGAACCAATTTCTTTGTCTCCATGCAAAGATAGTCGGACTGTATTTTAAGTAGACAGAGAAATGTGATATGTCCTGAGTTAGCTGATTATATTAAAAGGAAGGGATGCAGCTCCTGTCTCTTTTTTTTTCTCTTGTAATATTTATACACTCTAAAACAGGTTAAATATTTATCTTTATGCAACTGAATGCCAGTCATTTTCCCCTCACAGTACTCTTAATTAGTTTTGTGATGTTTGCTGTGCGGTGTTGCCTGGTAGGTGAGCCGTTCACAGTAAAGTAGGCTGTGTTTTGTTGTGTTCAGTGTTGTGTGGAAGTACAATTTGTGTTGTGTCTTCTGGCCCGTGTGCTGCTGGTATGCCTCTCACCTCTAATTGCCCTGCACTCCGCTCACAGGCCCTGGAAAGCGAGTTTGTGTCATGTCAGCTGCATCAGTGGATTGACCTTATTTTCGGCTACAAGCAGCGAGGCCCGGAGGCGGTGCGTGCCCTCAACGTCTTTCACTACCTGACTTACGAGGGCTCCGTCAAGCTGGACAGTATCACCGACCCTCCGCTCAGAGAGGTAAGGCACACACATTGCCATGGAGACAAAGCCCCACCGCCCCCCACCCCCTCCCCTTCTCATTTAACATAGGCACAACTTCCTGTCTCTATTTGTCCTGGCATGTGTTGGAGCTCCGGGAGCATTCATATCATGCATCTGTCAATCAATTATTGTGTCATGCAAATGTAAGCCGTGAGAGAATTTGGCAGAGCTGCTGACTCATGGAGTTTGCTTTGAGATTAACGCCATTTTCTGATGACAAGGGTTATTCATTTTCCCTCTCTCAGATAAACAGAATCTTTTAATATACGTCCACATAATTCATAGATCCTTTAACGTCAGGATTCCTCGCGCTGAACGTACTGTATGTTCCTTCCTTTAATCCGATCAATGAATCTGACTGAGCTCTTTGATCAATCAACTAAGGTCACTCAGTCAATAGACAAGGGAGTGCATCCTCTTGTTCTTAACGAATTAATTGAATATCTATGAGCTCGGCCGTACGACTCGTGAATAGCTTAATTGCGGAGAGGAGAAAGGGGACCTGAGACTGCAGCAGCTGGCGTGCATTGTGATACTTTCCAGTTTGAGCTTGTCTCTCGCTGTGATATCCACCATCTGCCGTCTGCAAAACAAGTCATTTATATACTGTCACTTCCAGGGGCGCCTTTATTTATCAAGTGACCACTATGCAAATCACCTGCTGAAGATTTGGCCCATCTAATTACCAAACGAAACTGTGAGAGGTTTGTTTTTCATCATTTTGAGAAAGATTAAGGTGATGCCTTTTTTAAAATTATTTTTCATCCAGCTGAGGGATTTTTTTAGCTGTCTTACACCACCTACTACTATTACCCTGAGAGATGACAGTACTGTTAGTTAGTTGCTGCTACTCAGACTCCCTAATTGTGCGCCCAGTTGATGTAGTCGCCATTGTGACATGTGAATGTATTTCTGCTGAAGAGAGAAATCGGCTCGGCTAATTGCGACTGATGTAATGCTGATATGATGGGCACTAATTACGACGAGCTTTCATACCTATAATCATGTTGCTCATTCCCGATGCATTCTTCCTCTCCCTTTAACATATAGAATAACTTTGTATATCTAACTCCCATATACTAAAACCAAGCAGTATCCTGAAATGCATTATGAAAAAGTCTGTTAAACAGTCATTTGATTTCCTTGCATATAAGCAATAAGATAAGATTTATTCCGAAATCGATAATTTTTCAACAAACCTGAAGAAAATAACAGTATTTCTCCAGGCAGATTACAACAGGTGTATTGTACTTTAATGCTCTGCTGATTTCATTTATGTTAAGATTAAGAAGTTAAGTTAAGAACAATATTCCTGCAGAGTCTATATCATTATGATCATTTTGTAGGTGATTTCCTGCAGGATTTATCGTACCATGGTTACCACGCCTCCTGTCTGCGAGCTGTCTCTCTGAGCCGGTGAGGTGGAGCATGGAAAAGTTCCCAATGAATGTCTCGCTAAGACCTCTCCTGAAATGTGACGATTGACTCCGGGGTATTGATTCATTGTGAGCCTGACAGGTGAAACTGCACATCCAGCATTAGTCATAACAATTAAGGCATTTGAAATGTCAATAAATTAGAGGTCATGAGAGATAATTTCCGCCCGTGTGTCAGAAAGGAAATGATGACACCCTCTGACACGCCGCCGGGCCTCTGGGTGAGGGCGCGGTGACAGCTCTACTGGGCACACTGCCAGAACAGCAGTCCTCCGATGTGATGCTCCTCCTGACAGCCTTCTCTTATGGACAAACATGACAGTAACCCCTTGATTCAAACCCCGCTGAGTCACTCACAAGTAAACAGACAAATTATTCATCAGTGGGACTCCATTCCTCCTCAGCTGCCACTGCCCCTCCCGCCCCCTTCTCAATCGACAAAGACAACAAAGTGTGATGTGGCTAGCCATCGAAGGGTTTGAAGCAGCTGAGATATACTACCATTTTCAAATTGATTTCAACTTGATATTCTCATAGTGACGGGACACAAGTCTTTAAATGCTTGACCTTAATAATAAGAAACGTCCTTCATATGTATCACATAGAATAAAGAGTATGTGTGCATTGCCATTGAAGATGACTGCTTTAGAGACAGTCAGCTGCTGGTGGACACGTCATTTGAGACATTTCTGCTCCCTCGTACAGTAGTGCACATGTCAACTCCCGCTGTCACTCAAGAAACACCCTCAGGCTAATTTGTTGTTAGTACTTAAGGATTTAAATAAATCCAGAAAAGCTTTTCTTAACCACATTTCCATTGGCCAGGATGGGCCGGAGTGTCGCCACGTGGGAAAGGAAGACCGCAATTACATTAAGAGTTGGTTTCTGCGTGTCTGGGTTGTTTCAGTGCTACTGTGATCTGTTTTTGTAATCGGTTTATACTACTTAAAATCCCATAGTGCTTATTGAAAGCAATTTGCTTCTGTAATCTCCCGAGTCAGTCAAAAGGTGAAAGGTGAAGCAGCTTCATATTTGTAGTTGCCGCCGCTGAACTCAGGTGGCGTGACTCAGCGTGCTCCCACGCTGCTTAGTGGGTCACGGCGAGGCCGTGTTTGCATTCTGTCTGACAGAGCTGTTGTGCTGCTGCATTGCATGAGTGCACTGGAGGACGCTGTTGGGGGGGGTGGGGGTGCTCCACCCAGCCTCTCTGTCACCAGTTTTGGAACCAGGCAGCAGTTAGAGAGAGATGCAGCCAGCCACTCACCTTTGAAGCATTTTTGCCCAAATCAGATGCGAACAAAGTCCTACAGGCAGACACTGTGTGTTATGATGGATGTTTGGTGCTCAACCAAGCAAGGCGCGTGTTGCTGGGAGGGGAGATCATCCAGATGGCTTTGGCAATAAGTGTCACTTATCAGCCAAAAAACAGAGTCTGAACTGACTTAAACTAATGAAGTGCCTGTTAAGTGCTCCCCATCCCAGACTGAGAGAGAGATATGTTTGTGACATACCTCAGAGAGGATTAGTGTGGAAGCACCTGAGAGAATATTGACACATTCGGATTATCCAGAACATAATCTTTAGTTAACCTTCAACAAGTCAGACCCCCCTTCCCTCAAAACACACGCAGACACACACACACCCCCCCCCACACACACACCCACACACCCTCCCCTTGCACTCTGGAAACAGTTGTTGGGCATCAAGGTTGTCTAAGAATACCAAAATTGGACATACAGCAGCCCTGTTTCCCTGGTAATAGAATCAGCACAAGAAATATGGTGATGTTGTCCACATGGCCTCCTTTGCCTTTCTGATCTTTGTATCAAATTTCTTTATTTGAACAGACATTGTGACCCTCACCCCAAACCTAACCTTAAAAAGCCATAATGTCAGTTGCTTATTACTTGACGGACTGCGTTGTAAAGAAACACTGACTAGCACTTAATGGTTGCCAAATGTGCTCACAAACTCCCATGAACACTTTCACTGCTGTGGACAGCGCCTTTTTTGGTGCTGTGGAAGATAGGAAGTGACCGGGGGGTGTTGGTGGAGGCGACTGTTTGGCTTGCAGGTGGCCTGTCCTGATTCAGTATCACCTCCAAACTTCCCTTGCCACATCTCCCTCTGTGGCATGTGCTGCCCAATAGGTCCTTTTGATTGTGAGCGGGGTGTACAGGCGGGGGAAAATGAAGGCTAGTCAGCCAGGCAGCCAGAAGGGCGGGCGAAAGGCTGAGCGATGCATGTTCCATTGTGCACAGTGGCATTGACGGACATCTACAAGCTCCCCTCTGATGGTGGAAGTGGCTCCAGTCACATCAATCACTCCCACCGTGGAGTGCCCCACTTTCAGTCAAGCTCAGCAGCTCGTACTGCTTGTTTTTCCCCTCACTCACTTGAGCCGAAGCTAATCTTTTGTCTATTTAAATGGAAGTTATTTTCTAATGATAGTTGAGACTCCTCCGGTGTGTTTTTTTCTTTCTTTCCTGTACTCAGGGTGCGTCACCAGAATCCATACTCCGATTTTGTACCCCATAAATCATCCTTCATCAAGGTTCCTCTGCCAAATTATCTCGGACTGCTTGTGTGATTTTGTGCCTCTGTTTCCTACGTATGTTTGTGTGCATGGATATGCTTTTCCCCTTTGTTTCAAGCACAATAACATCTAAAAACAGGCCGGCCTGCTGCAGTCCTAGCTGGATGTCACTCCAGGTTAACATTTATGCAGTGGGGGCCCCTGCGCCTGGAAATGGGAATGGTTAACTGAAGCATGTTAATAGGAAAAGGCTTGTCTCTTCCATACTAACACTTGGATGACTCTGCAGGCTGTGGGGGGAAGGGGGAGCACCCAGGCGGATTGGGAGTGCTCCCCTTTCCCTTTACCTCCCCCTTTCCTCAGAGGCACGGCTGAGTTAGGATTTGCTTGCATTGTCAAGTAACGCATTGACCCATCACTTTGATGCATATTGATTGTGACAGCCGCTCTCTCTCTCTCTCTCTTTCTCTCTCCTTCTCGTCTCTCTCTCTCTCTCCCGCAGGCCACAGAGGCCCAGATCCAGAGCTTTGGACAGACGCCATCTCAGTTGCTTATTGAGCCACATCCTCCACGCAGCTCTGCCATGCACCTGGTGAGAGCAACGTGCATGCTGGGAAAATTCCCTGCACCTCTGGTGTTGGTGTGTGTGAGAGACGATGTGTGGACCTGTGCAAGATTGAATGGTGTGGGTTTGCGGGGCCTGTATTTGTAGGTAGTCACAAGATTAAAATAGATGTCCCTGATTTCTTTCTTTCTTCCTATTGCCTTCAATCCACTCTGTTATGTAACTATTTCACAGCCTAACCCTAACCCTTACCTCATGTAGGTCACAGACAGACAACACTTTTCTTTTATAGCTGTTACTGCCTACTAGCAGTGTGGTGTAAAGGGAAGAGTGCTCCCTACTGGCCTAGAGGCTTCCCTCTCTCTGCTGTAAGCTGCTCTTCCCTGTCTAATCCATGTAATAGTCAGCCTAGCCCTCATTATCCCGACATGGCTCTCTCTGCTTTTCTCTCCCTTCAAGACACTTTGTAAGGCAGATTCCTTTGAGACCTTTTAGTGAAGTTTTCTCCTTTTGCCACAGATGTACATGTTTTCATCCATTTCTGTCAAAAGCCACTAAAATTAAGGACAAAGATGAGAGCTGAAACTGGTTCAAAACTCACTCACAGGATCACTGTGTCCTCCATTGCTTTTACACCTGCTACACTTGAACTTTAATCCAGGCTTGTTAAGGTTGAGCTGCGTTTTACAGTGGTGAAATAAGCACGTCTTTTAAAAAGAAAATGTAATGCTCCTTCTTTGTGGACCAAAGTCTTTCTGATACATGTGTGTCATGTACGCACCATCTCACGTGTACAGCCTACTCCATCCCAGTTGTGTCTTTCCCTTGTCTGACCAGTCCCTCGTCTGACTGTGTGTCTGAACCTAGTTTTTCCTCCAACCTCCACACTAATTGCCTCTTTCCATTCTTTTTCTCCCATGTCATCTTCTACATCCCTCTGCCTTCCGGCTGCGCCCCCTTCCTCTTCCTGCTCCACTGTCCTTGTACTACTCCTCCTCCCGCCATTGCATCCCTTCATCCTTTTACACTCCGTCTTCCCTCTCTTCTACTCAATAGTGTTTCCTTCCACAGAGTCCTCTCATGTTCAAGGACCAGATGCAGCAGGACGTCATCATGGTGTTGAAGTTTCCGTCCAATTCGCCGGTAACGCACGTGGCCGCCAACACCCTGCCCCACCTCACCATACCTGCCGTGGTCACCGTCACCTGCAGCCGCGTATTCGCTGTCAACCGATGGCACAACACCGTCGGTGAGTGGAGCTCAACACACATGGCAGGTGATGTGTTCAATCATATCCCCCTCGTAAAAAAAAAAAGTGCCACACCTCATGCGATACCTACCACAGCAGCGGCCCTGTAAAATCACTTCATCACCATCACACACAAACCTGCCCACCACTCATAATAGAGCTGTAGCCAGCTGGCTGTGTGAGAGGCTAGCACCTCCTAGGTAAGCTGACCATGAGTGTTTCCACATGTTCCTTTTCAGACATGTGTGAACAACATTACCCACCAAGCCCCTCCCTGAGAATCAGCCTCACCTCAGGGTCAGAGGGCCAAAGCAATGGTTACTAGGAAATTAGGCCGCAACTGCACCACATTCTCCTCACACGTCCCCATCTGTCACTGTAGAGACACACTGAGCCCAGGACCAAAGAGGCGGCACTGTGTGGCTGCTCTGGCTGCTCCCACACTAATGAACACAGCTGCAGCACCCTTGCCATCCTGTCGGAGAGGACGGAAATGTGGTTTGGCTTTTTCAGAATAACGATGATAATAAGGTCTCCATATTTTCAGATGTGTTGCTGTTTCAAAACTGGCTCCAGATACAGATTGCACGGATGAGATGTCTCCATTCTGTTTGACACTATACAAGTAAAGCCCAGCAAGAAAGACAGAAATCTTTCTAATTAGTCTCGCATTGCCAGACTTTAGTCCACAAAACTTAGACTTAGACTTCTCTTTATTAATCCTTTTAGGATGACTCCCGCAAGGATATGGAAATTTCCAGCATCAGTTTTCAGTAAGAAAAATACAGTATAGGGAGAAAAAAGACAGTATAAAGGTAACAATATTAACAGTACTAATAATAATAACAATAAAACCTTTGGCTATAAAAAGACATTTACCATAAATTATCAGTCAAGTGTCACACCGCTGTGGAGTAAAGTTTGGTTACACCACAGGTGCAGTACATTCTGGGATAGGCAGAAAAAAATGCTCTGGGTTGTTTGCATTTCTTTAAACCAATCACAATCGTCCTGGGCGGCGCCAGGTTCCATAAGCAGTCATGGTGGCTCTGCAGATAGTCCCGGGCACAAACTAGTTTTGGTGGAACATTTGCACCTTGCAAAACTCATTAACTGTTTAGACAACACAGTAACATGAGCTTATTAAATTGGCTGAACACAAAGTGTATCGCTTGGTGTATTTCGTCCACAGCGATCCCCAAACCAGTCGGACATATTCTGAGGGGCAAAGCATGACATCTTAGGCTCTATCCTGGAAATGGACTGTACTTGTGTTAATCTACACTACTTTCTGATGGACCTGATGGGGTCTGTGTGTAAGAATGCACACGTGCAGAGGTGAGAAATAGCCTCAATTGTTAATATACTTATGTTTCCCTGCCTGTATCCAGGTCTCCGGGGAGCACCAGGCTACTCTCTTGAGCAGGCCCATCACCTGCCTATAGAGATGGACTCTCTGGTTGGTGAGTAGGCGTCCTTGTTTTGAATGAAAAATACAGCTTTGAAGCAAGAAAGTTCACCACTGGCTTTTACATGCTCGGTTTTAGCTGGAAGGGTCTTAATAACTTAATAACACAAGTTCTGTTCTGTTTTATTCCCAACAGCCAACAATACTGGAAGCAACAAGCGCCAGATCACAGACCTAGTGGACCAGAGCATCCAAATCACCACACACTGTTTTGTGGTGACAGCTGACAACCGCTACATACTGGTGTGTGGCTTCTGGGACAAGAGCTTTCGTGTGTACTCCTCCGAGACAGGTAGGTTACAGTGTAAACTCTATTTCCTATAGAGGTGTGCACTGACGTGTGGAGGACCGAGCGCTATAATGGGAATTATACAGTCTTGTTGCTGTTCTCTCCTGACAAGCCTTGTAGAGAAAGTGATAACTGTACTGTAACACGCTGGGACTCATTTCTACTAATTTCTTTTCTATTGATAATGACTCAGTGGCAACAAGACCATAATTTACTACATTTTGACAAGCTGCATTTAATGTCCAAACTTGGGGGTTGCGAGGGATTTCACAAGAGGATTGAATGGATAAGAAAAAAGTCTGTTTCTTTTCTCTTATGAAATACTGGATACTTCGACCTATTCTGGCCTTTAAAAATCCTTCAAACATTACAAACCAAGAGAGAAAAATCACTCTTGTGGGTTGAACTGCCTCACCCTGTCCACACTAAAGCCTTAATCTGTAATGACGGGTCACAGGCAGACGTTTTATTTGAAGAGGTCACAAGCCCAAAAGGCTGGGACCCACTGATTTAACCATACTGAAAACATTTTTCACTATTCCAAACAATACTCCCTCACAGTCAGTGGGGCTTTCAGAACAGCGGGAGTAGTTTTATTATGTCGCATTTCAGGAACTTCTGACTTAACAGTTTTTGCCAACATCAAAAACATTTGTGGGTATTTTTTCATTTAGGCAAGCTGACCCAGATAGTTTTTGGCCACTGGGACGTAGTGACATGTCTGGCCAGATCCGAGTCTTACATCGGAGGAGACTGCTACATCGTCTCTGGGTCCAGGGATGCTACACTTCTGCTGTGGTACTGGAGTGGACGGCACCATATTATCGGCGACAACCCCAATAACAGTAAGTAAAGTACACACACATACTCAGTATACACAGTAGCATTGCCTTCTCAACAAAGTTACACGGATATTTCTATTAGTATATCACCTGCTCTCGTATAAGTCTGTATAGGTGCATGAGTTCATTGTTAGTATATTCAAAAAGAGCCTTTGATCAACACTGGAAAAAATGCTTTCTACCCTAGAAATCAAATAATGTGGAGAGACACGGAGAAGATAATGTATCTGCACTGTAGTTGTGATATATTAGTGTGATTTATTGCATTAAGCTGTTCTGCTTTCAAGTAGAAGACTCCAGATGTCTTGGCTTTCAAAATAGTAGACCCCAGTGTGTGATTTCTGCTGCTCAGTTCATTTAGTTGCTCATTCTCACTGATTGGCTGTGTTCAAAACAATTCATCAGGTTAGGGGAAACAGACATCACAGTGCTGTACAAGGAGGAGCACCATATATGGTGTGGGAAAGAAAAACTGAAGACGAGGAGGAGTTTATTATTAATTATTTTATTTCTGGATGACAATACAGTGTGTTTGTGTGTGTGTGTTAGAAGATCTCATGTTTCCAATTGTTACAGATTCTAGGAGCTCCAGATTAGTTGTGAGTGTTCTCTAATTAACTTCACCGAGGCTCCGACAGTTAATTAAGAATTTCAGCTCGGTTGCCTCCAATTAGCAAGGGGCAATAGCACTTGTGTTACTGCAGCAGGAAAACAGTATTCCCCTGATATTCACACTACAAGTGCTTACAATGCATCTGCCATGGACAAAAAGGGAAGGAAACTACATAGCTCATCTCAACAAATAAAAGACAGGATGCGTTTTCACTCAGTCAAATCACTTCCAATGTCTTATCAATATGTCGTCAATACGTCGTCATTTCAGAAACATTGTGGAGGCAGCAGATAATAATCTGGCTTGCTTTAGGAATGCAGAGAAATAACGCTGTGGGATCCTGGAGGGGGCGTGCAGAGGTATCAGCTAAAAGTCATTTACAAAGATCCTCAGGGATAAACCACCACCGACCTTTTATATTTTCACACTCGAAGCCCTCAAATGAATGTCACATACCACACAGAGCACCAAAGTCCTCTTTATTCCCGGACTTGTTTCCTTATTCATCATTGAACAATCCTCTCCACCAGTCTCATTCTGATGATTTCATGCCTATTATATTTTCTATAATGCTGGTTGAAGGTTGTGTGAATATGTAGCAGCAGCCTTCTGGATCACTGCGTGGCATGCCAAAGAAATTGATTTCCCCCGCACCCGAAAAGGCTGCATATGTCTTAAATGTGTAATAATTAAAATAACTTCCAGCTCAATCATGGCCCTGCCTCTCAGGCTCGGCCCAACACACCGGTGCAAGGGGATATTTGCACCGGGTAATTGTGGTGGCTGACTTGGTCTCGTCCCAAGGGTTAGGAGAGGGGGGGGGTACGAGGTACAGGCTGATTGAATCTTTTGTCGGGTAGGTGAGCCGCATAAGGTCCCTTTTTCCCCCCTGGAGGCTTTTTCTGACACTTGTCCTATTCAGCTTCCCTCAGCAGTGGGTGCTGGGACTGACAGGGCTGCTCAGGTTCCTGGTCTCTAAGGGACTGTGGTGCATCGATCACAGTCCAGCTCACTGACTGGACCGCTACAGCTGCAGAGGTGATACGCTGGGGAGGGGGGGGAATAAGAGAGGAGAAGGAGAGCAGTCTGACACATGTCCACATCATCTATCTGGACGTTACTGTCATCGAGGTGGATAGAGAAACTTTCACTGAACTTGTGAGTCTCGTGTGGACGCCAGCAGCCACATAGTGAGCATTTAATGTTTGACTTAAGTTTGCCATCACTAGTGGACTCAGAGGTGGTGAATACTAAGGGCCCACGCAAACTGCAGTAGGATTATTTTATTTATAAAATAATAAAACCAAATATAAATTAAATTAAACACCAATTTGGGTGCCTAAAGCATTTTTTGTTGACTCAGAATTCTTATCTACCCCTCTCTCTGTTATGTTTTAATACTTACATGTAAATGTACATTTTGGGCAGTTTCTCTGCTTCTCATTGGCTGCATTTGGTCTGCATTACTTTCTTTGTTGTTAAATGCAGATCATTTCCACTGTTTATATTCATTTATTGATGGATTTAACGGGTTTGACTCTCAATAAGACACTGCAGTAGTTAGGGACATGATGTGGGTTGATTCAGTATGGGTGATCAGTGCCTTTTCAGAGTGAGACTAGAGGTTGCCTCCGGGTGTTGTGCAACTCCCCTCACTAACCTCGCCCCTGGCCATCATCAATCATGTGACACACGGAATGAAATCAAGTGGCGTGGCTGCCATCAGTGGGCATCCCTGCATTTACATGACAATTCAAAGGGACCTCCCTGCTAGCAGATGTCTGTCACAATCACCGTGCTTGTGTTTCTTTGATTTTATTGCCTGATGAACGTGTGGTAGTTATGTTGTAGACCATTGCACAGAAATCCCAGTTCAGAATTTAGAATACCTGCTCAGGTATTCTGATTGTTTAGATGATGGTTTCAGAGTCAGACGATCAACCAAGTCAACTGTTTATGATGTACGTGTCATCTTTTAGGTGACTACCCAGCACCACGAGCAGTTTTGACGGGCCATGACCAAGAAGTTGTGTGTGTGTCAGTCTGCGCAGAGCTGGGCCTGGTCATCAGCGGAGCCAAAGGTTAGTGTACTCTCCTGTCTCCCTTTAATGTTATTTTTATCAGAGAGGAGGTCAGGGATGGATTGGTATACATACTGTAGGCTACCAGTCTATTACCAACCCACATAGATTGACAGGTGTTTGTTTCAATGAACACTCTAGACCTGCATGTGTCTATACCTTACTAGTACAATACTTGCGTATCATCCAATACTGAGTACTAATCCAATACCAGTATGTTAAAAATATATGGTACCACTTTGTAATAAATCTATGAAGCAATAGTTAGCAGCTGTTTACTAATAACCCTATATATATGTGATACAGTGCTGCTCATGAGAATAGGAACCCCAGCTACAGTTGACTAAAAAGAGGAATAAAAAAATCCTTTTGGAAATTGATCTTAATGGCTTAATTAAAAAAAATTAGGAAAAATCCAACCATTAAGTATCACAACAACTGTGTACCAATTTTCTTTGTGAATAAAAAAATGTATCGTAAAAAATTAATGTTCTTACTTAAAATACAGGGGGCATAAGTAAAGACACCCCTATGTTAAATTCCCACAGAGGCAGGCACATTTTTATTATTAAAGGCCAGATATTTCATGGATCAGGATGCTATGCATCCTGATAAAGTTCCCTCGGCCTTTGGAATTAAAATAACCCCACATCATCACATACCCTTCATCATACCTAGAGATTGGCATGGTTTTATTTGCATTGGAGAGATGATTTTATAGAAAGTTCCCCACTGTCTAAGTGCTATCATTGTTGTGTGGCCTAGCTGGGGTTCAAGCCTTTTTAAAACATAAATAAATCCCTACAGAGAATGAATGCCATAGATCTTTCTTTTATTATGTAGTTTGACAGACAGCCATAACCAAAACAGAACATAAATAACATATTTTAAAGTAGATTTTCTTTGGGAGAAAAATGATGCATCGAATCTGTGCATAGAATTGAATATTCACTGATACTAATACCAGCATTTATGACTATGGGTATTGGTATCACCCAGCTGTACATGCAAGTGCCTCCCAGAAACAACCAGGACCAGGAATCTCTGCATGCTGTAGAACTGGAGGAAACTACTAGAACTGTTGGGTCCTTGTAAATTCTGGAGTGTGGTCTAGACCTACTCTATCTGAAAAGTGTCTTGAGATAACTCTTGTTATGAATTGATCTGCAGAAAATAAATTGTCTGATTTGATAATGTTTTACATGAGCACAGTTTGTCACAGCTTGTCTGTGCATGTTTGGGTTGGCAGAGGGTCCATGTCTGGTCCACACCATCACAGGGGACCTGCTGCGGGCTCTGGAGGGGCCAGAGCACTATCGGTGCCCACGGCTCATCTCAGTGTCCAGTGAGGGCCACTGCATCATCAACTATGAGAGGGGCTGCTTCTGCAACTTCAGCATTAATGGAAAGCTGCTGGCACAGATGGAAGTCAATGATTCCACCAGGGTAAGCTGATCTTTTTACATCAAGATAATCCATTAGAGCTATGGATGTACAAACATGTAAGTACTGTACATATAGTACGCTTTGATTCAAATACTGAATCAGTTTGCAAAACAGTCGTCAAAAAAGTCAGAAGCCTGAATCATGGTTAGGAGTTCAATGTTTTGCTGGAGATATTAAAGCTATAGCGTGTAGTTGTGAAGAATCCGAAGTAATGACAACACTGTCGGTGTGTCCACATGATACAAGCCTTCTGCCCCTCCTCCCTGCAGTTGCTTGTAGCCAAGGGGGTTACAGAGAATGAAAACAGGATGGAGAAGAGATCATTAACTTCACTCAAGGTTCTGCGCTGGAAAGTCGCCGGATATCACAATCTTCTGAACTTAGTCATATTAGGAAATCCAGAGAAAGTTGTGGAGCGGATAGTTTTAATTAGCTTTGTAGCAACTCATTTGGCAACGAATGGCTTGAATGTCGGTTATTAATAATAAAAAGTTACGCACCAAAGCTTAACCCGTCTTAAATGTGTACAAAACGGCACTTTGTTGTCATGCGTTTCCTCCACAAATAAATGTTTGTGTTGTGTACAGTACACAGTTACATTATGCAGCACAATAACTTCCCTTAAGTTGGAAGCTCTTTATATACAGTTTATGGTTAAAGTGACATGTTGAATCTTTCTCTGTCCCTGCTGTAGGCTATTCTCCTGAGCAGTGATGGCCACAACCTGGTCACAGGTGGGGATAATGGCGTGGTGGAGGTGTGGCAGGCCTGTGACTTCAAACAGCTCTACGTCTACCCTGGCTGTGATGCTGGCATCCGAGCCATGGACCTATCACACGATCAAAGGTCAGAGCGGGCCACAGAAAGCCAACCTAATTAACTGTCTCCCACTCATTATTTAGCCCAGTTTCTCAGAGAGTCCAAGCCAATGGCCTTCAGAAACATTTGGTGCAGCCCCTGAAGGTGACATCAAATTTATGCATTATACTTTAATCATCCAAAGTCCTTTTTAACCCTTTCAATAGCTTACAGTACATTTAAAACACTACTCGGCGAGGGCACCATCGCTGCACCCGGAGCTTACAACACCACCCAAGGCCATTGGTTAAAAGAAATAAGCTGTGGAGATAGGTCTGGCTATGCCAGACTAGTGCCCCACCCCTCCTAACATGCATCGGTCAGGTTAGGCATGGCAACGAGTAACACCTCACAAGTGTAGCAGGAATTACGTTCTGTCATCAACGTTCGTGCTTAGCAATCTCAATGGACGACTTGGTAGTTTAATGTAGAATTTAATTATGATTTATAACAGCACACTAAAACTTAGAGGACCCAATATACAGGTACATTTTCTGCTTTAATAAGGTTCTCGGATGAGGTGAATTCAGGAAATAGACATTGTACCTTATTTGTCTTAATAAATCTACACCAATCACAAGGGAGATATAGATCAAAGAAGCAAAGATCTTTTGAACTCTGAGGTAAAACAAACTAAGTCATATCCAATGGTGTGTGTGGGAGCAATATAAAAGAACACAACTTGTGTGTACTATAAGTATTGAACTCTCCGAGTATACATGTCACGTGCATTTTAGTTAGTGGAAAATCCGCCATCCTTTTCCTCAGAGCCTGCAGTTGCCATAGAAACCACATTTCCAGAGTTGTCCCCTGCTAGTGCACTTATTTTAGCACAAAAGCGATCAGACGTGTACTGTACAAATCTATTGGCCAGTTTTCCTTAACGTTTGCATTCTGCAAGATTCGTCAGGAGTCGTATTAATGGGTGCCGGGACAGCGACAGTGTTCGCTCTGAGGCCATAAGCCTGACGTCATCATGTGACCCTGGCAGTCAAGAGAGGTTAGAGTTGGAACATTCAAGCTGCACTTCACAGCCACAGGGCAAACCCCCCTGAGCACTTACAGTCCGGTTCAAAACAGAGGCCTCTTTCTTAAGCAAATTAATTCTGCACCATCATGACTGACTGCATGACCTGTTAAGGTAAGCAGAGGACGGTGAGATAGAGGCTGACATTTTGTAAATAACATCAGGGACTATAAAATTAAGCACTGCATGACATGCTATTTTTAAAATTTCTTTCAACACCACTTAACATAGCTCTTAATTAAATATTTTAAGAACCCCATTGATTCAGTTACAATCTCTTTCCTCAGTAAGTTGACATTAGGTAACATAAGTGAACCATTTACAGAGGGGCATTCTGCAGCAGCTCTCTCTGCTTGAACATTTAAGCCCTTGGGGTGTAGCAGTATAAGACGACCCTGTGAAATCAGCTGCTTTTCCTACATACTTTATAGCCGTGGACACGAGCAAAGGGGTTGCAGAACTCAATGGTGTACTTCAGTTGACAGAGGACTTCCGAAATTTACTGTCACAGCCCCTGCTGACCTTCTCCGCTCGTTTCATTTACCACCATAGACATTTTCACAATTATTTATCACTTAATACATGTTGGTTCCTTGAATTATATAAATGAAACCTTTAAATTAGAATACAATATACAATAAACACTCCCCCATGTATGGAGGGACATTGGTCTGCAGTCCTAATGCAAAGCAGGAAAGAAAAGGCTGTATTATTTCTAATGTTGAAATTACATCATGAGCCCCTGTGGGTTTAGAAAGAACGCATTGGTGCATTCATGGCTGTGACAGTAGTGGCCAAACGCATTCTTAATCCCTCTTCATTTACAGAGCCCTCCCCAATGCACCGACAGTCTGACGCACTAATTTTGAAGTACACCCATCATTTTAAATGGCCAAACATGCACCAAAAAAAGTTATGATGGACATCAAACTGCTTTGAGACCTCATGAGGACCCAGCACAACCAAAGCAGTTTTTTTTAGCTGAACTACATGTTTGGAGAGAACTACTGTAATAGCTCTATCTATCCAACGTCCTGTGATGGGACTAGCATGCGCACATCGCAATGTCGATGCTAAAACAATATCGTTCGGCCCTAGCCTCGGGTCATCAATACAAAATCTAGCTTATAAACTTGTTTTGTAGTCTAAAGTGATTTTTATAAGTGAAAATTAATGAACACAACTTAATATAATTTAAAAACTAGAAAATGTGTGTGAATATTGAAAAGCTAAATTGCTAAACTGGATAGTTGGAAAAAGTGGGGGATGGTTTTCATTAGTATGAATTCCATTGAAAAGTTGAACACCACCACTATTTAAAAGGTTTTTGAAAAAAATGAAACGCCATAGAATAAAGTGATAAAAAGTCATAATGAAAAAAGCAGACCGCCTTTTCTTATCACACGAGGTGAAATTAATTTTGTACTAATTTTCACTCTGTTAATACAGTTGCAAACATACCATGGTGATAGGGTAGTTGTAGCTCACTTGGTAGGCAGTTGGGTTGGGAATCAGAGGGTCGCCAGTTCAAGTCCCCATACGGACTAAAATATGGAGCTTTGATTGGTAGCTCAGAACCAATAGAGCGATGGGTCATGTGAGCATGTGTTCAGCCCTGTTTTAAGACATGACTTTTTTAATAAAATTTTTTGACATACTATGCAATGGCATTAGGGGGAGTTGGGTTGGGAATAAGGGTTCCCGTACACACTAAAATATAGAGGATTGGAAGACTTTTTTCGACGTTAGGGTTACTTGTAGCTCAGTTGTTAGAGAGTTGGGTTATACGGACTAAAATATGGAGCTTGGATTGGCAGCTGTAGAGCTATAGATCTATGACTTTTTCTACCCTTTTTTTTGACATACTACAGCATTAGGGGTAGTTGTAGCTCAGTTGGTAGGGGGTTGGGTTGGGAATAAGAGGGTCCCCGTACGGACTAAAATATAGAGCTTGGATGACTTATTGCTTTTTTCAACATACTATAACATTTTATCGACATTCTGTAGAATGAGTTATCAGTTTTTTGACATACTATACTGACTTTTTATCCCTTTTTTGACATGCTATAGCGTTAGGGGGTTGGGAATAAGAGTCCCCGTATGGACTGAAATATAGAGCATGGATTGGATTCCTTTTTTTCAACGTACTATACTGTCAAGTCACAGTAGCAAATTTTAAAGACGTTAAAGTATAGTATGTTCAAAAAAAGTCATACTACATAGTATATCGAAGAAAGTGAAGTCATAGTAAAGTATCTCGAAAAGTCATAGTATGTCAAATAAGTTATAGCATTACGTTTTTATCACTTTTTCAACTATATATATATATATATATATATATATGACAATTGCAAAAACAACCACAGGACTGAATTACACACATGCTCAGAACATACTAATCCAAGCTCCGTACGGGGAATTGAACTGGCAACCCTCAGGTTCCCAACCCATTGCAATTCTCTGCCGCAATTTTGTGTGGTTGTTGCACACATGAACCATGGCGGAACAAATTGGCAATACCAGACAGAGCTTTTTAGATAGAGCCTCCAATGAAGAGAATGGAGAGCATCTCAGCATATTTTATACAGTCTAGGTTTGCAGAGTAAGTGATTAAAAAAACTTGTATAGTTGGTTGAATAAAGTGATAAAGTCATAGTATAGTATGTTGAAAAGTTATAAAGAAGTCATGTTATACTATGTCCAAAAGTCTGCGAGGGGAAATCCACAATCTCGGTTAGAGATTTCTAGTGAAAGTATTTCTTGGAGCTATGTAAACTGTTTTTAATGTCCATACCCAGAGTGCCTGTTTATGTGAGGAAGAAACTATGTAAAATAATTAATCAAATTGTCACATTTGATGTGCATGGTCAACTCAAGTTGTAGCTTAAAAATCACAAAAAACGCATATTGGTGGTGGTGGTGCACTGGATAACAGACATGCCTTTAGTGAGGGAGATCTGGGTTTGATTCCAACTGTGATACCTCAACCAATGTGTCCCTGAGCAAGACACTAACCCCTAGTTGCTCCAGAGGCGTGCAACCTCTGATATATAGCAATTGTAAGTTGCTTTGGATAAAAGTGTCAGCTAAATGACATGTGATGTAACAAAACGACCAAAATTATGAAATTGTGGTTTTCTATTATTCCACATTTTAGTGCGGTGAATGTAATGTTTTTTTCCATTGTTTTGTTGTTCGTCAGGACTTTGATCACAGGCATGGCCTCTGGCAGTATCGTGGCATTTAACATTGATTTCAACCGGTGGCACTACGAGCATCAAAACAGGTACTGAGCAGAGACAGATCCACACCGAAGAAGGCAAAGCTGAGTGTTAAGACTAAAGATCCACAAAGCATGGAGAAGATGCAGTGGGCTGGAGAACATTACCAGAACTGACACTAATAAAGAAGGGTGCTTACATGTGTTCATCTCCTCTAAGGCAGACCTGTTGCCATGTGTCTGTTGCTCAACAATCTGGATGCATGTTCTGTTGGTTTCATGTTGTACCCAAACACCAGCTGATTCAAGCAGGTCTGTTCTGGACAAGGAGAAGTTAACACAATTACACAGTTAATAAAACATGCTTAATGTAAGCTATTGAGTTCCTGTTTTAAACTGAAAATGCAAAACAAAAAGGTTAGGAACATTTATACAACATTTGTATGGCAGATACATATCTCACTTGGAACATTTTCTAGAAAATAAAGTTATCCTGTACTGTAAATATTGACAGTGTAAAGTGTTTCTTCCCTGTAAAGGTTGAGATAAAGATCTAAATGCTGTTAGACTAGCCACCATGTTACTATCATTTCCATCATACGAGCCATGTATAAATGTTCAAAATGTCTTCATTGGACTTGAGATATTAGTTGGTTAGTAATACATGTTTATGGCCATTGTTTGCTCATAGTTATCAACAGTGATCAGATGTATGTGTACGTAAAAAGACAATTTTCATTGTTAATTTGTTGTGTTTGATTGTATGGAAGAAAAGTGAAATTCAGTGTGAGCATAGTCTTTTGTGAAATGTTTTCCATCATGTCAGCAAAAAAAGGATAAATTAAATTGAGGACTGTTTATTAATGGCAAAAAATTCAAATGATTTACTGCAAGATCTTAAAATAATTCACGTTGGACATTCAAAACAGAAGTTATCCATCTTTTGTTCTTTTTGTTAAGGCGTCTTCAAAAAACATATTTGGAGGATAGTATCTCATGACTGTTAAGGTGTTTGTGGTAAAGCTGTAAGACATTTAAAATACAATTGTCTCCAATGTTTGGCATTGCAAACATTAGTACTGTTACTTGTGCATCTCGGTTTGCCTATTTTTGCAAAAATGTTTGCTCGTCCATTTTAAATCTGTATTCATGAACACCAGTTCATGCTGAAACACCATGCATTAGTAAGCAATATTTTGACTTGGTTGTTGAAAAGGTCTAAGGATTTCAGCTGAGTGACAAAAAAAAAAAAGATTTAATAATAGAACAGGATAGTGTTTAAAAATGATCTATTTTTGGTGATGTGAATGCTAGTGTGTCCACATTTAATTGCAGAAATTGAAAAGTCTGTTGCTGTGGGCTGACAATTTAAAATGAACAAATATGCAAATACATTTTGAGTTTGTGTTTTGATTTTCACGTGGTGCTCAAGTCACCACCCTACCCAAAGCCAATGTTTTGCATGCTAAGAGCTACTGAAGGCATTACTGTGCTTTCCTGTAAAATCATAATTGCAAATTTAAATTAGTTGACAATTTTGTTAATGTTGGAATTGAGCTGTGCATTTTGATTTCATGTATTTTAAGATCTTATGATTTATATTTTAGTTGTATTTCTTTTGCATAAGTTTTGAAAGACGAATGTTTAAAAGAATGTGATATCAAAAATAACTAACTTAAGCTGCTTTCATTATGTTTTGTTGTTTTTAATAAAAGTGAATAAACATACCAGTGTTGAGTATTTCTTGTTGAGCTTTTACTCGTGCATTCATGCATGTAATAATGCTAATCCATAATAATGTGTATAACTATAGTTCAGTAAATATATACATAAGTTAATCAAGGTGAAATGTTCAAAATATGTTAGGCTTGAGTTTGATTAGACTGCCACCTGCTGTCTTCATTTGTTGCTGCAACACGTCTTGCAAAAACAGCTGACTGACTCATGGAGATAAGTCACTGACTGACAAATTAACTAAATCCTTTTTATTTCCAGGTTTGATTTCTTCACAGAGTACATTGTTTGTAGGATATTTTTTAACCATTAAGACATTTTTTTTTTAAAAACATTTTCTTTAAGTGTTTTTTGAACTTCTTTAGATTTGTAAGGTCCTTGGAATACAGATGAATAATATAGCATTCCCTTCCACAAACATTCCTAGTTATCTTACCCATTTGTCATACTCTATTTGGTTATATGTTTATACATGACATGTTTTTCAGATGACAAACAGCAGATCAAAACACATTCCCAAATAGTCACTATCCGAACCTGCTTTCCTTGTGCTTTTTGGTTCCCTCCCTTTGAGTCAAAAACTTTAAAGCCCTTTTACAACAAAGTCAGCAGTGCTATATTACATTTGAGATAAAATAGCTATGTACATGTCTTAACTTTGCCGTGGTATGACTATAATCTCCCTTAACTAAACTGCATTCACCAAGGCAGCACATACAATGACAAGAGGAATGGTTTCATATCTGACAGGCGAGGACAACTGATTTAAGATGCATATTAACACACATGCAGGTTACATTCTCTGATGAAGGGAGAAGGAAATTCACATCCATGAATATTAGGTCTCTGGTAAACCAATGTATGAACTGGTCAGAGAGCATACGCCACATACAGTCTAGTGAGCCAGACTTCTTAGTCATGTTTGTTTTAAAAAGTCCAACAAAAGTACTGACTGCATGAACAAATATTAAAAAAGAATGTTATTGTTATCCTGGAAGCACTATTGTGTTTACGACATTTAATATCTCTCTAAAAGTGTGTTGGCTGCCAACAATAACAGCAAGCAACAGATCCATTCTAACTCATTCCAGCATTTCAAAAGGACAAATTTGATACTGTGCTCATTGGACAGTACACCTAATTGCACTTAAATCCATGTGTGCCAAGCCAAGGCTCTAAACATGCACTTACTACTAACTACACACCAATGACATTGAACGGTACCACCACTGAATCACAATCACTCTCACAGACGTGTAACAAATCAAGTGTTTCAATAATCATCCTCAAGCACTCCGGTGAGCTGGACTAGCAACAGTCAAACAATAGCGTCCTTAAATCTCTTCGAGTCATGCTACTGGTTGGCAAGACAATGTTGTCCAACACACAAAAAGTTCTGTTCATTACAAATAATTCTGATGGTGTAATTTAGCAGCATGTCTTTTTTCGGTGTCTCAAGTCCTCTTAAACAGTGTGTCTAAAGTTTATGCACCACAACTTCAACTACCACAGCACAGAGTGAGCTAGCAGAGTGAGCTAGATGTCAGCAGAAAGGCGACTTAATGTTGCATTTGTTGGGTTTTGTTAAACAAACGTGTGTTGAAACCAGAACAACAAGTGGAATGTACGGTCATGTCACAAAACCATGAAATTGTATGTTTTGCATTTACAGTGGCTTGAATAAGTTTACACACCCATGCTTAAGTTGATTAAAAAGAGGAATAAAATAAAACAACTTTTGGAAATTGATCTTATTGCCTTAATTCAAAAATTTCAGGAAAATCCAACCTTTTAAGGACACCAGTTTTCTTTGTGAATGAATGTTTTATAAGTTCTTCCTTAAAATACAGGGGGCATAAGTATACACACCCCTATATTAAATTCTTATAGAGGCAGGCACATTTTTATTTTTAAAGGCCAGTTATTTCATGGATCAGGATACTATGCATCCTAATAAAGTTTACTTGGCCTTTGAAATTAAAATAACCTCACATCATCACGTACTCTTCACCATACATAGAGATTGGCATGGTGTTATTTCAGTTAGCTTAATCGCTGGTTTGATTTGCATTGAGAATGAAAAGTATAAGACGTGAAGGGTATGTGATGATATGGGGATATACCATTTTAATTCTGGCTTGAAACTTATTCAAGCCACTGTAAGTGCTTCATGAAGCAGGTTCTCTTTTCTGCAGTATACAATATACACCAGCAGAGGGCTCTAGAGTACTACAATGAACCAGTGCTAGTTTTGTAGAAATCAGGCTTTTCAAAAGTTATTCCTGTGGTCTAAGTCAAAAATTACACCCAAATCTAGAAACTGGAGTGCTGAGACTGTGAAGCCCCCAAGTAAAAACTGTTGAACTACTCCACAGACAATAAATTGGGAAATGACACAGACTACAGTTACATTACTACATTTTGGTTTTTACGCAGAGTTTTGCCAAAAACGATTGCCATGCACACAAGTGTTTTTAGCTCCAGTAGCATAACTAATCAGTTTAAACCAACATGCCCAAACTGCAACATGGTCGTCTACTGGGCACATGGTTTCAACTGGAGGCATGTATACTCCGCCCGTTGCTGATAGTTGCCATGGTAAGGTTAGTAGCTTAGTCCCAGGGAACAAGATGTCATGAGACCCAATCAGGCGGCATAACATTGCCGTCCGTTGGTGTTACCAAAGGTCTCAGTTTGCGGCCGTTGAAACTGCAACACAACCCCGCAGATTCCAAACCAAAACGGGGTCTGAAAAGCCAGAGCAGTGTGAATACGACGAGGTGTTAACGTAGCAAAAGATACTCGTTTTTAAACCAAAACATAGCAATGTAAATGTAGTCTGAGACTACCCAGGGGAATGTTCTGAGTATATGGGTACATGTTCTGTTTCACAACCAAAACAATACAACAGAATAAAGCTCATTGGGGTGTAAAAAAGGAAACAAGGGCACCCAGATAGTCCATATAAAGAGGTTTACTCCTCAACGCAGCGGGGCCGGGTTCGACTCTGACCTGCGGCCCTTTGCTGCATGTCTTTCCCCCTCTCTCTCTCCCCCATTTCTTGTCTTCAGCTGTCCTGTCAAAAAAATAAAGGCCCAAAAATAATCTTAAATAAAAAGGAAACAAAACCAGACTCACTACCTCTGGTGCAGCTCCAGATTTTATACCCGATTACATCCCAGGTTTGGACTTACTCCTCTAGTTTCTGGCATAAAATAACATATTGGAATTTTTTAAAATGTAGGTGTGTTCCCCTTATGCTTTGGCTACATTGAACGTGTAACGTACGCAGAACTGTTTGTGGTCCGTATGTAGCATGGGATGTATCTTTTAATTGGTTACAACTGCAGCGCACACACACAGCGTACACCTCAGGCGAGACAGTGAGCTTTTGCTTTGGGAAGGTTGATGTTTCTTTAGCGCTGAGAAAACTTCCAATTTACTGTCAGAGGACGCAGGAGAGGGAAACAAGAAATAAAAAGATGAAACTGACGATATGCTCACTGACTAGTTGACAAGTTGATTCCTGTATATCTGTAGTTTAATTTGAAGACATAAAGACACTTTATGATCCATTACTGTGTAAAAGGGTGCACACACTTTACGTACAATATATAAATAGAAGACTGTCCCATTTTTACGCTTGTAGAGCGGATTTCCGCAGAGCATACGCACCACTACGCGCTGCTCTTGTGTCCGGTGTACCAGTTTCATTAATTATAGTGGAAGCATATTTTTGGAACATCCACTCCGCATACATTATGCGTGCAATGTAGCACCCGTTAAAGGTATATTCTTTGATCCAGAGTCTAACTTGTCCTTTACTCCAATCAATGCATTTTTATTAAAGAATTGTGACTGGGAAAAAAATTGAAAAAAGGTCAGTATTCAGTCTGTGAATGTCCAAGTTAGCAGACTGAACCCAATGTTGGATCTATCCGTTTTGCACCCTCTCCACTTTTCCCATGGAGGAGTGGATGCAACTGTGGCTTCTGGAAGGCTGTTAGAACGGAGAGGTGGGTGAACGCACAGTGCCTGCCGAACCGGGGGAATAGTCCTCAGACTCAGAGTGGAACTCAGTGGCGGGGAGGCCGGGGTTGGAACTGCGGGATGCGGCAATACTGTGAGGGAGTTGGGGAGCGAGCTTCACATCCTGGTGGCGTCTTCGTCGGAAAACTTGCTTCTCCTTATCAAGTGACGTGGTCTGAGAGAGGGTGACACAGCAACTATAGTTAGGTTCTCCACAAAACCACAGAGATGAGGTATCCAATCAACCACCAGTGAGACACTTGGCAAAGGTTAGATGAGCCAATGTTTGCATGCAGTTGTATCTGGAAAGCCTCACAGCAATTTTCCTCAGTTTAACTTCTTGTGACAGAGAAAGTTTCACTTCAATTTGTGACACAGCAAACTAGTGCATTGCTCAACTTAACCAGCAGAAGCAACAAGCGGCCAAAAGCTCTGCCAATGTCAGGTGTGACATCTCTATGTCTGTGACAGCACTTCTTACAACATTCAGTTGTTCAATGTGTCACGTGAACCCTCAGATGCAGTTAGCATTAAGAATGCATAACTTGTCCATTCAGAATTAGTAAATAGCAAGGCGACCAGGTGAGAGGAAACAGCCGCAGCAATAGCGAGATGACCGACAGGACAAAGATATGGTTTTGATGAGGTAAATGAAGAGTGAAGCGTGGGAAGGGCTTCATTTTGGGGCAATGGAAATGGAGATTGCCAGCACTTTGCCATAGAAGCACTGCATATTTGCGCTATGCTGTGCCATACCTTATCCAGTACAATCCTGGATGCTGGATGTGGTCCAAAGACCCTGACCTTTGGATGGTATAGTCCTGGTCCAGCTGAGCAGAGAGAACAGGTGCAACTCAGAGGATCACCTTCAACTCAAAGCATCACTGATCTGATTGACAATAAGGTGCACAACTCTAAATTGCTATTATGACTACTATGATGTAAAGGGGAAGACAAATAATGGCCCAAAAATGTCATCGTCAAGTGACTTAACTGTCAGAGAAATGTTTATTTGGCAACAGACAACTGAGTAGGTATATAATGTAGTTGAATTAAAAAGGCAACATACAACAAAATGCTGAGAAACGCAATTGATGTTCCCCCCCCCCCCCCCCCCATCAATAACAAGGAGTAAAAAATATGACTTCCAGAATACGCCAATTGAACAAATCCAGCTGAGCTTTATAACTATTTCAAGAAATCATATACTGAAACGTAGCCATTGTAGGCCAACTATGTTATTTAAAAGCTCTCCCAGCAACAGTGCTGACAGCCCCATCTAAAGAAAAGGATGAGAGGCCAGCGCACACACAGGAAGACCAGGCAGCAAGAAGCAGATGGATGAGCTGATGTATACACTGAATGAAGCCAAGAAGTCACTTAATTATAGAAAAAGATGGATTCACTTGCTGCTTTGCAAAAGCATACAATGCTAGTTTAAATTTTAATGACATCCAAAGAAAAGTCATAAAAAGCAGAGTTAAGCTGGAGATGAAAACAAAATCAGTTTTCAATTCTGAATGGCATCCAAAGCATCATCACAAAAGCAAATTAAAAAATGAGTGAGCCAAAATGTGATATACTGATGCAGAGTTGCATGCATAGTGTGTTTGTGTGTGTGTGTGTGTGTGTGTGTGTGTGTGTGTGTGTGTGTGTGTGTGTGTGTGGTGTGTGTGTGTGTGTGTGTGTGTGTGTGTCATTGCTTACTGTAATGACTGACACTCCTGCTGTAGTGTTGTTGAGCTTGGGCCCGGTGTTGAAGTGCTTCTTGATCTTCCCAGCCACAGGCAGCTGGTACTCATTCTCCGAGACACTATCATCCTGAAAAAATACAAAAGGACAAAGTTTCAGGAACTACCTGCTGTATTATACTGCACTCTTTCTTAGCAGTACTCATGTGTACTGACATGGTGAACTTACATTGACCCAGCGGTGATCGAGCACCTGTACAGCTGTGTATCTCTGATCCACCTCTACCTGCAGCATCCCACTGATCAAAGCCTAAATCAAGAGGGGCTACCATGAGACACCACAGCAACACATCACTGACAGACTGGTGTTTTACATGGAGCATAACAATGGCAGATAATGGGAGCACTTCCAGACCCAAACCTTGGCAGTGTCAGTCACATGGTCCCAGTGAGGTGAAGGGAACTCAAGCTGGCCCCTCAAAAGCTGTTCAAAGAGAGCCTCCTGATCTTCACCACTGCTGTAGAAAATAAAACAGGGATTATGTTAACTAAGTTTCACATAATAGTCTATAATGTGATAGCAAACATTTTCATTCATATGGTTTAAACAAATTGATGTGGTTAAAACACCATACTTATCAAAATAAACCTCCTGATACAAGAGCACATACCCACGGAACGGAGGAAAGCCACACAGCAGTATGTACGTGATGACACCAGCTGCCCAAATGTCAACCTTGAGGCCATACCTGTAATTGAAGATTAAAATAGCACGTATCAGAGAGACACATGTGCACATCTGCAAGTAGCAATAGTCCACAAGAATTGCTGTAGCAGTTTTTGAATGGGATGACAACATTTCTGCTTTCTTTCACAGAAAACACCCTACTCATAATGTCTTACCCGGTCTCAGCAACAATCTCTGGTGCCACATAGGTGGGTGTGCCGCACACAGTATAGAGGGGCCCGTTTACAACCGTAGCCAAGCCAAAATCACCTAGCTTCAGAGACTTACTACCATCGTGATGTTCAAACACCTGTGAAACAGACAGACACAAAAAGTGCTTAATATTATTAATTAGTATTTTTTACTTTGGTAACAATTGCGTTAATTCAATTCTATTTATAGTATCAATTCATTACAAGAGACACTTTACGGATAGAGAAGGTCAAGACCATATTCTATATAATTTACATGGACCCAACAGTTCTAGTATTTCCTACCAGAGCAAGCAACAGTGAGACAGTGTTGAGGAAAAACTCCCTTTTAGTAAGAAGCCTGGGACAGACCCAGGCTCTTGGAAGCAGGTGTCTGACGGGCCGGTTGGGGTTGAAATAGAATAGTGGAATAGTTGCAATATCAGTCACATTAAAAGATTATGGAACAGTGACTAAAAATAGTAGTTTGTAGTAGTTCATGGCCTAGCAGGGCACTGCACGGCTAATAACGAGCTGGATAATACAATTAGGTATCACTGAGTGCAGCGAATGAAACAAAATTTGCAAGCTCTTTTGCAAGCTGGCCCCCCCAAAGCTGGTTCATTGGAGTTGGGCCCCCCACTCCCGGCGCCACCCCCACTACACCACCTTGCATAGATGGATGGATGGAGAGATAGATAGATAGCCCTAGGCTCGGCTATTATTTTTAGGCCCACTATGTTATCATCATCATCATCAGTAGCGGTAGGTAGGCCTATCATCACTAAGCTATTGCTATAATTGGGAAATGGCACCAGACCTCTATTTATGCTTTATTATTATTATTATTATTATTATTATTATTATTATTATTATTATTATTATTAGGCCTAATAGTAGGCATATTAATCTGCATTTTTTACAGAAGCTGGCAGGTCGGCAATGTTATTGTGAGACCTGAGCCTGCTTTGCCTTGCAAAGATCCTCAATTCTTGGCGCAATGTCTGATAAACATGGCCTCAAATCATCCTCAATTTGTGCACAATTGCATTTTGAGTGCAGTCATTTTTAAGAATCCTGCCTCACACATATGTGTATGCAAAAGGAAGGAGAATCTTCAAGACAACCCCACAGAGGTGAGTGTATTCCTGCATCAATGCTGCCCAGAATGACAAAAGAGGGCAGGAGGTAAAGAGTTCCTTCAGCCTACTGTCACTTTTAAACTCAATGAGCTGTTCCTGCATATTAACTGGCAGCTTGTTTGCTGTGCAGACAAATGGATCTCAAACCCACGCAAAAGAGCGATAATCCTCTTTAAAGTATGTTGCAAATTGTTTTCTCATTGCTGACCGGTGCTCAGACGCTGATTAAAATAGAGAGGAGAAATCATGTGACGTGCTTGCATCAGTGATAAAGTCTCCAAGGCTAGGGAACATGTTGCAGTTCCCTCAACAGCCATGCCAGAGGTCAGGTTTTTGTGTGAAGGCATCCACTCTGTCTGCAAGGAGCAAACTATGAGTTTCGCAGCCTTGCAAAGACAGGTTGAGGTCATACAAGGGGTCAAATATACTGATCAAATAGGACAGAGACGCAAGCCAGTGTCATCCAGATGCTTCGCCACATCTGATTTGATTTCTGTCAAAAACCACTTCACCTCCTCTCGCAGCTCATACAACCGCTGTAACACCCGCTGCCTGGAAAGCCAGCAAACTTCAATGTGCAGAAGCAGCTGCTGTTCGCAGCCTGGACGTTGAGTGGTGTCTTCTCTCTGCTCTGACTGCAGGCTGGGACTGCTGCGCAAGGCTACAGAGAGACTGGCTACCTGTGAATGCATTTGGACGGGGCAGGGGCTCACCGCACAGTAACTGCAGAGTGATACATGCTTTCAAGTCTCCTAACACCACGAGTCTCCAATAACACCAGTGAAAGTTGCTAGATTTGTCGCTAGTTGCTTTTGACAAAAAAAAAGTTGCCAGGAGGATGATTTGTTTGTGTTATAATACTTGCATTTCAACATGGGGGGAATTTTCATGATAATTTTTTTTTCTGATTCCCCCCATGCTGTAGCCCCGGGAGAGTGGGGGGCAGGTCCCACTGCTCTGTACAGTTACATTTTTGCTTAAATCACCAGATGATTATTATGTGACAAATGCAACACTCTAGCAAATAACAGTTGTAAATGAGTTCACTTGTATTCGAGGTGTGTCTTCATCCCAGGCTTTTCTTTTGCTGATGTGAATATTGCATCCATTGAATTCAGAAATCTTATAGTGCTCATTTTCAGGTTCATAACTGTTTAGAGGTTGTACCAGAATAGGTTCACATGGTTTAATTTTATTTTTTAAACTGTATTTTTTTGTAATGCATATTGCTGCAGCTCCTCTCTTCACACTGTGTTGAACTCTGTTTTAGCTACAGAGTGCGGCATCACACTTCTGTTTCATCTTTGTTGGGAGTCGCACATGCTCAGTAGCACTGCTAACTAGCAGTCAGGAGCAAAGTATGAGGGCGTGCCACACTAGCAGCTAGGCGAGCATTAGAACGTGTGTTACAAAGTGACGAGCATTTGTCTCTAAAGTAAAGGCTAGACTACAATAGAGCCGTTTGGAGCAGTTTGTGAACAATGTTTTCTGTCCTTTGGGGGGCAACTTTGGGCTTTTTCACTTAGTAAACTTATAACATAAAAACAAAAAAGATACCTAACCCAATAAAAGAAACAGAAAAAGACAAAAAGCAAAATATGAGCACTTTAAGAAGATACCTTTTTGGAGTTGTGTACAGTAATTTCATTTCATAATGTGATTTATTTATCCTATGTTTATTATATGCCTCTCCTGTTTTAGCTTCTCTGCATTAGCTTCCTGTAAAATCCAGAATAGAATTTAAAATCCTTCTTTTCACCTACAAAGCTCTTCATGGTCAGGCTCCATCTTATCTTAAAGAGCTCATAGTACCTTACAACCCTACAAGAGCACTGCGCTCCCAGAATGCAGGGCTACTTGTGGTTCCTAGAATCTCTAAAAGTAGAATGGGAGCCAGAGCGTTCAGCTATCAGGCTCCTCTCCTGTGGAACCAGGTTCCAGTTTGGGTTCAGGAGGCAGACACCGTCTCCACATTTAAGAGTAGGCTTAAGACTTTCCTCTTTGATAAAGCTTATAGTCAAAGAGATAACTGTTGTGATTTAGCACTATATAAATAAAATTGAATTGAATATTTTTAGGGAGTGAGGAGTTGCAGCGTCTGCCTAATCCGGCCAACTTGCTTCTCATCATAGTTGTCAGATTTATCTATCATATAATCAATAATACTAGAGGGAGGCAGTGTATACAGCCCAATCTGGTTGGGGAGAGTTCTAGCCTGACCAGGCTCCTCTCTTTACCCTGTCTCTCTTAGTTATGCTGTAATAGTTTAACAGCTGGGGGACTTTCTTTGATACACTGAGCTCCTCTCTCCTCTATCTTTCTATCTTTCCATTTTGTGTGCATCCATGTCCCAGAAATGCTTGTTACTAACCTAGCTCTGGGGAGTCATTCCCCGGAGTCCTTATGTTCTTTTTTGCCCAGCATGTTTCCTTGGATCAGGGAGGCTCCAAAATCATGGTAGCTGTCACCATGGTCCCGCTACATGTTCATGCGATGCCATGTTACATCTTGCTACGCTTTGCTGTGCCTTGTAATGCCGCACAGTGCCCTGCTATGCCATGAACTACAAACTA
This sequence comes from Etheostoma spectabile, assembly GCF_008692095.1. Lineage (NCBI taxonomy): Eukaryota > Metazoa > Chordata > Actinopteri > Perciformes > Percidae > Etheostoma > Etheostoma spectabile. Next base: position 20,123,735 of record NC_045735.1, on the reverse strand, counting down.
CTATTTTTTGTGACTGTTATTGCCACTTCATTCTAACCCCAACCGGTCGTCAGACACCGCCTACCAAGTGCCTGGGTCTGTCCGAGGTTTCTGCCTAAAAGGAAGTTTTCCTCGCCACTGTCTCACTGTTGCTTGCTCTGGAGGAGACTACTAGAACTGTTGGGTCCTTGTAAATTCTGGAGAGTGGTCTAGACCTTCTCTATCTGTAAAGTGTCTCGAGATAACTCTTGTCATGAATTGATACTATAAATAAAATTGCATTGAAATTGAATATGCCTTCATATAGTTGTAAGTGCAAGCTTGTATGTACAGACTTTGGAGAAATGGACAAGAGGAATGGGGAAAAGGGGATTAATACATATGTGGTTTTAAGGTGCAAAGCTTTTACAACGTAGCTCCCCTCACTGCCAATACAGAATCTTTGTAAAGCCATACTTACCAAGAGGTTTTCTGGTTTTATGTCTCTGTGGACAATATTGAGGCTGTGCAGGTACTTGATGGCACTTGCCAAATTGAATAGCATACAGCTGGCGTCTCGCTCGGTGTACTTGTTTGAGGAGGTGATTGCATCAAAGAGATCGCCCCCCTGGAGAAAGAATATTTGTGATGTGAAAGAGTAGGGTTTGCTAGTCTTTAACTGTGTTATAAGGCTGATGCAGCTTTATCCATTTACAGGACTCAAGTAAAATCAAACAATACTATAGACCAATGTAAAACAATTACTAAATAGAATACTCATTAAAAACAAAAGAATTTGGATGGAACAAATTGACCAAAACAATTCACAAATGAGCTATACGAATTTTACTGTATTTGAGCTTTGACATGTTTTCTTAAAAATTAACAAATGTGTAGTACCTTAACCAACTCCATTACAAGAAAGAGCTCACTATAGGTGTCCATTTCCTCAATTAAAAGTACGATGTTGGGATGTTTCACGCGCCGAAGGATTGACACTTCACTCTGGATCATGTGCTCCTGGGTAATAAGGAAATTTAGTCAAAACAAAAATCTACTACTACTACTACTACTACTACTACTACTACTACTACTACTACTATCTATAGTAAAAAAGTTTTATACACATAGATGTCATGTTAGTCCCAGAGGAGACCAATGAAGAAAATAAAGCCATTGACTGAGCATCCAAAACAGAACTCTACCAACATTGTACCCAAGTGATAATTGTAGTCAGCAGATGTAAAAGGCAGACTCACCTTTCCCCTGCATTTATCTGTGTTGATGATCTTCAGAGCATACTCTCTCCCAGTGGATCTCTCTACACACTCTCGCACCACAGCAAAGTTTCCGTCCCCCAACGTCCTCCCCACTTTGTATCTCTCTGCTATGGAAGCAGGTACTGAGGGGTACTCATCCATTGGCTCAGCTGTGGAGCAAAACGAAAAACAGAAAAAGAAAAGAAAATCTCTAATGTTAAAACTATGAACAGTAGCCAGTCTTCTTCCACTATGTTTAGGTCTTATGCAATGTCTTACCCTCACTGCCAGGCCCATCTCCTTCGTCCATTGAGCTGCAAACCTTGGTAGAAGCTAAAGAGAGTGAAGAGCCACTGTGTTGAGATCCCTGGAAAGAAAAGACAGCCATAGAGTGAGAACTAAAGACCCACTTGTCTACAAAAACAAAGCAAACCTTGTTTATAAAAAAAAAAAAAAAAAAAAAAAAGTGATTACAGCCAGCTTACAAAAAGCCTATTTGTCTTGAAGATGCAGTTTGAGATTAGACATAAATGTAAAAACTGACATGTGGTTAAAAGACTGACATGTGGTTCCAAAAGGGATTGAGAGAAAATAATATTCTCTGCCACACCCACAATACCAACCCTGGCCAGCCTTATGCTTAATTAATGATGGGATCATTGGAATTTGCTCCAGAGTCGACTGTGTTATGCACTCCCACACCTAATGTTTCTGTTTAATTTCATGTCACCATAATACTTTTAAATATTATTTAATAATAAAGAGGATTGTTAAAACTCCTTCTCAAAGCCACTAGGGTATGATGTATATCTGACATCATATAAAATAAATCTTTAGGAGATATTTATAGGCACATCCAATTTTATTACCCGTCGTCTTCGGAGGCTAGCTGGACTGGTTGGAGAGGATCTTGGAGACTTTCCAGATCGAGGTGTGGACAGCTGACTGCCTGCAGTGCCATTAGCTGTTGGTACATTAGAATTGGAAACATCAGCATAATAATGAAATAGTGCAGGATAGACAAAAATATACTTGTTATACATAGGGCCTTATCTTGCACCCAGCGGAATGACTTTGTACACCGGCACATGTATCATTCCTATTTTGCACCTGACGCACAGCGGACTTTTCCCTCCATAGACTCACGTCGGTAAATTAGGGAATGAACTTGCGCTCCCGGGTACCGTTCAGCAAAAAAGAGCAAGCGTGTTCCTTGGTGCTATTTTGTTGTTTCTGAAAACAATTCCGCCACAGACCAGGAAAAACCTAGTCTAAAGTCAGTGGCGCGTTATTCAGATACTATTGTAAGGGCGCATGCTTGGCCGTAATGTAGAGTGTGCATACCGCGCGTTTACTTTGCTTCTATCATCTTACTGACCCAGCAGTTCCCATTTTTTGTAAACCATACAGAAATACAAGGAAACCATGACCTTGATTCACAACTTTTCCATGAATCGTAGATGTGTTGGTGACATAAATGAGGAACTATTAGAGGACTTAAGGCGATGTGATGTAACTGCGTGTGCAGATGCCACTTAACCCAAATGCCCCAGCATTTCTTTATTTACATTTTTTTTTTTACATCACACATGGATGAGTGCACGCCATGTACATGTATTATTAGCATGTGCCTAGCAAATCCACCATCCGCCATGAAACAAGCGTGCCTGCTTTTAAAGGGAATGTGAAATAAGGCACTGATTGGTTTATTGCACGTTACAACCAAACCATACCTATGAGTAATGTAGCTACTTCAAACCAACCCATTTTAGATTTGTGTCGGGCTCAAGAGTCATTTATCCCGCCGGTATAATAGCAACAGCGCCCGAGATCCGCCCACAAAGCTACTTGCGTTTGCCGTTTGATACATGTGTTTCAGATCATTAAAATAGGGCCCATAGTGTCTAAGTATAAATATAATCCTATAAGAACACTGTCTGAGACTCTGAAACAATACAATTGCTTCTTTGTGTCACACTCACCCGAACCAGTGGATGAAGGAGACTTACTCCTGCGGGATATCCCACCCCCTCTTGGGGAAGAAAGACTCTGCACGGAGGGGAGGCGGCCATACGATGAAGACTTTACCACCCTGCACTCTGTAAAGAGAGTAAAAATACATAATAAATTGCTGGAGCAACTTTTTACCTACATAATACTAGGCTAATTTGATGTTTTGTTTCTAATTTTATGTAAAGGAAAAGACTAGGTTTAGAGTATATGGCTGGACAGAGTATGATCAGTGTGTTGGCCAAATTTTTAACAGGAATAGTCAACGGTCACTTTAATTCCTAAACATTAATGTTCAACTGCAATTTTCAGTAGTGGTCCCAGTAATAATTGTTTGTAAAGTTTAGTGAAGTTGCATATAATATGAAATGATTCAGATGAATAATAACAGTTGAGTTAATTCATTTTGAAAGAGTACGACCCATGAGGAATCTCCAACCATACCAACGTCATCACTTACTCCGGCCAACAGACTTTCGATTTTATAGGACTGGCCCTGCATTGCTTGTAGTTCAGCCAAAAAAGTACTAGGGACACAGAAAAGGTGTGCAAGTACTGGACATCATTAACAGGATATTGTCTTCTGGTTACAACCTAAAAACCAAAAAGTAATGAGCAATTGGCAGATGAGCTAAATTGCTTCTTTGCTTGCTTCGAGTCATCACAACAGCACCGCTCCTCCGCCCCAGCCCTGCCTACACCCCCACCTGGTTCCTGCACTACCCCAGCCCTGCCCCTATCCACATCTGGTTCCTGCACCACCCCAATCACTGTGAGGGAGCAAGATTTCGGACGAGTCCTCATGGCAGTGAACCCAAAGAAGGTTGCCGGCCCAGATGGAGTACCTGGCAAGGTGCTCAGGGCGTGCGCTCACCAGCTCGCACTCATCTTTAGAATCTAAGCCTAAATGATTATTGTCCTGTGGCCCTTACCCCAGTAATCATAAAGTGCTTTGAGAGACTCGCTCTCCAATGTATCAAGGACTACCTCCCCCCAGACCTGGACCCCAATCAGTTTGCATACTGCACCAACAGATCCACAGAGGATGCCATTGCTGTAGCTCTCCACTCTGTGCTGAGCCAACAGGAGCCAAAGCAGAGCTACGTCTGCATGCTCTTTGTGGATTACAGCTCAGCTTTCTATACAATCATCCCGGACATTCTCATCATCACACTGGTCACTCTCAGCCTCCCCCCTTTCACATGTGCCTAGATAAAGGACTTTCTCACCAATCTGCCCCAGACAGTGAGACTGGGCCTCCACCTCTCCTCCAATCGCACGCTGAGCACCGACTTCCCACAAGACTGTGTGCTGAGCACCCTTCTGTGCGGTTTCTACACCCACGACTGCAGTCTGGCCCACAGCAACAACCTCATCGTCAAGTTTGCTGACTTGGTCGGGCTCATCTTAAAAAGGGAGACGAGGCAACCTACAGAAAAGAGGAGGCGGCCTGGTGTTTGGAGAACAACCTGTCTCTGAACACCAAGAAAACCAAGGAGATCATTGTCGACTTCAGGAAGAACAGCACCAACCTAGCCCCCCTGTACATCAACGGCGAGTGTGTGGAGAGAGTCTACACCTTCCGGTTTCTCTGCATCTTTATCTCCGCTGACATCTCATGGACAGACAACATTACAGCGGTCATCAAGAAGGCCCAACAGCTACTACACTTCCTGAGGGTCCTCAGAAAGCACAACCTGGATTCCAACCTGCTGCTGACCTTCTACCGCTCGTTCATCAAGAGCCTGCTGACGTACTGCATGGTACGGCAGCTGCACCGTGGCAGACAGGGAGAGGCTGCAGAGAGTTGTAAGGTCAGCACAAAAGATCATAGGCTGCTCTCTCCCCTCCCTGATGGACATCTACACCTCCCGCTGCATCAGCACAGCAGAACACATCAAGGACGGCTACCACCCAGGCTCTGATCTGTTTGACCTCTTGCCCTCAGGCAGGCGCTACAGGTGCATCAGAACAAGGACTAACAGACCAGAACAGTTTCTTCCTAAAAGCCATAACCACTCTAAACTCACATATGCACTGACTTCACTTCACAGCCTACCCCAGGCCCTTCTCACCTACTGTGCAATATCTAATATAGAATATAATAAACTGAAATCCTGTGTCATTTCATTGCTGTACAATATTTAAATTACTTTGACAATTGGAAATCTGTGCAATGACTGTGCAATATTTAATCATTTAATTTCATTACAGTGCAATATTTAATATCTTTGACAACACTGAAAATTATGAAAAGAGTGTTTTCAAAGTCTGGTGCCATATATTCCATTGACAATGCCATTTGGTAAAGTCTGGCCTCTTCATATTTCAACAAAGATTTGAAAAAATCAAAAGCACAAAGCAAAAGGGTACAAGGTGGAAGCAACACCTCCTACTGTATATTAGAGGTGCTGCTAACAGTAGGAGCAGTACAAGCATTTGAAATTATAGACATGTGATTACAAACTCGCAAGAAGCACAATAATAGTTCCACTTGATTTGCATATTCAGCATTTACAGTATGTGGGCCACAAATAAGAGTGGTTTAATAAAATGCTATTTAAAGTATTACAATTCGATGGTATGCATAGCTACTAGGGGTGTGCAAAAATTTTTAAATTAAGCTTTACAAGTTAAAAACGGATTCATAGAATTCCCCAAAAACATTTTTTTTTTAAATGGTGTGTACTATCACATGGGAAAAGTAACTACATTTTTTACAAACTGAATTTTTTTAAAATTGAAAATGGACTTTGAATTGAATCTTGAGCCTAAAAATCAATATCAAATAGTGACATTTTCTAAATTGTGCACCCCTAATAGCTACGGTGAGGAAAAACAACACCCGACAAACTGTTAGTCCTACCCTTTCCCAAATGAGCGAGCCAAGCCTCATAAATGAAAGAACACTTACCACTTTCATCCAAGTTGAAGTCATCCTGATAACGGAACTTCTCAGGCCCACAGGCAAAGAATATATCATCTTCCCCAAAAAAGTCCTGAAGGCATGTAACCTGGTAAAGATAGACGTGTTTCTCTGAGTTACAGTACAGAAACAAGTCTGATATGTCATGTCTCCTCAGTGAAACATATTACATCACCACATACCCTTCACCATACCTAGAGATTGGCATGGGGTACTTTCCATAAAATCATCTCTGCAAATGCAAATCAAACTAGCTATTAGGCTAACTGAAATAAAAAATTCATCAGTATGCAAGGTATCCATTAAATAACTGGCCTTTAAATATAAAAATCTGTCTGCATCTATGGGAATTTAACATATGGGTGTGTTTACTTATGTCCCCTGTATTTTAAGACAATGTATTTATTTATGATATATTATTCATTCACAAAGAAAATCGGTAACCTAAAATGTAGGATTGTTCCTATTTTTTTAAATTAAGGCATTAAGATCAATTTCTAAAAGAAGATTTTTTTATTCCTCTTTTTAGTCAACTTGAGCATGGGTTCATATTAATATAAAATATATTGAATGAATTGTGGCGACTGTGCTCACATGTGCAACATGATCCTTCAAAAAAAGAAATAAAAATACACATTACATTGATCTGATTAAATCGGTTATTGAAATCTATACATCAATATTGGGTTTCTATCTATGTTTATGAGGCAAAGTGCATTCAAAGGGTGCAGTACAGTTTATTCTATAATATATACAGCACATACTGTATACACAGTACTAGAGATTTGAGTCCAAGGAAACATGGGAGAAGTGATAGAATGACTGTGACTAGCTTTGGAGCGAGTACCGACTCTAGAGTCTTAGTGAGAGAAACAAAGTGTCTCCCCTGTGCTTTCTGACCACTGTGGGAAATCTGTAGCAGGAAACGTTAACCCTCTCTTTGATTTCATGTTGTTTACGGAGAAGGAGAATCAGGAAATACAACGCTGCCAAGCCACGGCCGAGCAACGTGCGTTGCTGCAACATGTAGTTACATTTTTCAAGATGTGCACGTCAGGCTACACTACGGCGTAGGGTCCGGTGTAGACGCAGACGAGTCTGATGGGGTAAGCCGTTGATTCCACGCACAACCATAAAAACGGCCTTTAGCATACAGCTGATTCATCTGTTATCTAAGGAGGCATTTTGGTCATTTTTTTTCCACATTACTGATGAATCTTTATCAAAACTCTCATTGCGTAGATGGTATTTGTTCAAAAATATTGTAATATATTTTCTCTATATCGCCCAGCTCTACTGCAAAGGTTATGTTGGTCACTGACCTGACTAAGCCCTGGGGTACCACGGTTTCAAGTTCAAAAGAATGAGCTTGTAAGCTGGAAATTCCAAAACAAACATTGCTGTAACTTTATCTTTTTGAAGCTAGCCCTGTTATGATTTGTCATATTTGGCACAATCTTATCAAATCTTGATTTTATAAATGTCAGTACAGAGGTCCATCTACTTTCAAGTCATTTCAGTGTACAAGAGAGAAGACAATGAAAGAAATACCACTGGATTAAAGATATAGGTTTGCAATTGCAGATATTCAAAACGGCCAAAGTACAAATGGTGTGTACAGTAGAGAATATGAATAATGAAATTAACGTGTTGAAGCATAACACCAGTCATCAGGAAGCCAATCACATCAAATCATCGTTGGCACATTGTTTCTTAAATAGAATTAATGTGTTACCAACTTAATCTACAAAATATGCCTAAAATCACTGAATTTGTAATAAGCTGTAATATGGTAGAAAGTTATAACTGAACATGGCCACCACACACTGTATTGATCAACAGAAATTGATTATAATCATTTTCACTTTCCAACAAAGAAACTAGATGACTGAGTTGAAGCATTTGCTGCTCTCATTAATACAGAAATACATCACAGTGGGTGCAGTCATAAATAAATGAAGATGCTGATGGAGTCATGACCTTCTCCTCAAACGGGTTATTGATGTTTTTAACTACCGCCAAAGGATGTTTTCATTTCTTCTACATAGGGGCAGTCTCAGGAAAAACTAACAAAAATGTGATTCCATACTGATATTAGTTATGAAGTGGACATGTATATATTTTATTAATTTGTGTTAAATGTTGCTATTGAGTAAAACACTGAAAGTAATAAAATAAAGTCCATATTGTCACCTTACAATGATTGTAGTCTTAGTGTCTTTTTGAGAACAAGGTTTACAAAACTGAAATATCAAGACAGCCAATACAAAACATATAATATGTCCATACATTATAAATGATCCTCATTAAGAACCATGGCAAGTTCATCAGGAATCTAATGAGATGACTTAAGAACTTAGACAGAGCACAAAAAGGACAGACAAGAAAGCCGACTACAGTCTTTCAACCAGACTGCCCTCTAACCATGCTAATGCTCCTTAGTTAAAAATGTAAAAATATGCGGGGTTTTCATAGTACAAATTTCAGGTTATTTTTGGAGAAATGTACCTCACTGATACTCCAATGATAAAGATAGTACATGCAGATTTGATATTCCTTTATCCAAAAAACAGTTTTTCTGCAGGTTATTATGGTGAACCAAACCGCCCAAAGGTCATTCCGCCATGACATCTTATAATAAAAAATTGAGCAGAGAGGGGGGCTTAATATAGCCATTTTTTCTGCAGACACCCCGCTCTGACAGCCCCTGCCCCCACCCCTCCTCCAACAGTGTGAGACCCCAAAGGGAGGAGAGCTGCACAGCCATTGCCAAGGAGACCAGACAGAATCACAGCTGAGTTTGAGATGAGAGCTGCTTCAATATTCCCCGTCAGATCCTATCTGGAGCACTGGGCAGTACAAACTGCAGACAAAAGAACATTGTCACCATCAGTCTAGGTAAGACGGAATAACATGGAACACCCCATCACTATGACAATGTGGGTTGAATTCTGGTTTCAGCCCTTTGATGGATGTCACCCCTCTAACTCCCAATGTCTCTCTTAAGCCGTTTAATAAGGACAATATTTTTAATAATATTGTTCTACAATAGAAGGTTGCTACTAAAAGGGGCAAAAGCCATTAAGAGAGATCTTATCAACGTTGCACTCTTTCAACAACTATTTAAGAGTTACAAAACGTGGATCCATTTATGTAAGGTCTTAAACCGAATGTGGCTCACCGATTTAATTTGAGCCACTCTTTATATTTTGGATACAACTCAGAACCAAGACATTAAATTAATCTTAAATTGCATATTGTTTGTCTGAAATACTAGGAAAAAAAAGGAAACCTCAAACCTCTGATGGAACAGTGTAACTAGGGCAATCATGACTGTGTTGCTTTATATTGATTAATGCCTGCTTGCTGAGTGACACCACAACTCCATCAAGCCTACCATCCCCCCCTGACACCCACAGCCCTTGCAGTCCTAGAGCATCCTGTGCAAATATTGATTCTCAGGGTTTTATTTGTGCGTTGCTCCTGAAAGAACACAATTGGACGTATGCCTGTATGTAGCTAATCAATCTCAACCATAGTAAAGACAATAGATTACACAAAAAAAAAAAAAAACTGGTAATGAAACATTGCTATACCAGTGGACAGGTGGAGCTCTCCATGGTGCTGAATCTCCCCTTTGTGCAAGACTGAACACATCACGGTCACTCAGCAAATTTTCAAATGGTTTTAGTTCATTTTGTTTAAGATGCCATTATGTACAGTTTGAGGGCATGCTTTACTTTGTTTTAATTTAAGACAGCAGTACTTATCCAAAGGCAAATTCCATGTAGGGGAACAAATGGCTGAGCAACTGACTCCAGATAAACTCACAGATGATCTGTTTTTAGGAATCAAGGGTAATTTATTTGCTATATCACTACTTGTTTTCCGTACTGTACTTTATGCCCTTTATGTCTGTATGCTCAAAATAATGTCTAGTAGAAAGAAGAGTATATTCAAACATTATCTAAGATGCAAAATAGGTCTGCTGCAGAATTCTGTGAAATAACTGCAGTTGCTGCAAAGACAGATAAGAGTAATAGCTGCCTCAAAACTTGCAAGTCAGCACTATGAGGACATCCATAAGGACACACCGACAACCCAAGCACATGTGAACCATAACACTAACCCACACATTTCAAAAATTCTAATTACATCACCTTGTCTTTGAGTTTCTATATTTAGCCCTTAGTTCTAACAATGTCTGACTTTGAGCAGCAGAAAATAAGACTATTTCAAATCATTTTAAGAAAGGCTTTGCTTTGTCAAAACATGTCACCACAATATGGGACATGAATGGGTAATGTCATGTGGACTACTGACACGATATATTATGAGTCAACATTTGTAAAATACATGTTAAACTGGCAACAGATGACCATGAAGTAACATTGTTATCAACTATAATTAAAAATATTTAACAATGTTAAATTAACGCATATCCTATGTTCTACAAATATCTCACAGTACTTTTATACATTTGACATTGTGAAGTTTCTGCAGTTATCTAATTAAAGTACAGTAGCAACCACCAGTTTAGCTCAAGGAGAATTAGTCGCATCCCAGAACAAAATTAGGAGAACAGAGAAAATCTCTTCTTTACACCAAATGCAATAGGTCACCGAGCAAGTCCATTGTTCTGTGTTTGAAAGCCAAGTCACAGCAGTAGGTAAGAGGAAAGCCAGACAGCCTCGTTCTCCCCTTTACTTACAGTAAAAGAATTTTGAAAAAAAACTAAAGGACAGGGTTTGAGTGTTGTTTTTACATTAAAAAAACACATCTTTGGCACATGGAGCACCATAAATCTCATGACCACTTGCACTCTAAATCAAATTTCTAAAGCATGAATAGGCTGATATTTACACCTGTTCTGTCCTAGGCTCCAGTGGTTGACATCTACTTCAACAAGTAGTGTTGACTCTAAAACACAGAATTTAGTAGAGATAATAATACAATTACAGTGCAGAGCCATAGCCAATATAGCGGGGATTTGAATGCCATGGCCTACGTCTCCCCAGATGTAATCATCAGGCAAAAATTCTCTGCTTCATCCCACGGCATGTTTTTTTTGCCCCAAAAAGCCTCATCTCCATCGCTTTTTTCCTACCTTATACGTTTGTAGTCATTTCAGTGTGGGTAATTTTTTATAAATTATCACTCATCTGAGATTTAAAGTACAGCCCAAGACCATTAACTTGACTGTGCCCATTTGGCCAAGAAGCACAGCCATCAACCAAAGCCACCCACTAAGCAGATCCACTAATAGAAACATGACTCTAAAATTATTGTGAATTAACAAATTGTCTGTCTATTACTTTTGCAGTAGAAGAATTAAGAGGGATGAATGAATGTGACTGACCAAGAATATTAGAAATTCTAACATTAATTATAAAACTGTAGCCAATACACTAATACGTAACAAGCAGTTATACCATTTTAAGTAAATATATAGGCTAACTAGGTAGCTGTGCTTGGAAATTTTACTAAATGAACGTTGTTTAAAAAACAATCTTACTAGAATTAATTGTTCACAGAATGTCCTTTTCTCAGGAGCAACAGCACAAGCAGGTCATTTACCAAAGGTTAAGCACCCATGAAAGCAGGCTCTGTGATGCCAACGGGAGCTTTTTCTGCCATCTGTTACAACATGACAAAAAGTACAAAAACTAGAGCACAGATCTGCACTACCAAGCACATAACACTAAAGCTTAGATGAGATTTAAACCACTAATCAAAATAGAGGTGGAAAGTAACAGAATACATTTACTCACGTTACTGTATTGAGTAGTTTTGTTGTGTATTTTGTATTTTTGAAGTAGTTTTTAAATCTATATTTTGTACTTTTCAAGTAGTTTTTAAAATCTGTCTTTTAAAATGTACTTGATTATGTTTTGAGTCAACAATTTTGCTACATTACAATTACTATCCTTTACTAAGTAAAGAAAACAACAACAACTGACTAACGAAAACAGAAAGGAAGAAAAAAAGAAATTGCAAATGTATGCAGTTTCTTTTCTGGTTGCAAGTCCAATTAAAAAGAAGTAGAAGAACTTTTACTTAAAGTAGATTTTAAATAAACTACTTAATACTTTTACTTGAGTAATTAAGTATTTTTTTTACTTACATCCAAGTATTGGTACATTTACTTTATAAAAAATTTATATTTTATTTATATTTTAGTACTTTTTCCACCTCTGCAAAATAGGCAACAATAATTGGCAAATACCTGGTGTGAAAGATAAATGCAGAACCAGAGAAGTAACTTCTGTTTCACTTTCACACAGTAAACATGGACATCTATCTCTGATCCATTGCAATTCCATACATTTATGCTTTGCTGAACAATCTGTATTCCTAAAATAATTGAGGATTTGGGAAGGCAGATTTGTTTGTTCGTATGAAAATCCCTCTACCATTAAAGAATAGGACCTATCCTGGGATTATACCAGCCATGTGCTTCTTTTTGCCACAATGTGTATAAAAAGGCTGACAGACCAAGCACTGCATCTACAAGCCCTCTCACACAACACCTACAGTCCTGCCATTACTACTGCACCGCTCTGCCGCAGAGGCTGTTCCTTAGCAACCAGATTAGGATACCATAGAAACCATTAGAAGATAAATGAAATAACAAAACTCATATTGTGATAAGGATACTAATGTAGTGTGCAAATGATAAGAATTTTTTATAGGTTTAGTTAAAAGCTAATTATTTCTGTGGGATGTTTGTTAACTAATTTGTTCACTCAGCTTTATGTGTTACGTGTTAAGTGTTGTCCATCAGTAACACTTCAAGGCCCACATCCCAACTAACTCATTAAGTGAATAGCATATCCATTCAATAGTGTGCTACTGTTTTGTAGGGTAATTAAATAAAGTCCTAGAAACCCATTTCTCGTAATCCATTTAGCAAATATTCCCAGTTGACTTTGAACCTACTGGGTTGTCTCTCTCTGTGGGTAAGGAAGCAATTCTTAGAGACATGAATTACAAAAGGAAAAGTTCTGGTTCTTCTTTAACCTCAAAACTCCCTCACTTTGCTCTATAAACTAGGAAATGTGTACCACGTCTGGCTCAGATCCCTATGCTAGATACCGTACAGTAGAATTAATGGGAAGACAGAAGGTGGAAAGAACATTTAAACTAAACAGTAGTATACCAGTCTCTACTACCAAATGTATGTACTGCACACAGCAATGCTATGAACAGATGAAAAGGTCTTGCCTGCCTCCTTTGGCTTCTATCCAAAAAAAGCATCCCAACAAAAGCATCCTTTCTTCTTCCCCACTAGTGAGCAATTAATGCTTCAGTTGTGTGAGATAATGGTACTTTCAGGTAGAGTGCATACTGTAATGCATACTGTAAAAAAACAAATCAGAGTATAGGCTAGATTAGTGGGTTAAAATCTCTTAAATTTACGTAAATGTAGTAACCTTTACAAAAATGCAGATTAACTCATGTTCTCACTCCGAGTTAGGGGAGCGCTGAAAGTCACGCACAGACAGAGGTAGGGCAAAGGCCTGTGACTTTTGAACACTTAAGTAAATTCCCTAATTAACCGGTACACTGTTTTCACACATTGAATGCATACATGTTGTAGTTACACAACTTAATATGGGCTGTGTACTTCAGAAGACGTAGCATGACACAGCTAATGTGTAATCACATTCACTGCAATGTTAAATTACTTTAACTTCAGAAAAACTAATTGAACAGTTCAGGCCGGTTTATTAGAAGAATTGTTATACTGAAAAAAAATCCCTTATTTACCCATTATCCAAATTTAATTTTCTCCAGTGTACCCATTTAAAAACATGCTTTTCTATTAGAAGTCTGAAAAAAGATCAAAGGTGAGGTTCACAGAATCAGCACTAGAAATGATAACACCTACCATCTTGCCGTCAACAGTATATAGTCTTTTGACGACTCCAGAGTCCAGCTTGATGGCGTCTGTGACGTCAGTCATGACTTGCTCAAAGGAGTGTGCAGTCTTCTTGTTGAGCAAGATCCGTACGGCCTTACGAGGTTTTACTCCACTGCGGACAATGGTTACCAGTTTGGGCTTTATAAAGTCCTTCCCCTCCCTGGTTTCTGGGGATCCAGTCTTGGCGCTACCAAGGGAAGAAGGGTCACGGAGGGCTGCAGCAGTCCTGGCACCGACTGCCCAGTTGGGATTTACATTCTTTGTGTAGTCTAGCATCTTGAAGGGTTCTATGGATGCACAAACATAGCTCTCCCCTGCAGAAAATACATTAAAGACATTTTCTAGTTTTCCACAAACTAAAAGGGATAAAGATAAAGGAAAGATCCCATCCTAATGTAATACAGGCTTATTTTGCTCTACAAGACTGGGGAAGTCATACATTTTGTTTTGATCTGCATCTGCAGTTAATTTAGGTGGAGTGTGTCACTTCATTGATTTCACATCACACTATTAACTAAATCTGAGGCAAAATTGCAACAATTGAGGAACACTTCTCACCTTCCACCAGCTGGTCCATGGAGGTGATCTTCGACGTCCCTTCAATGGTATATATGGTTCGCACCCCTTGTGGCAAATTGACATTATCTGACAGAGATCTTGTGAGGTCAGCCAGGAGTGCTTCAATAGACCTGAATCTCTCCTGAGAAATGGCATACACAATCCCTTTGAAATAGCGGTCCCCATTGCGGTAGAAACGAATCTTCTTGGCCTTCTTTTCTGAGATGAGTGCTTGCAGGGTCCTGGTTCTGTACAGGCTGCAGTGAGCGCTATGAGTGGGACTGGGGAGCCCATTCCCTCTTGACCCCCTTCGGGTATATCTCTGAGCCTTTTCCCGCTCATCAAAGTGCTCCAGCTCCATGACGGTGCAGTGCTATTACACCCTAAATATTACAAGGAGAATGCTTAAGCCATTTAACTTAAAATTAAATAATACATGAAAGCATTTAGGCATTCTGTCAGTTGCTTGCACTCCGGATACTAGCTTTGATGCTGCTGGTGTGGTACACACATAATGAAGTAACATGTCACACCCATTTCATGCTCCCTAGTGTTTCAATTCAATCTTTAAAGCAATGAAATTCACATAAACTTGCAGTGGATAGTACAACAACATGGTTATGGATCTTAATTGATAAAGCTTATGATAGGTGTGTGTGTGTCTATGTATATATACATTATAGCAAGAAACGGTATATGGATTTTCTTGTTCTGGTGCAATCTCTCTTACCTTTGAGGTGAGGACAGATGGAGAAAAAAAACGTTTCTGTAAGCAGAAGTGGTGTCAATGAATCATTTATTCTTTTGATACCTTCGCATAAATGAACCATGCGTCCCTTTGTTGCCCCTGTGATGGTGCTCGGTCTTCTTTACTGCCCGCCGTGTGTCTACTCAGCTGTGTGTTCGCATGCAGGGAGGAGGCAGGGCTGTAGCCGGTGTCCTCCACGTCCTCCCCTCCCCTACTCCTCCTACGCCATTGCAGTGATTTACATCGGACCGCTCGGGTGTCAGCACTCCTCGTGCACGTTGCTGCCATGGCGCGCACTCACACAAACCTTTGTGCATGTTTAGGCTAAACAGTTTAGCTAAATAATGCACGTTCACCTGCTTTAATAACGTTGTTTAATAAAACACAATCCACTTATCACTATTAAATTAGCTCACAGTCACAGAAAAGCGTTGAGTTAGCTTAAAACTACCCAAACATATTTCACCACAGCAGCAAGCTTCAGATTAACCTCACCAGCTAGCTAGCTGGCTAGCGCTAATTAGCTAGCACACTGGCTGAAACCCTAACGCTATAACGCTAGACTAAACAAATGTTTGAAACTTACCTTTTTCAATGATTTTTTTTTTTAAGTTGGTGTTCTAAAAGTTGTTGTTTTGCTTATTGGTCTTCAGTTTATAACTTTGGCTAAGTAGCTAAGATAAACTTAGCACTAGCGATAGCGGATTTTTGCTTATTTCCGGTTAACGGATACTGTTTTCCGCTAGTGGAAACATGTATTAAAGATGCTTACACAGGGGTGACAGAGCAAAGTAACATGCTGGGATTACAGACTGAGCTCCCACTGCCCTGTACATATTCAATGTGCCGTTGACGATGGCGACCACTGCCGACCAGCCCACACAGGTGTAGGTGATGTATTGTAAGTAATTGGTTCAGTCACACGACGAGCGCGTGGACAAGCGTGGTGAGAGGGTGAAGGACGCATTCCACACTGCAACTAATAAACATCACTTAAGAATGAGCAGAAGACCACCTAATGGGTAATTTGCACGTGTTTTTGAATCAAAATCTTCACAGCAGACTGTCATACTACCATAGGCCTACATCTTGCAGGAGTACTTAATGTGGGAGTGGATCTAAGGCACTTTTTCTGTATTTAGTTTTTTTATGGTTCAGCATTTTTTTGAATTTGATCATGCTGATGCAAACAATTACTTTAGTACATATGGCTTTTGTCCAGCTGGCCTGCTGAAAGCAAAATTGGAAAGGTTATTTTCAAAAAGTCACAGTGCTGATCAAGCTGTCCCACTAAAGATCTTAAAACAATGGAAAAACTTGTTGAGAAGTTGACTTATAGTAGGTAGATAAGGGGACCATTGATCAGTTGTAGTTGTGTCTTCCATAAAGTATGAAGATAAGTCTAGATATTTTTAAATACTGCCTTTAAAGCTTAAAGACACAAGTTTTCAGTGAATATCTGGAAGGTAACCCAGATGTTTAGAGAAGGATTTTTAAATCAGATGTATCCTATGTTACAGCATGTTAAGAGTTTAAAAAATTATTTTTTTGCTAACTGGGGAGCAAGTCAATCCAATCATAAGAAACCTCAAAACCACCTGGGTCTAGAAACCCTATGTTTCTAGACCTAGTTTTGAGGTTTCTTATGATTGTCTTATGCTGTACAGTTTTTTGACATAAAAAAACTAAAGACGAATAAAAGAAACTGAACACTTTTCATCTTGTTTAAACCTTAATATGTAAATGAACTGTTGTTGTTTGCACTTAGGTCCAAGAATGATCTTAAAGATAAAGATACTAGAGGGAAATGCTACGCCTCTTCTAAAAAGGAAAGTGAGCTCCAGCCTTCTCTTCATTCTTGCAAAGAACAGAAACGGAGGTTGGCTTAGTCGATTCCAGATTGTGTTCTCATCAAAGCATCTGAAAGCAGCTTTGTGGAGAAATTCTTGTGCTATCTGTTCAGTCACGGCCATCTTGTACATTATGTTTAATTCTTGTGTGTGTCATAATCCTAATTTGGAGAGAAAATCAACAATTTGTTGTGTTTACTGTACATATTCACACATTCTCATGTATTTTCCCAGGCTTCAAATTAGAACATGTTGTCGACGGTTGTGTGATCTCCTGCCCTTTGTCGAGGGTCAGTTAGACACAGCGACCACATTAGAGCTCACTGCTAAGTACACGAGCTACCTGAAGCAGACTCTGCCCCCGAGCATTCTGTCTAAAGTAGGTCTACTGCATCCCTTTTGGCAGCATGGAAAGATCATCTTTGGCTCATTTTTGCAACTTGATGTCTGATTTTCCACAGGTTAATAAAGCAGTTGAGGCCAATATGAATTGTTCGTGGAAAAACGTAAAAATGCCACAGAAGAAACGGTACAAACTGTCCGAGCCATAGAGTTATTAAGACTGCGAAAGTTCAATCTTAGCTCTTAATATCACATTTTTTAATAGCAAAAGTGCTAAGTGTGAAATATTTCTTTCCCACAGAAGAACAGTCGGGCAAAAGAAGAATACTTTGCCTGGAGCAAAGCCGGCTGCTAAGAAGTCCACAAAAGGTATGACTGTTTATTAACTTTACTTCATTGCATATGTTGATGCAGCAATTGCCAAATGAATAAATTGCCTTGTTAAAGAACCTTGATTGCAGTGTGAGTTTAACAAACCGTAGTATGTCATTTTAGATCATGTCTCGAGAAGATGCACTCAGCAGATCTGTAAACAAGTGACTCAGCCATCTAGCACAGCAACCAGCCCTCTGACAATGGACCAGATGCTTCCTCCAGCTGACAGCCTGACGACAGCGCACGCCCCGCCAATACTGCTGGACAAATCTGCTGTTCCCCGGGGACAAATGCTGCCAGTGTGCCAGGATCAATTCCTCTCTTCCTCGTTTCAGTCTGTGGAAAAAAACTGGATCAACCTGACCTCTGCATTTATTAACCCTACGTCGTGTGCTTTCCCACCTGCAATGATCCGCCCCACGTTTTTACCACAGGTGGGGTCGCACCCATCTTCAAGCCATGCGCTGTGGGATGTTGATCCCGGCCTGGTGGATCCTGTTGCTCTCCCATCGGTGAACTTTGGCCAAGCCTACAGCCCACCTGACCCCACCGCAGTAGCAAACTTCATCACGCCCCCGGTAGAACAAGGTCCGATCCATTCATCTCTAGTTGGCACAACTGACAGCGATTCAGCAGTCGATTTTACAAACCAACCACTCATTCCGTTTTCTATGTTTCAAAGTGCAACTACAAGTTCTAATGAGCTGACACCTGAGGCTGGAAATGTGCCAGTGCCAGATGCTCTGTGTGATTCAAGACTCCTTCAGGAGAGTGACCTGTGTAGCAGTAGCCCTTTGACAGACAGTCCACAGGATGTGGTCAATCCCTTGTGGCTGGATTTGCTGTTAGATACCAATGGTAGCTTGTGCTTCCCTGACGCTAACCTGGTAAATGTTGTTCTTTCACCGTACACCGGGTCCAACTAACTGTCATACATCACAGATATGTGAAATATATACAGCCAATATTAGAGAAATAGCCTAGATGTTGAGATATTAAAGTGTTGCTTTTTTGTTCTTTAATACATAATGTGAAAAGATATATATATATAGAAAGTTAATGTTTT
The DNA here is from genome assembly GCF_008692095.1 of Etheostoma spectabile. Classification (NCBI taxonomy): domain Eukaryota; kingdom Metazoa; phylum Chordata; class Actinopteri; order Perciformes; family Percidae; genus Etheostoma; species Etheostoma spectabile. Next base: position 20,104,719 of record NC_045735.1, on the reverse strand, counting down.
TTTTCTCACATATTGAGCTAAAGCTGCATTGTTGTGATTTGCTTATGGGGCAACAAATTGTTGCTCATAGTGACAAAGTCCATGAGGTCTGTGTGCGTCATAGTACACAGACCCCAATAAATACATTTGAGTAAAAAGCATTTTTCCCCATTTTGTTGTTGTTAAAGATGGCATTTCAGATTGTCTTTAGTAATTTTTCTTTCTACAGAACATTGTAAGAAATGGCAGCACTCTGCATCTTTTCAGTTAATGATCTAAGTAAGTCATTTATTGAAATGTCTTTGTATTTGACTATTTTAAAAATAGCCAATTCACATGTTATGTGTTACATAACTGGGAAGTCAATGGATGACTGAATATCTCTGTCACTTCAGTTATAAATAATAAACACATAGTCAATGTTAATCTTTGCAATAAATGTGTTCGACAAACTGTGCAATGTGCAACAAAAATTATTTTCAAGATTAACATTTTGAATTGAATTTGTATTGACTCAGCAGCACAGAAAATGAGAAATGGAAGAATTTTGAAAAATAATATTTTGGAATTCCTCATTAAGTACTTAGTGTTCCAAATCAGAATATTGGACACTCTGAACTGTATTTTACGTGATAAATTGAACCCTGGTCACACAAGAAATGTGAAACATTTTGGATTTCTTTTCTTTGTTCCATTTAGAAGAAACATTTACAGAATAAACCATCAGTATGCTACTGTAAAAAATACTCTAACATGTTATTAAACATACAGCCACTAGATGGTGGTATTACACCAACCGATTCAAGATTGCATTTACTGGATTTAAACCACAGATGTATTAAGATTAAACAGAATGACACTGAGAACAAAATAGATAGCTGTGAATCAACAAATCTTTAAAAATGAAAACAGAATTTCTTGCTTATTTAAACATTTTATTTTGTCAGAAAGTTCTTAGTATTTCAGGTGGTTAACAGTCCCATGACATGGTACTTTTTGGATGCTTCTATACAGGCCTTAGTGGTCCCCTAAAACTGTATCTGAAGTCTCCAAAATTCAATATCTCCGTTTCTCTTTCTCTCATGGGGGGGGACACCTATTTATGTTTACAAACCTCATAAAGTGAAATTTTCCTGCCATGGGACCTTTAAGAAATCTCAACGCACAAGTAGAGTACTTTAAAGCCACATGTAGTTACATTTACCGGTTGAGGTCTTAAAGCTGGAGTTTGAAAAGATTACGAACCAGATCACACGAAAAAAACTAAAAGTTAGCATCACACAAAATTCACATTGTTAATGTTTTGTCCATCAAAATAAGATCTACATTTGTATATGAAATACTGAATATGTGGATACAACTGAACTAAAACGCAGAAGACAGCAGTGCACATTGTAGGAGAACACAAATCTACAATCAGTTTGACAGTTTTAGAGACATTAACATTTTGTAACACTCCTTCACAGACACATTCATAAACTCTTGTATTGAGGGTCTAACAAAAAAAAACAAAGGACTATAGAAGTTTTACAGCTTGACAATAGATTTCTGTATATCGTTTGATGTTTGCAGGCACAGTAAGTAGCGATGATTACTTCTCATTTTAAACACAACAGGGGAAAAACAGTATAACAGACACTTGTTTTGTCTGAAACGGTTATATCCAAAGATACCAACACACAGAGAATATTAATCATTCAGTCATAGTGAATAAATTGCACTCACGCTATCGGGGATGAACTTCAACACACAGCTGCTTTGCAAAGATTAGGACAGTTTCCAGTGTATGTATATCAACAATTCAATGCTGTCTTAGTACAAAGAGCTGAGCTCAACTGTTATCTTCCAAAATATGTGATAACTGAATGTGACAGTGCGTATCAATATACTGTAGGGGCGTACGATTCAGAAAATGTCACAATATGATTCAAATCTTTAGGCTAACGATTCGATTCAATATTGATTTTCAATCCAAAAATGATTCTCGATTAAAAAATGTATGTAAATGTAGTTATTTTTCCCAGGTATGTATGTGCATACATACATACATACATACATACATGTGGATTTGTTTGTTATTTTAACATCCTGTTATGATGTATGTGTATGTCGTGTGTGATGTCAGTAAGCTATTGGGACCTTGAATTTCCCCTTGGGGATCAATAAATAAAGTATGTATGTATGTATGTATGTATGTATGTAAGTATGTATGTAAGTAAGTATGTATGTATCTATCTATCGTGTGATGGCAGTGTCTATTTAATAAATTGTGAACCAGTTTTTGGAATTCTATGAATCGATTTTCAATTGGTAGAGCTTGAATCGTGATTCAACTACAAATCTATTTTTTTGCACACCCCTAATATACTGTATAACAATGTTTTAATTTGTGATATATAATCTTAGGTCCATCTACCTTTTATTACATCAATATTAAAGTGCTTTAGAGCTGTATCAAACTATAGGATATGCATAAAATAGTAGTCGCCTTGAAAATATAGAACACATTTTATAAATAATGAATATTAAATATAGATTTAATTGATAGAAGAATACAAATTATGCTTTAAGGCGTTACTGAGGGAATGTGGCAGGGCACTACCAGCTATTTGCCCAATTTCTCCACTTGCTTCCCATTCTCTGGAGCTTCCTGAAGCTTGTAATCTTCCAAAATGGCCTTCGCTGTTTGCTTGCCAGTCCTTTTCACCACAGCTTTGATCCCCAGGTTGTCAACATTGAAGGCAGTGAGACCGACATTAATGGCAGAATTGACAGCGTGGTCTGTGGCTTGTCCTGCTGCTGCCCCGTACCTTCACCAGAAGTCAGATTGGATAGGATGTTAGAGCGAGAAACAAAAGAGGATTTGGGGAGAGAATTCATTAATGTGCAGAACAAGGACTGCCAAGATGCCATGCTGTATGTGAATGTTAATGTGAGGATTACACCCATGCAAGTGCGCAATCTTAAATTAAGAAATTTCTGACTGCAAGGATCTGAGTTTTAATCTTTTTTTCACCGTGGTTCACAGATCTTAAGGGTGGATAATTAATCATGTATAATTTCCTCCCAAAATATTGATTATTAAATAATTAAAAGGTGCTCTAAGCGATGTTGGGTGACGTTACTTCCTGTTGACGTTAGTATTTGCAAAGACCCTCCCTCCTTCTCATCCCATCCGCTCTCCCTCCCTTCAGCGCACTAACCCCCGACGCCCACCCCCATATCCTTCTTGTCGATTATTGGCTGGAACGCTGGAAGACTGTTTGTTATGTTTGGTGGTGCAGGTTGGTGCAGTTTGTGGAGCCTGGGCTGTCTACAGAGACCGCGTTTTTTACAGCGTGTTCAAGGGACAGGCAACCAGCAGATAGGGAGGAGATGTTTGCAGTATGTGGGGAAAAAAGTAGCCTAAACAACGTGTGACATCGTTTAGAGCACCTTTAAATAAGAAACCATTAAATGATAAGACAGCTGGATGTGAATGCTTGTTTTTGGCTAATCCAGGTAATTAAATACCTGTCAAATTGATACTTCACTTAAAAAGGGAGAAAGTGTATCAAAAAAACTCTTAATGGATTTATATGATCTCACATAGCCCAACCCTGAAAATAAATAATCAACTATACTGTGTAGATATTTTGCTCATCATGACGCAACCAATTTATACAATATGGGAAGATTTTTTAAATCAGGATAGACCCAAATTTGGAGAAATCAGTGAAAAGCAGCACTATCGTGTGAATCGCCACCCAGGGAAGGGCAGTGAGTAGGCACAGCAGCTTAGATAACTTAAGAGAGCTTTGTGCAAGAGCCAAATCATTCCAAAGAAAGAAAGAAAAAAGGGTCATGGCATGCTTGTGAATAGTGGTGAAAAAAGTTACAGTAGTTATAGCAATAGCTGTGTATAGTTAGGAAAAATTACACGTATTCTCATTAGGTGAGTCAAAGATGTTTTGTAGACCCCTAAATCTGCAAAGTAAATTGAAAAGGAAAATAAGTGAGTGCACGTTTGGTTTTGCACGTACAATGCAAGAGGTATTTTCAACTTACACATCAAAAACCTGTTAAGAAAGCAGTGTTGAGCACAAACTTGACATGCTTTTTATTAAATCAAGTGGCAGTGGTCAAACAAATTATTTTAAATGACATGGTGCTCTTTGGATGCTTTTATATAGACCATAGTGGTCCCTTAATACCATATCTGAAGTCTTTTATATAGATCTTAGTGGTCCCCTAATACTGTTTCTGAAGTCTTTTATATAGACCTTAGTGGTCCCCTAATACTGTATCTGAAGTCTCTTTTATATAAACCTTAGTGTCCTCTAATACTGTATCTGAAGTCTCTTTTATATAGACCTTAGTGGTCCCCTAATACTGTATCTGAAGTCTCTTTTATATAAACCTTAGTGTCCTCTAATACTGTATCTGAAGTCTCTTTTATACAGACCTTAGTGGTCCCCTAATATTGTATCTGAAGTCTCTTTTATATAAACCTTAGTGGTCCCCTAGTACTGTATCTGAAGTCTCTTTTATATAAACCTTAGTGGTCCCCTAATACTGTATCTGAAATCCCTTGGTGCAGAATTACAGCCACTAGGCCCAGTCCCACAATGAGCTTTTCTTAGTATGTGCCATTTGAGTCTGTAGCTTTTGAGAAGGGGGGGGGGGGGCCTTGACCAACTGCAACTTTGCTAGTTTGAAAGCCATGATGTCTCTTTCTCATGGGCGGGCCAAATTCTCTGGGCGGGCAAAACAGAGAAAGGGGAGGTAACCTTGCCCCTTATGACCTCATAAGAGGCAAGATTCTAGATTGGCCCATTTCATTTTCTCAAAGGCAGAGCAGGATATCTACTATCAACTTTTCTAGCCACTATGGACCATAGGCAGGCTGGGGGAACGCATATTAATCTTAAAAAAACTCATAAAGTGACATTTTCATGCCATGGGACCTTCAAATTGAATTGATGACTTACTTGTGTTTTACGGTAGTGACCGTCTCTGATGCTACACTCTTAGTGATGTCCTTTGCTGCTACTTCCAAACCAGTCCACATGGTTGCAAATCCTGGACAAATACACAAAATACAATGCATGTTGACACATTTTAGTACTCTTACGAAAACCACTTTCTCTTAAGAGATTATAAAGTGTAGCTGAGAATCAGTGGAGAGGATGATGCACTCTACCTTGCACCCCACTGGCAGCCACCACCATGGCTCCATCTATGTTGGACCGCCCATCCTTGTCTTTCTTCATGGACTCTGGGATCAGCTTGCCTCCGTGTTTTTTCACGTGGGGGGCCAACTCTCGACCCACACAGCCAGCGACCGTGCACACCCCGTCCACTGCAGTTACACAGCATTACTCAATTAGAGGTCCACTGCCATATAACCACACAAGTAAAGCTGCAAAGATTAATCAAATAGCTGTCAACTTTAAAAATTCTTGCCAACTATTTTGTTAATCAATTTATTGATTCAAGTCATTTTTCCAAAATCCTTTGATTCCAGCTTAAATGTGAATATTTTCTGGTTTCTTCACTCCTTACAGAAAACTGAATAAGGAATATCTTTAAGTTGTGAACAAAACAAGACATTTGAGGGACTGTCTTCACCATTTTCTGACATTTTAGACCAAACAACGAACAACCAGAAAATAATCAACCCATTAATCAACTATGAAACTAATTGTTAGTTGCAGCCCTAGTAAAAACAAGCTGACTGGGAATGACTTTGTCACCTAGAAACTGGCTGACTTTGACAGCTCCCCCGGTCGCTTGCTTGGCAACGTGGAGGCCTTTGGTGACGGTGGGGCTGACGTGGGTGGGTTTGTCCTCTGGGGTGATGTGTTCCCTGAGTTTAGATGCCCCTTTGTGAATGGCCTTGCCTGTAAACTCCGCTCCTTTCACCAGGCCCCAGCTTAGCCATGACGCACCTGATAGGACAAAAGGATTATAAAGGGCTAGTCACAGAGTCTCTAGACTTTCCTAACTCATTTTTCCCCAAAAAGAAAAAGCGTTACAATTGTTGGACCTCACCTGTCAGGATCCCGCTGGCCACCTTTTCACTCCACTCGGGCAGATTCTTCTCCTCCTCGATCACAGCTGTTTCAGTCTCCTCGGGTGTAGCGATGGACACCTTCTGACTGAGATTAATGTCTGCAGCTTCATCTGGAGCCTGATCATATAGACACATTGGTTAGCTAATGTAAGATGAAGACAAACAATGTGGGCTGGAAATAAGACCTACTTGTCAGTCAAATCTTTGGACAACTTGTCTGCTACATTGTGCAAGCTGTACACATCTCCGTTCAGATGCGTGTCTCCAAGTAACCCCAAATTCACACAATAGCTCCTTTTACTATTCTGGGCTTCTCGTTACAATACACTATTTGTTTGCTACAAAGAGACTGTCAGAAAACAGTCTCCATTTGTGCCAGTGACTTGACCCAAAAATGAAAACACAAAAGTGCGTACTTGCTGATAAGGGATCAGGTCCATCCGAGAAGATGACTAGGCTGATTGCATAATTCATCATTTGGCATCAATCTGAGCCAGCGTCTCTACCTCCACCATGGCTGAACTGGCACTTGTCTTTCAGCTGAAACTTTGAGGTTGTCCCAACTGCTGCAGATAAGAGCATTATAACTGATTAATTCTCCTCACCTGCCTGTCTCAAATCCCCCTAATGCTGAGGCAGGGGTAACTTGGAGGAGTGTGCCAGCTCAGAACTAAGCAGGGGGAAGAGTTTCATGCCAGGCCAAAACGATGAGAAAGTTTAAAATCTTGTTAGTCTGCAGCCTCAAAGTATTACTGTAAGCAGTAAGTACATTTTTTCTGATATGAGAAACAGATTTAATGTCTGCAGTGTTTGCTATGCTTGCAGAATTTATTTCTCGTGATTGGAGGACTGAAGGGTGTTGGGGGGTGGGGGGGGCTCGCCACAGACAGCTTTTGCTTTGGGATTGTTATTTCTTCTGTTTTTTTGGAGCCGGCACAGCACTGTAAAAACGTAAATTTGCTGTCAGCTGTTATCAGAGGACAAAGGTAAGGGAACAAGAAACAGAAACTCTGAAAATGAAACTATATAAATATATACTCTCATTCACACACATTAAGTCGTTTCCTGTATATCAATAGTTTAATTTAAAAGAAGTAATGACACGGCCGCACACACCTCACATAATAAATATAAATAGAAGACTGTCTTATTTTTACGCTTGTAGAGCAGATCTCCGCGAAGCATACGCACCACTACGCATGCTCTCGTGCCTGGTGTAGCCAGTTTCATTGATTATGGTGAAAGCTGTTGGAGCTAAATCCTGCTCCATTCTCAGGGTTCAGTCAATTAGTAGTCAAAATCTCAGATGTTGATGTGTGAATCCTTTTTATTACATGGGATATCCTGAGACAAATACAGAGTCAAGCTAACAGCTCTCGCCCAAATTTGTCTGGCTCTTCGGCTCTTGGACCCCTAGTCTTATCCACAAAGGATGGGGTCTCCAGGTCACAGTGATGTGTCTGTGTGCTTATTTCGTAATCTTTACAGTTGGCATGTCACTGAAAGTTTATGACCCTCAGTTCAGGACTTGCAGAGCAAAAGATCAGTGGACGTAAAAGTGGGACTGAAACCAGATTCAGGATGGTCCCCAACAATCAGTTCTACTTCTGACACAATTAGGAGAGGCTGGATTCTAATGGAATGTACCAGAACATCTTATGTTCTAGAACAGAGTATTGCAAAACAACTTAATGCAACAAACAACAAACAACAAACTATATACTTATAAGAAAAAACTTAATGCATGACCAACATGTCTTCATTTATGTTGAAATATTGCTTTTACCTTTTAGCTTGAATGTATAATGCAAATCACACACAATGTTTGAGCAAATATACAATTTTAAATCCCAACAGAGCGTAGTGCTGGAATGTCCGCTCCGTATACGTTACATGTGCAATGTAGCCGTCCCATAAAGTTCAAATGAATGGAACTTTTAAGGCGAGGAACGAGAAGCAAATTACCCGTTTGTGTGAAAACAACTTTATCTTGCGCATAATTATATAATTTTTGGAGACTGTGTTACTTTTTATTGCCTTACACGTCATTTAGCTGACGCTTTTATCCAAAGCGACTTACAATTGCTAAATATATCAGAGGTCCTATGCCTCTGGAGCTACTATGGGTTAAGTGTCTTGCTCTCCGGTTACACATTGGCTGGTGTATCACATTGGGAATTGAACCTAGGTCTCTCACACCAAAGACATGTGTCAAATCCACTGCGCCACACGTTACTGTGGATTTTGCACTTTCAACTGCATTTTAACACAGAATTGTTGAACAAACATTATCTTTGTGTGAGGACAAATCTATTCTAGGCTCAAATAGATTCACTAATTTGTTAAGGCAACATTAGCAGCTGACATTCATATTATTAAAAAATAATGAGATTTTTTTAGATTAGCTCAACTTTGTAATTTTGCAGCGTACAGGTACAAAGGCAATGAAATGCAGTTGATATCCAACCAGAAGTGCAAAAGAAGCATTAACTACCAAAGTGCAGGTTGAGTACAGTATTCTGTGCAGTTATGAGTGTGGTTTTAGCTTTTAAAACCGTACGTTTTATTTCATGACTGTAACTACCAATACCACCAATGCACTGCTCACAGTCTCATTTGCTTAAAATAGCTCTCTGTGCCGCCCACTGGCACAAGAGGATTTGCCAAAAAGGCATTGTGTAAAAATTCTTTGGAAACATATTTTGATGGGAGAACAGTACAAGTACATTTCAGAGGACAATTTCTCTGAGCCTTTGGTCAGTGAGAAAATCAGCATGAAAATACATGGCATTAAGCTGCAGATGGCTTGTGTCTATATATATATATATATATATATATATATATATATATATATATATATATATATATATATATATATATTCAAATATATTGTCCCCATTTGCTCCCCAAAGACCACTGACCTGCACCCTGAGATCTGTCATCTGGGACAGCAGGTCCTGGAACAGCTGTCTGTCTGCAGCAGGCAGCTCAGAGGACAACACCACCCCAACATAATAGCCTGGACCTGGCGCCATCATGTCCGGAAACATAAACACACCGGTGTTACACAGCAACACCGGTGAGTCCATGGCCATGAGAGGGTAAAGCCAGTCACACACCTGGCAGGACGCAAAACAAAAGGTAAGAGGAAAAAAAGAATGCAACAGCTGCAAAAAAAAGAATAATGATAAATAACTACATGTACAACGTCATGATGATGATGATGTGTATCAGCCCAAAATTTCCAATTCATTTCTGAACTATGTGTCCATATATACAACAAGGTACAATGATGATTAAATAAACATGGAAGTCACATGTAAGATATAACCTCAAAATGACAAGCCACATGTGTAATGGTGATTCTAATTAGTGCAACCCAGTGAACCGTCTGAGAAGCAAAACCAGAGGACACAGTCTCCCTCTGACTGCCACATGTCTAACAGGATTATAGGGCCTAACAGTGTAAGCAGGGTTAAGATACTCGCACTCATGTGAATCAATGATGTCACCTGCTGGCAATATGCACATGGGAAATTCCTCAATTAAGAGTGACATTTTAGTCTCTCGGTCCATTAGAGTCAGCGTGTTGGCTGTTTTGACAGCAGGCTAAAACCTTTCCATAAAACAACAGAAACTTGCTTAAAACAGGATAAGTTAAATTCAATTCAGTTAATTCAAGAAGGGGATAGTATAAATTAATAAAATGCATGATTATACATGGGTCAAATATGCCCAGATTGGCCAAAATTCATCTGTCCTTTAACGATAGTCTACGCTGATAGCTGACTGCTTGATAGCTTCATGTTATTTCTTACGACATGTTTTTATTTTTTTACATGCAACCTCCACATTACAAACCAAGCAAGAAGTCCAAAGGTCTGGTGGTCTGTACATTGGCTGGGGACAACACAACATGATCCTTTGTGATCACTTGTGACATTATTGACTGTTGTTTCAACAAAGACTGGACACGACACACCCCTTCGATGTAGGATTCAATGTAGTGCTGATTTTAATGCATCAGACTATACAGGTGTAATTACTTTCTGGTATTTCACTGTGCATTTTAAGCACCGCCCATACTGCAAAATAGATCTACTTTTAGTGGTTTAACACGTTAGGGGTGCAAAGATTATGTATTGTTTATGAACATGGACAAATTCTAATTTATGTCCAGATATGTTTTATAACACCAAATATATTTTGTGTAAATAAATTGTCATAAGATCATCGGAGTTTTCCTAATAATCATTTCCAGTAGGTCATGAGTGAGTGAGGTACCATCTATGTCCAATTTTGAGCCAGTAATGATCCTGATTGGATTCCCCAGGATGATGACATCATACCCATAAACCCATTTGAGCTTAGGGCACTGAGTAAACAACACTCACATGATCAGGTCCATGGGGTGAGTGAAATTGATCATTACCAAGCATATCTCCCCCTGCTGATGACTCACAGTTAAAGAGGTTTTGATTAGCTGAGCAAATGTTACAAAACCAGGTTCAATGGTACAAGAATGACTGGGGACACCGCAGTGGTGACATTTCACTTGTACTGATTGCATCAGATGTGCATGAGGGCTAATCTAGTCCTTTCCAAACTTATACCAGAGTGTTTAGTGTGCTGGAAATATTTATTTTCTCTTACCTGCAGAAATGCTGGTGGTCGGTCAGGCATCGCATCATGGTCACTAGTAAACTTCACCAGCCGCAGGAAGCCTGGGTACGACGGAGCGCTCACCTGCCCCTCAGGAGTGACAAAGAATATCTGTACACCATGAGGGATGTACACCAGCTCCTCTCCTTCTTCTCCCATACTCTGGGGTGACAGAGATGAGTTAGATGTACGACTGTAGAACTCATCCCCAACTAATGACATTTCCCCTGAATCCGTTCCATATGAGACAGATAGGTGGCCGTCAGCAGCCTGAGGAGAGTAAGCTGGGGGCTGTTCCGCTGGGACCACAGGCAGTCTGGTGGGTGAGAGAGGTAGACCCTCACTACTGCATGCTGACACCCCTCCTACAGCTCCTGCTGTCTGGCTGTTAGGAGAAAGTAGCATTGGTGGAGCTGGCTTCTCTGGCTTGTTTTTGGTGGGAAGTTTTGGGTAGAGACCTTCTTCAGACACATCTGTAGCATCAAGGCCAGACACACTGCTAGTGTTTACTGTAGTTGCAGATTCAAAGTCCGAGCTAGTCTCTAGTATGGCCAGGCGAGTGGTGATGTTGTTCAGCGTCTCCTGCATCTTCTGCTGCATCTGCCTGGCTGATTCCCAGGAGCTGCCGACACACTCCTCTCCTTGTGAGGGCACACTAATGGCCCGGAGAAGGTGCTGTCGCCCTCGCTTGTAGAGCTCCAGGGCCTGTGCCTTGTCTCCAGCTTCATCTACTGTGAGTCCTTTATTAATGCACTCAAAAGCCCTCTCATAGCCATCTTTGATAACTTGAAGTCTGGCACTGTCGAATGCATCTTGTTTAGCTTTCTCCATTCCCTCTGCAATGAGACATTAGCTTTATTTACAATTGACCTTATTCATACATACAGCACTAATGATGTCCAGCATGAGAGGGTAGATTGTCACCATTGCTAGAATGTAACACACTTTACGTCATTTAAGGCTTATAGGTTATTCTACTGCTGACTTAACTTCTGCCCCAGTGTTAAGATAACCTTTTTCACAATTAGAAATAGTTTAATATCACTCAGAAAGCAGGCCCGTGTAATTGTATTGACTAGTCTCTCTAACTGCTGTTGATAAAATGAGTTACTAGCTTATTCACTGCAGTTATGTGCGTTTGTTTATCTGGTATAAAAGAGGTCGCTAAAGTTATTATAAAGTTTCCAACACAAACTAACAACAGCTAACGTCTCTGTATACAAGTTCAGCTATTACGCCATGTCATTGTACCAACAGTAACGTAAATATCGAACAGAAGTCTGTTAATAACATGATTAGAATTAGCTCGTTAGCATTAGCTCCTTCATTAGCTTACGGTATCCACGCTTACCCAGTGAGATAAAAACTCCGAAAAACAACTTAATTAGTCAGTTAGCTATCTTGTAGCTAACGTGACGTGTTCTTGTCAAAACGGATCCTTCTAACTATTGAACGGCGTCAGAAACCTTCGCCCTGAGTAAAGTTGTGGTCTGTCGGTACTCGGTAATCGCCAATGGACCTTATAACGACTCTCCAGTGGAATGTAGAAGTCCTGTTACACACTACTCGCCACAATGTTGACCTTTGAAGTATAGTGACAGGATGTATCGCTTCAACGCAAGACAAACTAGTATGCAACGTCATGCATTTGCCACTGACGTGCTCTAAACACTCGGTTTTATTTTGAAAGTATTAGCCGGAAGTAATGCTACCATTGCTGCATCGACGTCCTCTTTGGCTCTACAAACACGGAGGAAAGGGCACCAAGTGCTTGACATACTTTTCATGTTTCTGAGTTAATAAGAGATTTATTTAAGGAATTTATTTCATGAAATATTGCAAGTAAATAGCCAAAATATACATGAAATATATGTTAAACCACAGACTACACATTCTATGGTTTTAATGTGTCCTTTCTGGATGTGATGTGTTTTAATGAACCATTTAATAGTATATTTCTTTGGTTAATGACTTATTAAAATATATTTTTTTAACAGTTGCTATCATCACTTTGAATAAAAGTGTAGCTGAATTGGTATATTGCCTGAAACAAGATTTAATTACTACAAATATGGTTAGTAAATACTACTGCTTAAAGTTGACCCATACAATAAGGTTGTCTTGTGCAATGCCTCTGAAATACGTTTTGAATAAACACTATTTTTAATGTTGATTATTGTACTAAATAGTCTAAAAAGATCAACTCACTAAATGAAAAATACAACAAATTATGTTAACAGATTTCAAGTGGCTTTAATAAAAGTATTGACTTAACCCCTCCCCATCCCTAGTTATTACACTTAAACTTACCTCCATTCTGGACTATACATCTGCATGTACTGTATATTTTTATTTATTTTATTTTCTACTCTGTATTTATGTTTAATATGTTTGTTTGTGTATGTACGCATACCAAGGCAAATCCCACGTACTGTGGCAGTAAAGTCCTTTCTAAATCGGATTAATAAACCAGAAATGCCAATGTTGAAATGCAGTAGGCCTACATGGCAGTCTGCTCTGTAATCCTGACTGACTAAATGAATCCTCACACACAGCTGACATGAAGCACAGAGCAGATTCATTTTTAATACCAGATCAAAATTCAAATGACTTTAAATGCTCCATCCATCACAGGCTACCACAAGTTCAGGTGATCTGTTATCATCTGAACTTTAGGGATGCCAACAGTGATGTGAATTATACTGATGTGTATCGGTTACTCATTGAGTTTCTGCAGAATTAAAAGATGCACCGCAAAATATCTCTGCCTACATTTCCATACTGGTAGGTAGCTCTCTGGAGAGTTCCTGGTTGAGGTCACTAGATGGCAGTGTTGGCTAAACCCTTCTTTTCCACAAAAGGCACTTTCACCTAGCCCTCCAAGCCTTGCTTCTCTCCAAAGCGTGACACAAAACCCTTGTTAGAAAGGGCAGAAAGTAGATGAAAGTTTCAAATGAAATTACATATTTTAGTACAATAATAATATATACAATAATAGATGTCCTGTTGAAAGGATACAGCATTACATGTTAGTTTTCCTTTCCATCACATCTTCTTGGTGTACAGCATGATGCCACTAGAGGTCCCAATTTATTGCGAAAAAAAGGATCTGAAAATATTTGTTTTTACTTTCTGCAGTAGTTGCATAATGCTGGAGCAAAAACAGGAGTTTGAGGATTTCTTTTTTTTAACTGCTATACATCTGTTTTGGAGTTCTGAACATTAAAATATTGATAATAACCCTTACCCTAAGATATTGTTTTTCATCAAGTCAGTTGTATAATCTGTATCATTTCACATTTAGTCTGAATATTTCATACATTGGATACTTTAAAGATTATAATTCTCACCCACTGTCTTCCCAGGCATCACTGTCAATTATTAAATGTGAGATCTAGAATTGTTATACTGCAACAATTTGAAATGCAGGGTAGTTTGCCATTTCCCCCTAGGTGTGGAGTTCAAACATCTGATGAACACTGCCCCCATGTAACTAAAGTGAGTTGAGCAGCAAGATCATTTAGTATAAGAATATACAACCCATGTTATGTAGATACGTTAAACGTTTAACAGTGGTTTAGCCTTACAGTGTGAGTATCTCCCTGTGGAAGAGGTGTTTTAAAGAGAGCAGAAAATAGTGCACAAACGTAATTTTTTTTAACATAAAAATAACAGACCGATCGATCAATAAAGGGGAATGCATGCATGTTTAATATTTCTTTCCTTCACCATCATCTCCAACCTTATTATAATCCTTTTCTAGAGCTGCCATGTCCTGTCTGGCCTCAGAGAACTCTCCCTCCTCCATACCCTCACCCACATACTAGTAAACAACAACAAACAACTACAACTACAGTGACACATTTATTGCTCAAACACAAGGGTACACATCTAAAAACAAATGCAAAACATTGTGCGCCTGTATATTGTAAAGGAAGAACACTTTAAATTTAGATACTTTACTTATTAGTAAGTAGACCCTACTCCTCTCCTTCCTCCTCTCCCTCACCCTCAATAGAGTCAACTCCAACCTCTTCATAATCCTTCTCTAGAGCTGCCATGTCCTCCCTGGCCTCAGAGAACTCTCCCTCCTCCATACCTTCACCCACATACCAATGAACAAAGGCCCGCTTAGCATACATCAGATCAAATTTGTGGTCAAGCCGAGCCCAGGCCTCTGCGATAGCAGTGGTGTTGCTCAGCATGCACACGGCCCTCTGGACCTTGGCCAGGTCTCCACCAGGAACTACAGTGGGCGGCTGGTAGTTGATGCCCACCTTGAAACCAGTGGGGCACCAATCTACAAACTGGATGGAGCGCCTGGTCTTGATGGTGGCAATTGCAGCATTAACATCTTTGGGCACCACATCACCACGATACAAAAGGCAGCAAGCCATGTATTTGCCATGGCGAGGGTCACATTTTACAAACTGATTGGCTGGTTCAAAGCAGGCATTGGTGATTTCTGCCACTGAGAGCTGCTCATGGTAAGCTTTCTCAGCAGAGATGACAGGGGCATAGGTGGCCAGAGGGAAATGGATACGGGGATATGGCACCAAGTTTGTCTGGAACTCTGTCAGATCAACATTGAGGGCACCATCGAAACGAAGGGAAGCAGTAACAGAGGACAAAATCTGACTGATCAACCTGTTCAGGTTGGTGTAAGAAGGACGCTCAATATCGAGGTTCCTACGGCAGATATCGTAGATGGCCTCGTTATCCACCATGAAGGCACAGTCAGAGTGCTCCAGGGTGGTGTGGGTTGTCAGGATGGCGTTGTAGGGCTCCACCACAGCGGTGGATACCTGGGGAGCTGGGTAGATGGCGAACTCCAGCTTGGACTTCTTGCCATAGTCGACAGACAGACGCTCCATCAGCAGCGAGGTGAAACCAGAGCCGGTCCCACCTCCGAAGCTGTGGAAAACCAAGAAGCCCTGAAGGCCAGTGCACTGGTCAGCCTGAGGACAGAGATGGAGAGACAGTGATCACATATGACATATGCCATTAAATTTAATATGTGAAAATTAGATGAATCCTTCTTGACATTTAGTTACCCACCAGTTTGCGTATTCTGTTCAGCACCAGGTCGATGATCTCTTTGCCGATGGTGTAGTGTCCACGGGCGTAGTTGTTGGCAGCATCTTCCTTGCCGGTGATCAGCTGCTCAGGGTGGAACAGCTGGCGGTAGGTCCCAGTGCGCACCTCATCTAAAGAGACAGATTTATCAGAAATCACTTGAGGGTTTGACTTGATAAATAAGGTAACTATGGCATCTATATATTTGAATCGAGTTTACCAACAACAGTGGGCTCCAGGTCCACAAAAAGTGCTCTGGGGACATGCTTTCCAGCTCCAGTCTCACTAAAGAAGGTGTTGAAGGAATCATCTCCTCCTCCGCAAGTCTTGTCGCTGGGCATCTGTCCATCTGGCTGGATTCCATGTTCCAGGCAGTAAAGCTCCCAGCAGGCATTCCCAATCTGGACACCAGCCTGACCAACGTGGATGGAGATACACTCACGCTGTGGAAAATAAGAACAAGTTTACTTACCAGTACGCATTATTTTAGACATGTGACAATGGAAAAGAAAACCAAACGGTATACTCATGCTCAACAAGTTGTAACATTTACTGTGAAATATTGCCAGGCATCCAAATTAAGAATCTAAATTAAATATATATGTTGAAGGTATGGCAGTTGAACAAGTGTAAAGGACAAAGCTTCTTGGCGTTACAGTGGATAGTAGGGGAGGAAGGGTACGTGTATTCGTATGGAAACGGTACTATATGTAAATAAATATAAAATTTCTGCGGAGGGACATAATCTGTAACCTTTTATAGGGTTATATATCAGCTATTTGCCTGATTCATTCATTTTATTAGAAAAAAAGTGAGTGGCAGTCAGGCCCTTTGTTTCATTTAGGCGGCAGAGGAATGTTACTATTGAACCAGAGACGATTTGCACACGGCACAGTCAGACAGAAAGCTTTAGCTAGCTAGCTAGCTAGGTTAACGTTAATTTAAATTATAGCTAGGCGCTGTCTTTTTTACGAATTAATTAATTTTAAAAAAATAACACAATTAAAACGTAACATTTTCATAAAACCCGAAACGTTGTTAAGTTATATTTTTATACTTATACTTCTTGTACTCACCATGTTTCCTGACGCTGCTTTAAACGGGTTATGAGAGAGTAGTTAGCTAGCTAATGTAAGACTGATTTAACCGTCACAGCTGCCTGCACTTTTAAGAGAACGGTTGGTGTTGCTAGGCGAGTCTGCGGTTACTATGGGAAAAGAGCAGCTGAATCCGATTGGTCGAGGGTCACAAGAGCTCCTTTCCTATTATTTAAAAGAAAACATTAATCTTCATCACAGTGTTATACATAGACTGTAAAAAAATAACGGTTAGACCTAGAAATAAAATTGTATTTATTAATATTGATTTCTTTGTTACCATGGATGATACTCATAGATATATCCAATTATTCTTTCTAAACCGTATTTCTCCCTTTGTTTTGAACATTTATTATTTTTTTCATAAATTACTCTTCTGCTCAAAGAAACCAGTATTATACTATTTATCAGCCGTATTATTCAGAAACAATTATTTATTGGGTTTGAAAATTAAACCAAACAATACATAAGCACCAGTTTATATTCTAAAAAAAAGATGGAAATTAAAACACTAAATGGATGTGTTCTCTATAATTTATTAATTCATTAATGTGATGTAATGTTTTTAACTGCCATTCCTGTACCCACTGGCAATTATTGGCCTTAATGAGAATGAGGAATGAGATCTCCACTATAGAGCAAAATTATTTTTATGAGCATGTCAAACACTTGATTTCCTGCATACCGGTGAATTTTTCTGCAACAATTTTGGCATTTTACGGATCAGTGTCTTTATTTATGTGTAGGAAATTATAATAGTTTTTTTGGAGGGGGGTTGTAATCTGTGGAAGGCTACTTTAGTGACCTAAAATCACAAATAAGATGATTTATATTTACTAATAATACGTTGGATTCATGTTTTTTTAAACTTTAAAAAAAACAACATCCCAAGTTACCCCCTGCAGGAACTCTGAGGACCCCCCTAGGGGTTTACACTGTCCAAATATAGCACAAGAGTGATATATGACTATAACCTGCAGGGGGCATCAAATCCTATCTCAAATGGAAAAATATGATGAGACATGGAAATGGTGAAAAAAAAAGTGGTGTTTATATTATATGTGGTTTCAAGTTCATCAAAATCTCTGAGCATGGAAATGATTAGGCCATAAATGTGCCACTAAGGGCCATTTAATTTCCAGCATATGAGCATTAAAGAGAAAAGGCTGCAGGCATTAAAAGTCAAATAAACATGCATCTGAAAAGTCCCTTTTTCACAATCTTTCATGTCCCTGTTTTATTATTCTCACTGCTGCCAGCCCATGATAGTCGTTGAATGATAATAATATATAATATAATGAACATCAGTCTCATCCCCATGCAGTTTGACTGACTGGACATACACATAAGGAGGTAATTCTTCATGGCTTTCGAACTGATTGTATCCTTTTTGCAGCAGGAACTATGTCACCACAATGATTTTTTTTGTCTCTCATCACAAATAAAGCACGTTCATTTTAAAGGAATTTAAGCTCTTGTCCCATAAAGTTAACTTTCCTTGTTTACTATTGTGCATTTTATCAAAATTGCAATTCAAAGAGAATTTGTCGATGATTCTCATTTGAGTAAACTTATAGATAATGCACCACACAGTATTTCTAGCCCTACTTTTTCTGTTTTTAGTTGCAGCTCTCACATTCTTCACATTCTATGGTTAATGTGCCTCAGAGATGCAGTGACTATACCGCAAATAAACTGCATGTCTTCATATTGTTGACTATTTTGCTAGCTGATCTTCCATGAAGAAGTTGTAAATTCACTATACTTTGTCGTGGTGAGCTCAACAACAACACAAGTCTGGAACTGAAACAGGCTGATGATGCTCGCCTTTCATGTTGGTTCACATGTGAGCAACACATGTGCTCTTCATTGTTTTTGCAAGGCCGATTTCTTTTAAACCTAAAGACCAATACATATGGTTTTGGTAAGAGCAAACATATTTCAAGAAGACATGTAAATAATAATGTTTCTTTTTAGTGGAAGGAAGCAGAGACAGCCACTAATCATCACTAATCATTCTAGCTGCAGTTAAAAGTTGACGCCATGTCTGATTTATCATTTTACTAGCTATGGTCAATACACCACACTACGTCTTCTTGTCTACATGGTCAGTTTTTAACTTGAACTTTTCTTCAAATCTTTTACTAGTGTCTATGTCTAGTTAAGTAATGATTATTCCATTTTTTATATATTGTGTATCCTGTTGTACTTGCACTGGCAAGGAAATTGTACTGACCTTCTCTTGCACTATGATTTTTTTTCTTACAGATTATTTTTTGGCATTTTCGGCCTTTGTTTATAGAACAGCTGAAGACACAAAAGGGGAGAAAGAGAGGGGGGAATGACATGCAGCAAAGGGCCACAGGTTAGAGTCAAACTCACGGCCGCTGTGTCAAATAGTAAGCCTCTTTATATGGGTGCACGCTCTACCAGGTGAGCCACCCATGGGCCCCCAGTGCACCTTTCTGCATGTATTTTTTTCCACACAGATTGGCATGTTGTCCTCGTGTCAAGTTGACCTGTTTTCCCATATCAATGTTCTTTTTAATTCCCCAAAATAACATAATTGCTTCCACATAACACTCTTTGCCAAGTAAACATTTCTACTTTCATTAATTTTGGGGTGTCTTATTCAATTTTATAGCATTTGTAGAAAAATAATTGAAGTGTTTTTGAAATAGTATTGAGTAAAAGTTGACACATTCCTGTCTGTGATTATCCATCAACATCCATTACTTTAATTTTAGTCCAAATAATTCCTAATTTCTTCTTTTCTAACTCTAACATTAGGTGTAATTTCCATTAAATTAGGTTTATTGACCATAAATTCCAAAAATAACTGTAAAACTAAAGTTAATAAGTTAGTGTTATGTAGTATTGAAAACAAAAAAAGTGACAAACATTGAAGAAAAACATCAAAATTGTTTAATAAAAGTACAAAACTTTAATTGAAAACATTGATTTTCAATTTTGACGGGAAGATAACAACAAGGGTTAAACATGTTACAATCTAACTTAACTTATAACATGACATACTATTGATATCTTCCCTTGTGTTTTTGTACTATGGATGTGTGTGTGGATGTCATATTTCTGTGTGTCTATGTGTATGGATGTGTATGAGCTATTGGACACCTTAATTTCCTTCGGGATAAATAAAGTATCTCAATATCTCTACCATTCTCTTATGATTATTGTAATTTTTTACACTTATGTAATGTCGTATTAGCCTTTTTGCATGCAATAGTAATTAAAAGCTATATTTAGAAGTAGGCTGGCTGCTAGTTATCTACTGTATCTATGATGGTGACAATGGTGTTATGACTCAGATGGACTCCCAAGACAAGATGGTGCTCACCCAGCTGGCCAATAGGAACATGGCCCCGTCAATGACCATAGACCATATATACAGTCTAAGCCAATGACACTATAAGTCCTGAGACCAGAGCAAGAAACGGCATCGAGAGCAAAGACTCAGGTTTTGAGAGCGAGAAGAAAAACATTTTGAGAGAAACACTTTTTTTTTAGAGAACTTTTTACAGAACGACTGTAGAACTCATCCCCAACTAATGACATTTCCCCTGACTCCGTTCCATATGAGACAGATAGGTGGCCGTCAGCAGCCTGAGGAGAGTAAGCTGGGGGCTGTTCCGCTGGGACCACAGGCAGTCTGGTGGGTGAGAGAGGTAGACCCTCACTACTGCATGCTGACACCCCTCCTACAGCTCCTGCTGTCTGGCTGTTAGGAGAAAGTAGCATTGGTGGAGCTGGCTTCTCTGGCTTGTTTTTGGTGGGAAGTTTTGGGTAGAGACCTTCTTCAGACACATCTGTAGCATCAAGGCCAGACACACTGCTAGTGTTTACTGTAGTTGCAGATTCAAAGTCCGAGCTAGTCTCTAGTATGGCCAGGCGAGTGGTGATGTTGTTCAGCGTCTCCTGCATCTTCTGCTGCATCTGCCTGGCTGATTCCCAGGAGCTGCCGACACACTCCTCTCCTTGTGAGGGCACACTAATGGCCCGGAGAAGGTGCTGTCGCCCTCGCTTGTAGAGCTCCAGGGCCTGTGCCTTGTCTCCAGCTTCATCTACTGTGAGTCCTTTATTAATGCACTCAAAAGCCCTCTCATAGCCATCTTTGATTACTTGAAGTCTGGCACTGTCGAATGCATCTTGTTTAGCTTTCTCCATTCCCTCTGCAATGAGACATTAGCTTTATTTACAATTGACCTTATTCATACATACAGCACTAATGATGTCCAGCATGAGAGGGTAGATTGTCACCATTGCTAGAATGTAACACACTTTACGTCATTTAAGGCTTATAGGTTATTCTACTGCTGACTTAACTTCTGCCCCAGTGTTAAGATAACCTTTTTCACAATTAGAAATAGTTTAATATCACTCAGAAAGCAGGCCCGTGTAATTGTATTGACTAGTCTCTCTAACTGCTGTTGATAAAATGAGTTACTAGCTTATTCACTGCAGTTATGTGCGTTTGTTTATCTGGTATAAAAGAGGTCGCTAAAGTTATTATAAAGTTTCCAACACAAACTAACAACAGCTAACGTTTCCGTATACGAGGAGACGGGTATGGCTGCAGCCTGGAGCATCCCATGTCATCCGTCCCGTCTCATACGGTCTCGTCTCATGCGGAGGTGTGTCCAACGGTAGATCCAGAGGGTCAAAATTACGATTTCGCGAATAATTTTCCAGATTGAGTCACGGGTAAATTCGTGACCACATTTGTTGCCATCAATTGAAAAACGTTAAAAAACTGTTAAAGTAACAATTTTGCCATAACCTACATGTAGTTTGCTCATTTCTGAATGTTATGCTTGTGTTGTTCCATATTAACGTGGCTACATCTGATGAAACCGGCATCAGCGACTCAGCCGTTTCTGCCAACTAACGGCAGGATCTCTTGAGGAGGGATAACAATCCACGATCTGCACACACAACAAGACTACAAAAATAAACATGTTACACGCTTTCCAAGACTTTTTAATTGTATATTCTATATTGTTTTCACACTTCATCGGGACATTGCTGCAAATACAACTGCTTATCAGCATGGCGAGAGCATTCGACTGTAGCTCTACAGTCGCGGCCTCGGTTGTCGGGTCTCTGGGACCCGGGGCAGAATGCTGTCAGGTCTCTGGGACCCGGGGCAGAATGCTGTCAGGTCTCTGGGACCCGGGGCAGAATGCTGTCAGGTCTCTGGGACCTGGGGCAGAATGCTATCGGGTCTCCGGGACCCAGGGCAGAATGCGGTTCTATTTTTCTACTACCGCTTCAGGTCTCTGGGACCCGTCTTGCATTCGACTGCGTATCTCTGCCGCCACGGTCTGGGGCCAGGATGCGATTGAATTTTTCTTCCACTTCCGCCAGCGGTTCTATTGTATTTTGTGTTGTATGTATTTTTTTTTAACTAAACCAAATGCTTGAACTCTGTCAGGAGGGAAATTCCTTATAGCTGCAACTTGGATCAAAGATGCAGCCATAGAAGGATTTTTTCAGCCATAGAAGGAATCACCTGCATTTTTTTAGAGACAGACATATATTTTTAAATATTTAAAAACACACCAAATATTTTATTCATTAGCATGATAGTTGACGTGAGCTTTAACTTTGAAACGAGGGATATTAGTATTTTATTCCAGATGCAAGCTTTTATTTTGAAAAGTAGAAACTCGGGGATGGCAGAAGGATTTTTTTTAGTTTGCCTATAATCTGCATTTATTTTATAGATATATGTTTTTATTCATCAGTATGATAGTCTGCATTTATCTTATAGCCATGTTTAGTTAAAAAAACAAAGATATTTTATTCTTGTATAACGGCAATCATATAAATGAATTAAAAAAAAAAAATTCGCGATTTGCATTTTTGACCCTCCGGATTTACCGTTGGACACGCCTCCGCATGAGACGAGACCGCATGAGACGGGACAGATGACATGGGACGCTCCAGGCTGCAGCAATATACTCTTGGGGCGCTGTCCTGGAGGAGCAGCTCCTGTGGAGGTTTAGGGAAGACCATCTTTTTCTCACGATAGCAACGGGCCTCTTTAGTCGCCATCAGTACGGCCTGTTGACGCTGTGCAGGGGCTTCTGGGTTGACGATGCGGATTACTGGGGCGGCCACCTTCACTTATTAATACTGAAATGCACTTAGACACAGTAACAGCACAACATTAGTATTTTAACATCATTTTAAATTATTATATATTCAGTTTCTAATATGACAATGCATGTTAGTGTACAAAAGGTCAGTGATCAGAGCAGGATGACAACTGCTTAACCCTGATTCTTCAGATGAAGATAACTTTGAGGTGGAGGACAGATAACTTCTGAAGTTGACATTTGATCCACTTTTCAGCCCATTTACCTCTGGCAAAGTTTGTATGCCATATCTCATAATCAGTTAAAAATCCTTTGCCCCAAAAGTTGCCAGTAAAACTTGTCTATCTGACAATTTCTATCTTATTCAATGCATTCATCAGAGGGCATATGCTGTTATGGCACCAACAGAAACATGAATTAGGTTAGTAATGTGTAAAAAGTTAATGCTTTGTTACAGCAACAATAACTTTATTCTACATGATTTTTCAGCCAGTAGAAGAATTTAATGACAACTAGGCTGACTAAGCTTTGTCTGTCATGACAGTACTATAATTAGGGATTCTATCACTCTGGGGACTGTCTTTATTATTATAATTATTATTATTATTATTCACTGTCTTTACAGCCATCTGAAGGCAACATTTACAGTATTTGGAGAGAGAGGGAGGAGAAGACGTCCTGGGCCACTAGCCAAGTTTAGTGAATAGTGTTGTGATATGGAGCTAGAATTGTTTCTTATTACATGAAAGAAGAAGAAAAGTTCTGAGAGAGAAAGTTTTCATACCAATTACAAAAAAAATCTCTCTCAAAATACTTTTTTAAACTCTCAAATATATATTTTTTGCTATCAGTGTGAAAAAAATTCCCTAATTTTTTTCTCCTCTCACAGAACAAAATCTGTCTCAAAGTATTTTTTTAAGCTCGCAAATATGTATTTTTTGCGACTTTCATGTGACGGTGTGTGTGTGTGAATATATATATATATATACTGTAACATTATTCGATATAAATATTGTTGTAACGTTAGTGTTTAGCTAGCTAACAAATACAATGTAATTTAAAAGGCCTCCGAGTAACGTTAACGTAGGCCGAGGACGGAGATTTGACCAAGACACTGACATTTAACTAACGTTAGCAGTAGCCTTAAGGTAACCGGCGTACGCTATTAACAATATACCGTAGTGGGTACACAACAAATACAATTTAACATATTATTTATAATGACTCAGCGGTAACTTTAACGGTAAGCTAACGTTACCTGTCAAGGAGTCGACGAGCTAGCTAGCTAGCTAGTTAACCTAGCTATAGCTAGCTTGAGCTGATACCATTGACTAGCTAGCTTTCCCAAACCATCAAAAAATCAACTGGGCAGTACTTAAACAGTGAGTGTAATAAAGAATACATTAGTTCAGGCTTAGTAAAAATATAAGCAGTGAGTGTTATAAAAATATATTTCATTCAGACTTACCAGAAATACTGTAGGATACGGTCACTATACAGCTCGGTCGACCTCAGCGGCAGGGTCAGCTTTGAATGTCGGCGTGTGATTGGTTGTCTACGCTCGTACGGAAGTCCAATCAGAACGCGTAATGCGCGACTAGACGTAACTAGACGTAGCAAGACGTAGGCGTAGACCGATATGTTTTTATTTAAAATCCAAAACATAACAACAGACCATGGTTGTCTAAGCTACAGTGGAACAGACTTCCTTCTACAAAATATTTTGCAGAGGTAAGTCGCACGTTACAGTTGAGCTAAAACTACTTGTTTTACTCAACTTTTTCTGTTTAGTAGAGCCTCATCGAGTGGGGAACAAGTACATTTACTTTTATCTGTCAAATAAATAAAACCCTTTTTAGCAATTACATATATTCCAACTATCAGATGTGCTGAAAACAGAAATGTCTTGTCGTGTTACAGTAAAGGTGTATTTGAGTTAGTCGTAGAAAACACTGCTTTTAATGTGATTTTATTATTTTTTATTGCTATTAGAAATATTGTCTAATATTATCATTAGCCCAGAGACGGACTGGCCCTCTGAAACTAATATATATATAATATAAGTAATGAAATTATGACAATAATTTGTGTTGTTATTTTTCAAAATGTTATTATCTATATATACACTACCCATATTTCTAAGCGTAACAAGGACTTCTTTGATTGGTCCAATAAGTCGCTGTTGCCATGGAAATGTATACAGTCCATGTACCCGTGTACAATAGTTTGTATGATAGTACAATGATAGTTTCAAGATGTTTTATAAGCGCCGAATCCATTATTATTATTAATTATCACCGACCACCACCAAGAGGGGGAGGGAGGGGGCGAGAAAACGAGACAAAGAGAGAGAAAACAAAGAAAGAAGTGTTGCCAGGTCCGTTTTTTGATCCCAGTCCGTCACTGTAGCCTAGGTTACCAGTTGCAGCTATTGTACGTTAATGGATAAATGTACTGTATACAGTGGTGCTCATACGTTTATGAAGCCATGCTAAAGTTGACCAAAAAGTGGAATAAAGAATCATCTTTTGGAAATTGATCTTAATGCCTTAATTATGAAAAATCCAACCTTTAAGGGCACCCATTTTCTTTATGAATGAATAATGTATTGTGAATAAATGAATGTTCTTCTTTAAAATACATAGGGCATTAGTATACACACCCCTATGTTAAATTCCCATGGAGGCAGGCACATTTCTATTTTTAAAGGCCAGTTATTTCACGAATCAGGATACTATGCATCCTGATAAAGTTCCCTTGGCCGTTGGAATTAAAATATTCCATACACATCATCACATACCTAGAGATTGGCATGGTTTTATTTCAGTTAGCCTAATAGCTGGTTTGATTTGCATTGAGAGATGATCTTATGGAAAGTTCCCCATGCCTATCTCTATGTGTGGTGGAGGCTATGTGATGATGTGGGGTTATTTTAATTCCAAAGTCCAAAATATCTACCTGCCTCTATGGGAAATTAACATAAGTGTGTACTTACTTATGCCCCCTGTATTTTAAGGAACAACATTAATTTATTATGCATTGTAAATTCACAAACAAAATTTGTGTCCTTAAAGGTTGGCTTTTTTATTTTATTTTTAATTAAGACATCAAGATCAATTTTCAAAATATGTTTTTTCATTCCTCTATTTAGTCAACTTTAGCATGGGTTTATAAACTCATGACTACAACTGTATGTGTCTATCATACATTAATACCTGACTGATTTATTTTAAAGTACATTATACTGTAGTCTTATGATTATAAGAGACGTTTAGCATTTTTGTTATCACGCACAGTGCAATAATGTTGTGTGACCAGATACATATTTCTCGGTTTATTTAAGTTCAGTTAGACGGTTTATTTAAGTGAAATAACTTGCTTAGTGTGCTGCTTAAAAAAATAATGTGATTATCAGTGAAGTAATTGCTGTGTGTGTTTGTGTGTTTGTACTTGCAGTTTCAATACATCAGTATAAAAACGATTCATCAAGAAAATGCTTAGATCCAATTCTGGACCGAAATCATTTGCAAGACCTCGGCCTTCAGGAGGTAGGTACTCTTCTTCGAAGAAGTCCAAACAAAGGTGTGAGAGACCTTTGTCTCCTGAAGACCTCAACCCTCCCACCATCTTGAGGGAGCACGGACAAAGGGGTGAGGGCCCTTTGTCTAGTGGAGGCACCAACCCTTCTGCCACCATGAAGGGGCACAGGCATTGGGGTGAGGGCCCTTTGTCTTGTGCAGAGAACCCGCCCTCGACCACCGGACAGCAAGAACAAAGGGATGTGACCTCTTTGTTCTTCGTTGGCACCAACCCTTCTACCACCGTGAAGGAGCACAGGCAAAAGGGTGAGGGCCCTTTGTCTTGTGCAGACAACAAGGCCTCTACCACCAGGCACCGACTACTAAGGGCTGTGAGATTTTTCTCTTCTGATGAAGTCAAGGCTGTTACTCCAATGCGGAAACAAGCATGGAGGAGTGAGAGCATCTTGTCTTCATCTTCTGAAGACAACCAGCCTTCTACCACGAGGAGGGAGCAACCACAAAGTCCTGTGTCCTTCATAGAAATCAACCTTTCTACCACCTTGAGTCAGGATGGACAAAGTGGTGGCAGCCCGTCCTCTACATCTTCATCTTATGAAGATGACGAGCCTTCTACCACGAGGAGGGAGCAAGAAAGAAAGGCTGAGAGCCCTTCTTCTTCTGATGAAGTCGAGCCTTTTGCTCCAATGCGGCTTCAGGCATGGGGGAGTGAGAGCTCTTCGTCTTCCTCTTCTGAAGAAGATGAGCCTTCTACTCCAAGGCGGCAGCAAGAAGAAAGGGCTGAGAGCCCTTCTTCCTCTTCTGAAGAAGAAGAGGCGTCTACCACCAGGCAGCAAAAGCAAAAGAATGTGAGCTCTTTGTTTTGCGTCGGCACCAACCCTTCTACCACCATGAAGGAACACGGGGAAAGTGGTGAGAGCTCTTCGTCTTCCTCTGAAGAAGACGACCAGCCTTCTACGACGAGCAGGCAGCAACAACAAAGTCCTGTGTCCTTCCTAGAGATCAACCTCTCTACCACCTTGAGTCAGGATGGACAAAGTGGTGGCAGCCCGTCCTCTACATCTTCATCTTATGAAGACGACGAGCCGGCTAATAGCTTTTTATCCATCCATCTGAGTGAAAGAGGGAACTTAGGGGATGCAAGAAAAAATGAGGCAACAGAAAGAGTAAAAAGAGAAAGAGAGAGCTGTGAAGAGATGAAGAACAAGAACCAGGAGGAGGAGAGGAAAACTTTTGGTCTGCTTTCAAGGATTTACATTTGGTGGCTCAACCGCAAGATAGACCGCATGGCTAGAGAAATCCAGTCAACCGTCGTTGATGAGCGGAACCTCCTGCGTCACGGTAAGAAAGCTACTGTGTGATATTACATTACATTGAAATGTTAAGGTACATTGTGTTCATTAGAGGCGTTGCTCTGTGTGTTTTGGAGTTTTGGAGAGAGCCAGGTTAGCAACTTCTTGTCATTATAACAATGAGTTTAAAATTGTAAAACTCAGTTAAGCTAAGATAGCTCTTATCTCACTTAATGTTGCCAGGCCAACATGCCTTTTTAACAACTTGCAATAAAACAAATCTGTTGACTATTTATTTTTGGGAGGGGTGCGAGTGTACAACTGGACTCCACACTTAACCTTTCATATTCTGTTGTTTACAGGTCCCCTTAATTCACAGAAAATGGCAGAAAAAGAACGACTGCTTGACCGAAGGACGAAGCTGGTTGTGTACAAACGCAGACAAGAATTTAAGGTGGAGAGGGAAGTGAGGAAGCAAAGACTGAAGGTAAAGAGGACGGAAGAAAAGGTTTTGAAGATGGCGAATATCTCAGAGTTATGCGACAACCCAGAAAGGCCAACGCCAGACAGACGTAGACATAAGTTATATAGCATTTAAGAGAAAAGGAGAGCAATCAGAAAAATGGCACCAAATAGAAAGAGATTTGACAAAACTGAAGTAAAGAAAAGTTAAAAATTCTATTAAAACATTAGCAACCACCATCAAATATCCTCCCAACCACCTGATAACACCCTAGATGCTTTAATTCAATTACAAAATGATTAGCCCCCCTTATGAAATTATACAAATCTCTTGATTTCTCAAGATCCAAAATTATTAGCCCCCAGGTCATTAATATATTGTAATAATGGCCTGGGGGCTAATATTATATTAAAAGTGTACCCTTTCTGAGCCATAACTGACAACAAGCTCTTAGAGTAGTTCTTTACTAGGATGGCTCAGGTCTCCTGAGGGATTTTGGCCCATTCTTCTATTGCAAATTGTTCCAGCTGGTCTAAATTGCGTGGTTTCCGAGCATGGACATTCCCTTTGAGCCCCCGCCACAGATTCTCAATAAGATTGAGGTCTGGGCTCTGTGTGGGCCACTCCAGGACCTTGGTTTTGGTATCATTCAGGAACTGTTGGACCAATTTCGATGTATGCTCTGGGTGATTGTCATTTTGGAAGACCCAGCGACAATCTAAGGATAGACTACAGATTTCTGCACATTGTCCGTCAGAATTTCAACATAATTTTCCTTTTCCGTGATGCCATGCACCCGAACAAGGCTCCCTGGTCCTGAGGCTGCAAAACAGCCCCACAGCATGATGCTCCCCCCACCATGTTTAACTGTGGGAACCGTGTTCTTATGGTTGAAGGCCTCTCCCTTTCTTCGCCAATCCTGAGCAACATCCATGTGCCCAACCAGTTCCAGTTTAGTCTCATCAGACCCAAGCGCAGACTTCCAAAACTCATCTTTACCTTTTAAATGTTCACTGGCAAACCTCAGTCTGGCTGTGATGTGCCGCTCTTTGAGTAAAGGGGTTCTTCTGGGACGATGGCTCTGAATCCCACCACGATGAAGAGCCCTCACGTCTGTGTTCCTTGAAACATCAACTCCAGAAGAGGCTAGGTCAGCAACAATCATCTTGCTGACATCTCTGACTATTTTCCTCTCCACAGTTCTTGCGTGTGCTTACGACCACGCCCAGGTTTGTTTCTTACAGAATTTGTCTCCTTGTACTTGCAACGTACAGGAATGGCTATAAGGGGGAAGGCTATACTGCCATTTCCAAGCATTTGGAAATGGCAGTATAGCCTTCCCCCTTATCATCAGCCTCCACTCTCTTCTTTCTGACCTTAAGACTGATTTCCTTTGTCTTTGGCATGGTGAGTATATGTAGTTGTAGTACTAGTTTTCAGTTGCCTCTCAATGATGTGTTTAAGTGCACTATGCATTGGAATCCTTTTACCCTGATTAAATGCCCAGGTGTTGTTAGGAAGCCAATTGACTGCACAGGTGTTGTTTTAAAGCTGATTGGTTAATTAGCTTTGTTTTGAAAGCAAAAATTCACATGGTGGCTAATATTTTTGACCACCCCATTTTCACTATATTTGATGTAAAGTAAGCCTAAAAATGTATTTTATATTCCAAAATGTACCAGAAGCTACTAAAGAGCATTGGTGAATGTTTGATCATATCAAGTTTTATTGAGGCTTTGTGCCAGACATGTTATAGCCCAATGTGTTATGTTATGTGTGTTATGTGGGCAGCTGTTGTCTTCCTGTGTGTGTCTCTCCCCTTTTCCCCCACTGTGTCTGTGTGTGTGTATGTGTGTACGGCCGGTCGATCTACCTCTCTGCACAGCTGCTGGTTATTCCACTTACCAACTCTACAGTATTTATTCCTGGGTGAAGCTCACCCCCGGCGCCAGATCGATGCACCTACCAGTGAGGTAACTTGGCTTAACTACTTGGTAACTACAGTCTTGACTCAATGTTCCCCCCTTTTATCTTTTGCTTTGTCAGGGTTAGGGTTTACATACAATTCATAAACAGCAAAAGGTGGTGCTTTTGTTAACGTCCTGTTTTCCCTGTCCAGACCTACGCCTCCAGACCTGTTGCCGTGGCTCATCACGCTCAAGCCTTCCTACCTTCCCTCTTGGATTCCAGAAAGAAAGTTTGGATCCAGCACTGCCTGCCCTCCTCGGCCCCTATCCAGCTCGGAGTCAGCCTACCTTGTGTTTTCTGTCCTTGGCTGCTGTAAGTACAGAAGTTACATTAAAACGTTTTAATGGGGCTTTGTTGGGGCAACGTGACCAGCTAATTCGTACTGTAATGGCTCACAACCACCAACTGCTAGGCGTGGGAATCACCAGACGCCTCCCGATACGATATCATCAAAATATCATATTCTTACGATTTAAAAAATATTGCAAAATTCTGCGATATAGTATATTGAATTCAGAATCTTTTCTCCAACTTCTAATTTTTACCAATTTCAATTGATATCGCTCTGCAGTTTATTGTGGAGGTGGATGCTTCTGACTGGGGGGGTGGGAGCCGTCCTTTCCCAACGCTCCCCCACAGACCAGAAGCTTCACCCTTGTGCCCTCTTTCCAAGAAATTGTCTCCCGCAGAAAGAAACTACAATGTTGGAAACCGAGAACTGTTGGTCTGCACCAACCATGGAAACTTGGCATTCATCCAATCCACCAAAAGACTCAACTCACGTCAAGCCAGGTGGGCCCTGTTCTTCAGAAGGTTAAAAAAAATTGTTTTGACATACAGACCAGTCCTACATATATTCCGTCCCCATGGAATACCTGTGGACATTGTGTCTGATAGAGGCCCACAGTTTGTTGTGTCATGGTTGTCTTGCTACTGTATGCCTAAAATTTCCTTTTGGATGAGTAAATTATCTATCTATCTATCTATCTATCTATCTATCTATCTATCTATCTATCTATCTATCTATCTATCTATCTATCTATCTAGGGTGCCATCCTCAAACCATGGGTCGGACTGAGAGAGCCAACCAGGACCTAGAAGCATCCCTTCGTTGTGTGTCTGCTCAGCGTCCGTCCTCCTGGACCAACATCTGCCGTGGATAGAGTATGCCCACAACTCCCTGACCACCTCCGCCACTGGCTTCTCACCTTTTGAGGTCGCCCTGGGATACCAACCCCCCCCCCTGTGTTTCCTGCTCAGGAGAGGGGACTGGCTGTTCCCTCGGTTCAGGAGAACCTAAAGTAAAGTTTGGAGCGACGCCCAGGAAGCCCAGCTCAACAAAGCCAAACTCACCACCGGAGCCAGATCGTTGCACCTACCAGTGTGGTAACTTGGCTTCCAGTTGAACTTTTTAGTCTTAGTGTTATATTCCTGGTGCTTTTGTTAACATCCTGTTTTCCCTGTCCAGACCTACACTTCCAGACCTGTTGCCGTGGCTCATCACGCTCAAGCCTTCCTACCTTCCCTCTTGGATTCCAGAAAGAAAGTTTGGATCCAGCACTGCCTTCCCTCCTCGGCCCCTATCCAGCTCGGAGTCAGCCTACCTTGTGTTTTCTGTCCTTGGCTGCTGTAAGTACAGAAGTTACATTAAAACGTTTTAATGGGGCTTTGTTGGGGCAACGTGACCAGCTAATTCGTACTGTAATGGATCACAACCACCAACTGCTAGGCATGGGAATCACCAGACAAATTTTTTTTTTGACATACAGACCAGTCCAACATGTATTCCGTCCCCATGGAATACCTGTGAACATTGTGTCTGATAGAGGCCCACAGTTTACTTCTTGTTTCTGGAAAGTTTTTTGTACTGCTTTGGGTGCATCTGTAATTCTGTCCTCAGTCATTGCATTTCTGTGAGTGATTTTTTATTTTTTATTTTTATTCTTAGGTATGTGTGTGATATATGTGCATATATGTGTTTGTTGTGTAATGGTTGTCTTGTTACTGTATGCCTAAAATTTCATTCGGGATGAATAAAGTATCTATCTATCTATCTATCTATCTATCTATCTATCTAGGGTGCCATCCTCAATCCATGGGTCGGACTGAGAGAGCCAACCAGGACCTAGAAGCATCCCTTCGTTGTGTGTCTGCTCAGCGTCCACCGGAGCCAGATCGTTGCACCTACCAGTGTGGTAACTTGGCTTCCAGTTGAACTTTTTAGTCTTAGTGTTATATTCCTGGTGCTTTTGTTAACGTCCTGTTTTCCCTGTCCAGACCTACGCCTCCAGACCTGTTACCGTGGCTCATCACGCTCAAGCCTTCCTACCTTCCCTCTTGGATTCCAGAAAGAAGGTTTGGATCCAGCACTGCCTGCCCTCCTCGGCCCCTATCCAGCTCGGAGTCAGCCTACCTTGTGTTTTCTGTCCTTGGCTGCTGTAAGTACAGAAGTTACATTAAAACGTTTTAATGGGGCTTTGTTGGGGCAACGTGACCAGCTAATTCGTACTGTAATGCATCACAACCACCAACTGCTAGGCGTGGGAATCACCAGACAAATTGTTTTTTTTTGACATACAGACCAGTCCAACATGTCCTCCGTCCCCATGGAATATCTGTGGACATTGTGTCTGATAGACGCCCACAGTTTATTTCTCGTTTCTGGAAAGTTTTTGTACTGCTTTGGGTGCATCTGTAATTCTGTCCTCAGTCATTGCATTTCTGTGAGTGATTTTTGATTTCTAATTTTTATTCTTAGGTTTGTGTGATATATGTGTGTATATGTGTTTGTTGTGTAATGGTTGTGTTGCTACTGTATGCCTAAAATTTCATTCGGGATGAATAAAGTATCTATCTATCTATCTATCTATCTATCTATCTATCTATCTATCTAGGGTGCCATCCCTAAACCATGGGTCGGACTGAGAGAGCCAACCAGGACCTAGAAGCATCCCTTCGTTGTGTGTCTGCTCAGCGTCCGCCCCCTCGGACCAACATCTGCCGTGGATAGAGTACGCCCACAACTCCCTGACCACCTCCGCCACTGGCTTCTCACCTTTTGAGGTCGCCCTGGGATACCAACCCCCCCCCCCGTTTCCTGCTCAGGAGAGGGGACTGGCTGTTCCCTTGGTTCAGGAGAACCTAAAGTAAAGTTTGGAGCGACGTCCAGGAAGCCCTGCTCAACGAAGCCAAACTCACCACCGGAGCCAGATCGTTGCACCTACCAGTGTGGTAACTTGGCTTCCAGTTGAACATTTTAGTCTTAGTGTTATATTCCTGGTGCTTTTGTTAACATCCTGTTTTCCCTGTCCAGACCTACGCCTCCAGACCTGTTGCCGTGGCTCATCACGCTCAAGCCTTCCTACCTTCCCGCTTGGATTCCAGAAAGAAAGTTTGGATCCAGCACTGCCTGCCCTCCTCGGCCCCTATCCAGCTCGGAGTCAGCCTACCTTGTGTTTTCTGTCCTTGGCTGCTATAAGTACAGAAGTTACATTAAAAGGTTTTTGAATTGTTACTCTGTGTCCATGTATGTTTCTCTGTGTTCTGGGTCAGAAACTCTGCCTTAACCCTCATGTTGTCCTTGGGTCAAATTGACCAGTTTTCCTATATCAATGTTCTTTTTAACATTATATATACTGTATCCTATAACTACCCAGTTGTAATTACCCAAAATAACATGATTGATTCCACACAACGCTCTTTGGCAAGTACAAATCTCTACTTTCATTAATTTTGGGGTGTCTTATTCAATTTTATAGCATTTAAAAAAAAAAGTGCTTTTGAAATAGTATTGAGTAAAATTTGACATATTCCAGTCTGTGATTGTCCATCAACATACATTACTTCAATTTTAGTCTAAATAGTTCCTAATTTCCATAATAAATTAGTTTGTGTTACGTAGTGTTGAAAACGTCAAAAAAAAAATTGACAAACATCTATTTCGACTGGAAGACAAGACACGGGTTCACAGAATCAGGAGGGGTACACCGTGGTTTAGGTGTCACGCTCCCCTCACATACACTGGCTTAGTGACATGCAATGCAGTCACGCCTGAGACCTTTAAAATTGATTTGGATTTTGTTCTAGATTATTAGGCCACACTAAAATTATATTCTCCTGGTTGAGAATTTTGCGTCTTAAAATGTTTATCCAAGGGTGAGTGTAAAGAGAGCTTGACAACTGGAATGAAGCCCAGTATAATACCCAGTATAATACTGACCCCCAATGGTGGATTCTAATGATGTAGAAGACAAATGTCACGCTCAACATGTCAGGCATGTAAACTTGTGTTAAAATGTGACTTCAACATTTAAAAAAAACAAGTCATTAAGTTTAAATATCTGGTCAAATCACACTTCAGTCCTACTACCATTCGCTCAGTCTCCCATTAATTTCTATTGAAGCCTGCATGATGGATTAATTCAGGCATCCATTGCCTGTTTCTTTGCGATCTTCAGCCAACAGTTCAAATAAGAATAACAGTGGGATAGTCTTTTCTCAAAGATATTCAAGGTGTCAGACTTGTTTGCCCATTCAAAAAGGAATGGAATTCTCTTAGTGGACCCCTAATACTGTATCTGAATGCTCTTTTATATAGACCTCAGTGGTCCCCTAATACTGTATCTGAAGTCTCTTTTACAAAACCCTTAGTGGTCCCCTAATACTGTATCTGAAGTTTCTTTTATATAGACCTTAGTGGTCCCCTAATACTGTATCTGAAGTCTCTTTTATATAGACTTAAGTGGTCCCCTAATACTGTATCTGAAGTTTCTTTTATATAGACCTTAGTGGTCCCCTAATACTGTATCTGAAGTCTCTTTTATATAGACTTAAGTGGTCCCCTAATACTGTATCTGAAGTTTCTTTTATATAGACCTTAGTGGTCCCCTAATACTGTATCTGAAGTTTCTTTTATATAGATCTTAGTGGTCCCCTAATACTGTATCTAAAGTCTCTTTTACAAAGACCTCAGTGGTCCCCTAATACTGTATCTGAAGTCTCTTTTACATAGACCTTCGTGGATGCATAATACTGTATTTGAAGTCTTTTTTTAAATAATAATAATAATAATAATCTTTATTTGTAGATCACTTTTCAAAAACAAGTTACAAAGTGCTTTAACAAGTGTAAAGACAAGAGACAATAACACAAAAATACAAAAATACAAAAGCATAAAACATTGAAAGACTGAAATACAGTTAAATATAAAATTTGTAAAAAACAATGAAAATAAAAGGGATAAAATAAAGTCAAATAAGATCGGGAAAAGCTCTCCTATAAAAGTATGTTTTAAGAAGCGACTTAAAAGAGTTCACTGACTCAGCTGACCTGATGTCCTCGGGCAGGCTGTTCCAGAGCCTCGGGGCCCTGACAACAAACGCTCTGTCCCCTTTAGTGTTCATTCGAGACTCTGGAACAGATAGCAGACCTCTGCCCGAGGATCTCAAGGTGCGTGCTGGTGTATATGGGACTAAAAGGTCAGAAATATAACAAGGCGAGAGGCCATGAAGAGCTTTAAAAGTGATCAATAGAATTTTAAAGTCCATTCTAAAACATACTGGGAGCCAGTGTAATGAAGCTAAAACAGGAGTAATGTGGTCATATTTCTTTGTTCTGGTTAGAAGCCTGGCAGCTGAGTTCTGGACAGTCTGGAGTCGATCAATAGATTTTGGAGTTAAACAGGTGAAAAGGCTGTTGCAATAATCCAGGCGAGATGAGATGAAGGCGTGTAAAATGGTCTCGGTGTCTTTAAAAGTTAACATAGATCGAATTTTAGCTATATTTCTGAGTTGATAAAAACATGATTGAACAAGTTTTGTGATGTGCTGCTCAAAATTTAAATTACTATCAAACCAAACACCGAGGTTCTTTGCCACAGATGGCAGTATTTGCTTTTCCATTTGCTGAGTCCCGATGACGAGGATTTCTGTTTTGTCTGAGTTCAGCTGGAGGAAATTATTTGACATCCATTTTTTAACTTCACCAAGGCAGTTGTTAAGTGAACTCAGCATTCCAGGGTCTGAGGATCTGACAGGCAAGTATATTTGTGTGTCAAAAATAGACCTTCATGGTCCCCTAATACTGTATCTGAAGTCTCTTTTATATAGACCAGTGGTCCCCCGTATCTGAAGTCTCTTTAATATAGGCCCTAGTGGTCCCCTAATACTGTATCTGAAGTCTCTTTAATATAGGCCCTAGTGGTCCCCTAATACTGTATCTGAAGACTCTTTAATATAGGCCCTAGTGGTCCCCTAATACTGTATCTGAAGACTCTTTAATATAGGCCCTAGTGGTCCCCCAATACTGTATCTGAAGTCTCTTTAATATAGGCCCTAGTGGTCCCCCAATACTGTATCTGAAGTCTCTTTAATATAGGCCCTAGTGGTCCCCTAATACTGTTTCTGAAGTCTCTTTAATATAGGCCCTAGTGGTCCCCTAATACTGTATCTGAAGTCTCTTTCCCAAAATTCAGCCTTGGTGCCATTTTGGAGTACGTAGTTTGTTTAGTGCTAGTTAGCTACGTCGTAGCTGTTCTTGGGAAACAGAAAGGTCTTAAATATGTTATCTATCTCTGAAGGGATAAGACACTTAACACTTAACCATTAAAACAATACTGTATGTATTTCAAATTTTAGCAAAACTGGGGTATTTTATTTATATATATTTTGCTACGGCTCGCATCGCTAAACCCACCAGACTCCATGTAATTATATTGTCATTTTAGCATTGAAAAACACACTTCATTCAGACTCAACAGAAACCAAATAAAACTATGAAAAGACAGTTTGGGTTTTCTGTACACTTTTCCAACCATGACACTGTTGGTTGAAATAAACACATACTTTACCGTTTTACATTTGAAGCTAAAAGTGCTATTTTTTTAAATGGACTCTGGTTGGATTAGCGCTAGCTACTTCATAGCTGTTTCTGGTAAACAGAAAGGTCTTAAATAGGTTTTATAAGTTCTATCTCCGAAGGGTTAACACTTTTATTACTTTTTATTAAGTTTTATTGCTATTAGGATGTGCACCAAGTTGTAGGCACACTGTTAAAATTTCTGCGAAATTTTCTAGTTTTTTAATTTATGTTGTTTATTGATCCCCAGTAGGGAAATTACAATCTACACTCTGTTTGTTAGTAATCACTACACACAGGCCTGAAATACACACACATGCTCAGGACCTATTCATGCACAAATGTAGAGATGTCAGAGTGAGTGGGCTGCCAGCTGGACCAGCACCCTGAGCTGTTGGGGGGGTACGATGTCATGCTCAAAGGCACCTGGCAGTGCCCAGGAGGTGAAGTGGTATCTCTCCAGCTACCGATCCACACTCCGTACTTTGATCCGTATGGCAGTAGCTCAGGAGACTACGGATATGTTTTAACATACAGTATGTGTGCATCTTATTAATGGCTTCCCTCTTTAGATACCATGGAGCACTAAAGTTTATTTCAAATATCAGGCTCTAAGTCACCATTGCTCCCTGTGAGCTGGTTGGCCGGCTTTGTCAATCAGGAAACTCAATCACAGGCCTTGTCTTATTTACAGTGGCTAGAAGAAGTTTACATCCCATGTTAAAGTTGATTAAAAAGAGGAATAAAAAAACATCTTTTGGAAATTGATCTTAATGCCTTGGAAAATCCAACCTTTTAAGGACACCAGATGTCTTTGTGAATGAATAATGTAATGTAAATAAATAAATGTTTTTCCTTAAAATACAGGGGGCATGAGTATAAACCCCCCTACGTTAAATACCCATAGAGGCAGGCATATTTTTATTATTAAAGGCCAGTTATTTCATGGATCAGGATACTATGCATCCTGATAAAGTTCTCTTGATCTTTGGAATTAAAATAGCCCCCCCTACATCATCACTTATCCTTCACCACACCTAGAGATAGGCGTAGGGAACTTTTCATAAGACCATATCTCAATGCAAATCAGACCAGCTATTAAGCTAACTGACATAAAAACCATGCCAATCTCTAGGTATGGTGAGGGGTATGTGATGATGGGGGGGCTATTTTAATTCTTAAGGCCAATGACACTTTATCCTTTACTTTTAATAACTTTGTCCTTAAAAGGTTGAATGTTCCTCAATTTTTTGAATTAAGTAATTGAGAGCAGTTTCCAAAAGATGTTTTTGTATTCCTCTTTTTAATCAACTTTAGCATGGGGTGTATAAACTTATTCAAGCCACTGTAATTCATACTTCCTTCATATCTATGTGCATTTATCCAACTGAAAAATGCTGGAGGCTCCTGTCTCCACTCTTGGATATTCGCATTTCTCTATGTCCTCAACGTCCATCTTGAAATGCAAACAAAAGGCTTCTATGTATGCTGCTCCTGGGACTTGGAACTTGTTGCTGCACACTGATCTTGGTCTAGTGGAGCTGGTCTTTAAATGTTTTCAACAGTAGGTTGAAGGTGTAGCAGAAGTGTACATCAGGTAGTAATTCAAATGCTTTGACAGCTATTTGCCCCTGTGTGACCTAGGATACTATCTATCTATCTATCTATATGGATAGATAGATAACAGACAATACAATTTCAAATCACGCCACACACACAGACACACACACACACACACACACATATATACACAAACGAGTGGGCATAACATCTGTATAAAGTATATATATACACACACACACACACACGTATATATGCATACATAAACAGTATACATATACACACACAGGTATGTGTGTAATTAACTGATGTTGTGCTCACTCGTTTGTAGTGTGTGAACATTGCAGAAGTGAGAGATTTCCCATGGTTCCCTCCCTGTAAACACGTATGAAGCACACTGTGCAGCTACTGTAATGATAGAGTGGTGATGTGGTCTGTTTGCTAGCATGCTGGAACTCAGTTTGATTTCAAAAGAAAAAGTAGTTCTTAAGTAATATTTTAAGATATATATCTTCAGTTTTCAGCAGGCACATGTCATACATGTGCTTCAATAACTTAATATTGACATATCTGATTGACTTATGTTAAAAAGTGCAATTTATGTGACAAGTACATAAAAAATGGTAGTTGAAAAGTAGAATCAATAGTATTTTGTGGGTTAATATGGTACTTGTACCATACTTAGAACTTAATACCATCATGAGCCAAACTGCAATTAAAACGATGAAATATAACATTTGCATAAATAAATAATAAAGACTGAAT
Organism: Etheostoma spectabile; assembly: GCF_008692095.1. Lineage (NCBI taxonomy): Eukaryota > Metazoa > Chordata > Actinopteri > Perciformes > Percidae > Etheostoma > Etheostoma spectabile. The sequence continues at coordinate 20,065,289 of NC_045735.1, read as the reverse complement.
AAAGTGTAAACAGATATTTATTTGAAACATGCAATCAAAAGAAATGCACAGCCAACAATGGTCTAGAATATAATGAGCTTACTACTTCATGTATCCCACATCATTTGCAACAAGCCAGTGGAAGGGTGCTGTGTCATTAAAGGGACTACCAGCTGTTTCAGGCACAGCTGATGTGACGGTGCAGCGATGCCCTCTACTGGAAGGAGCTTCTCTGCATGAGACGGGACAGATGACATGGGACGCTCCAGGCTGCAGCAATATACTCTTGTATACGAGTTCAGCTAATACGCCATGTCATTGTACCAACAGTACCGTAAATATCGAACAGAAGTCTGTTAATAGCTCGTTAGCATTAGCTCATTCATTAGCTTTCGGTATCCACGCTTACATAGTGAGATAAAAACTCCGAAAAACAACTTAATTAGTCAGTTAGCTATCTTGTAGCTAACGTGACGTGTTCTTGTCAAAACGGATCCTTCTAACTATTGAACGGCGTCAGAAACCTTCGCCCTGAGTAAAGTTGTGGTCTGTCGGTACTCGGTAATCGCCAATGGACCTTATAACGACTCTCCAGTGGAATGTAGAAGTCCTGTTACACACTAACGTTTAGAGAACGTTATAACCAGGAGGGAACGTTCCCTAAACGTTAGGTTTTGGTTTGGTTCGAACTAACCTTTAGAGAACCAAAAACTAACGTTCCCTAACGTTCTCTAAACGTTCTGTGTTAGTGGGGTACTCGCCACAATGTTGACCTTTGAAGTATAGTGACAGGATGTATCGCTTCAACGCAAGACAAAATCGTATGCAACGTCATGCATTTGCCACTGATGTGCTCTAAACACTCAGTTTTATTTTGAAAGTATTAGCCGGAAGTGATGCTACCATTGCTGCATCGACGTCCTCTTTGGCTCTACAAACACGGAGGAAAGGGCACCAAGTGCTTGACATACTTTTCATGTTTCTGAGTTAATAAGAGATTTATTTAAGCAATTTATTCAATGAAATATTGCAAGTAAATAGCCAAAATATACATGAAATATATGTTAAATCACAGACTGTACGCATTTTATGGTTTTAATGTGTCCTTTCTGGATGTGATGTGTTTTAATGAACCATTTAATAGCATATTTCTATGGTTAATGACTTATTAAAATATATTTTTTTAACAGTTGCTATCATCACTTCGAATAAAGTGTAGCTGAATTGGTATATTGCCTGAAACAAGATTTAATTACTACAAATATGGTTAGTAAATACTACTGCTTAAAGTTGACCCATAAAATAAGGTTGTCTTGTGCAATGCCTCTGAAATACGTTTTGAATTAATACTATTTTTAATGTTGATTATTGTACTAAATAGTCTAAAAAGATCAACTCACTAAATGAAAAATACAACAAATTATGTTAACAGATTTCAAGTGGCTTTAATAAAAGTATTGACTTAACCCCTCCCCATCCCTAGTTATTACACTTAAACTTACCTCCATTCTGGACGATACATCTGCATGTACTGTATATTTTTATTTATTTTATTTTCTACTCTGTATTTATGTTTAATATGTTTGTTTGTGTATGTACGCATACCAAGGCAAATCCCACGTACTGTGGCAATAAAGTCCTGTCTAAATCTGATTAATAAACCAGAAATGCCAATGTTGAAATGCAGTAGGCCTACATGGCAGTCTGCTCTGTAATCCTGACTGACTAAATGAATCCTCACACACAGCTGACATGAAGCACAGAGCAGATTCATTTTTAATACCAGATCAAAATTCAAATGACTTTAAATGCTCCATCCATCACAGGCTACCACAAGTTCAGGTGATCTGTTATCATCTGAACTTTAGGGATGCCAACAGTGATGTGAATTATACTGATGTGTATCGGTTACTCATTGAGTTTCTGCAGAATTAAAAGATGCACCGCAAAATATCTCTGCCTACATTTCCATACTGGTAGGTAGCTCTCTGGAGAGTTCCTGGTTGAGGTCACTAGGTGGAAGTGTTGGCTAAACCCTTCTTTTCCACAAAAGGCACTTTCACCTAGCCCTCCAAGCCTTGCTTCTCTCCAAAGCTCCAAAACCCTTGTTAGAAAGGGAAAAAAGTAGATGAAAGTTTCAAATGAAATTACATATTTTAGTACAATAATAATATATACAATAATAGATGTCCTGTTGAAAGGATACAGCATTACATGTTAGTTTTCCTTTCCATCACATCTTCTTGGTGTACAGCATGATGCCACCAGAGGTCCCAATTTATTGAGAAAAAAAGGATCTGAAAATATTTGTTCTTTTACTTTCTGCAGTAGTTGCATAATGCTGGAGCAAAAACAGGAGTTTGAGGATTTCTTTTTTTTAACTGCTATACATCTGTTTTGGAGTTCTGAACATTAAAATATTGATAATAACCCTTACCCTAAGATATTGTTTTTCATCAAGTCAGTTGTATAATCTGTATCATTTCACATTTAGTCTGAATATTTCATACATTGGATACTTTAAAGATTATAATTCTCACCCACTGTCTTCCCAGGCATCACTGTCAATTATTAAATGTGAGATCTAGAATTGTTATACTGCAACAATTTGAAATGCAGGGTAGTTTGCCATTTCCCCCTAGGTGTGGAGTTCAAACATCTGATGAACACTGCCCCCATGTAACTAAAGTGAGTTGAGCAGCAAGATCATTTAGTATAAGAATATACAACCCATGTTATGTAGATACGTTAAACGTTTAACAGTGGTTTAGCCTTACAGTGTGAGTATCTCCCTGTGGAAGAGGTGTTTTAAAGAGAGCAGAAAATAGTGCACAAACTTATTTTTTTTTACATAAATAACAGACCGATCGATCAATAAAGGGGAATGCATGCATGTTTAATATTTCTTTCCTTCACCATCATCTCCAACCTTCTTATAATCCTTTTCTAGAGCTGCCATGTCCTGTCTGGCCTCAGAGAACTCTCCCTCCTCCATACCCTCACCCACATACCAGTAAACAACAACAAACAACTACAGTGACACATTTATTGCTTAAACACAGGGGTACACATCTAAAACAAATGCAAAACATTGTGCTCCTGTATATTGTAAAGGAAGAACACTTTAAATTTAGATACTTTACTTATTAGTAAGTAGACCCTACTCCTCTCCTTCCTCCTCTCCCTCACCCTCAATAGAGTCAACTCCAACCTCTTCATAATCCTTCTCTAGAGCTGCCATGTCCTCCCTGGCCTCAGAGAACTCTCCCTCCTCCATACCTTCACCCACATACCAATGAACAAAGGCCCGCTTAGCATACATCAGATCAAATTTGTGGTCAAGCCGAGCCCAGGCCTCTGCGATAGCAGTGGTGTTGCTCAGCATGCACACGGCCCTCTGGACCTTGGCCAGGTCTCCACCAGGAACTACAGTGGGCGGCTGGTAGTTGATGCCCACCTTGAAACCAGTGGGGCACCAATCTACAAACTGGATGGAGCGCCTGGTCTTGATGGTGGCAATGGCAGCATTCACATCTTTGGGCACCACATCACCACGATACAAAAGGCAGCAAGCCATGTATTTGCCATGGCGAGGGTCACATTTTACAAACTGATTGGCTGGTTCAAAGCAGGCATTGGTGATTTCTGCCACTGAGAGCTGCTCATGGTAAGCCTTCTCAGCAGAGATGACAGGGGCATAGGTGGCCAGAGGGAAATGGATACGGGGATATGGCACCAAGTTTGTCTGGAACTCTGTCAGATCAACATTGAGGGCACCATCGAAACGAAGGGAAGCAGTAACAGAGGACAAAATCTGACTGATCAACCTGTTCAGGTTGGTGTAAGAAGGACGCTCAATATCGAGGTTCCTACGGCAGATATCGTAGATGGCCTCGTTATCCACCATGAAGGCACAGTCAGAGTGCTCCAGGGTGGTGTGGGTTGTCAGGATGGCGTTGTAGGGCTCCACCACAGCGGTGGACACCTGGGGAGCTGGGTAGATGGAGAACTCCAGCTTGGACTTCTTGCCATAGTCGACAGACAGACGCTCCATCAGCAGCGAGGTGAAACCAGAGCCGGTCCCACCTCCGAAGCTGTGGAAAACCAAGAAGCCCTGAAGGCCAGTGCACTGGTCAGCCTGAGGACAGAGACGGAGAGACAGTGATCACATATGAAATATGCCATTTAATTTAATATGTGAAAATTAGATGAATCCTTCTTGACGTTTAGTTACCCACCAGTTTGCGTATTCTGTTCAGCACCAGGTCGATGATCTCTTTGCCGATGGTGTAGTGTCCACGGGCGTAGTTGTTGGCAGCATCTTCCTTGCCGGTGATCAGCTGCTCAGGGTGGAACAGCTGGCGGTAGGTCCCAGTGCGCACCTCATCTAAAGAGACAGATTTATCAGAAATCACTTGAGGGTTTGACTTGATAAATAAGGTAACTATGGCATCTATATATTTGAATCGAGTTTACCAACAACAGTGGGCTCCAGGTCCACAAAAAGTGCTCTGGGGACATGCTTTCCAGCTCCAGTCTCACTAAAGAAGGTGTTGAAGGAATCATCTCCTCCTCCGCAAGTCTTGTCGCTGGGCATCTGTCCATCTGGCTGGATTCCATGTTCCAGGCAGTAAAGCTCCCAGCAGGCATTCCCAATCTGGACACCAGCTTGACCAACGTGGATGGAGATACACTCACGCTGTGGAAAATAAGAACAAGTTTACTTACCAGTACGCATTATTTTAGACATGTGACAATGGAAAAGAAAACCAAACGGTATACTCATGCTCAACAAGTTGTAACATTTACTGTGAAA